>NC_140937.1:17256950-17534450 GCF_014529385.1 Adiantum capillus-veneris
CCAAGAAAGAAGCTCTAAATTGGACTTACTCCTCTTTCTTCTCTAACAATACTCTTCTTTCCTAAAAATACTCCTCCTCCCTCTTTTCTTAAAATACTCCTCCTTTTTTAAAAATACTCATTCTACTCCTTCTCTTCTGAAAATACTCCTCCTTTCCTAAAAATTCTCCTTCTTTCTTGAGGGTCAACTCTTATCTTTAGAAATAGACTTGAGGCTTAAGTTTCTCATATCACCCTATTGTTTTTAAGTGAATCAGAGTCCAATTTTTGATCCGATCATTCCGTTTGAACGCTTTATGACTTAACAAAATGCAAATCTTAAATATTTGCAAAGTAAATGAAATACTTTTATTGAAAAATGTTGGGTACATCACACCACCACTTTGAGAAGATGGTCGAGCAAGCGAGGCCGCCCCTTTGACAATGCTCCGCGGCCAACTTCACTTTTTTCTCTCAACGAATAACGGCACACCATCTCAGTTTGAGCTGCTTTTGCCTGCCCCAGTGTGACTGAGGCCTAAATCAACTCTCCTTGATGCTCCATACACACTACATCCCATTTGTCTCTCGCTCTCGACTGGAGCATGGCTTGCACAATGAAATTAAAAAATCTCGCTCTCTGTCCATGCTCCTCTCGGTGCATGGAATCCTCTCTCTCTCTCTCTCTCTCTCTCTCTCTCTCTCTCTCTCTCTCTCTCTCACGTGCCATGTCCGTCCTTTTTCCTCAAAGGTAGAGAGAGCATCTCTTGAGATTCGCAGTAATGAGACCCCAAAAAAAAATAGAACCACCTACACATACTATACTTACATACTCGCTCATCTTAAAAAGAAACCCCAAAAATTATAAGATTCCCCCTGGATCCCCCCCGGGCCCCCCATTTCTTTCCTCTATATCGTCGCTGCTCCCCTATCCTACACCGCCTCTCACGGTCTCACCTCGCGACTCTTGGGGGGGGGGGGGGCAGAGAGAGAGAGAGAGAGAGAGAGAGAGAGAGAGAGAGAGAGAGAGAGAGAGAGCTGGGTGCAGAGATGGCTGACAGGCTCCCGAGGCAAAGCAGTAGAAGACGTCTTCCCCACGGGCTCAAAGGATAGCAATATGAAATCACGCATGCACGCGCACACGCACACACACACACACATGCTCTCGCGCGTGCACACACACACACACACACACACACACACACACACACACACACACACACACACACACACACACACACAGATGTTGGGTCAAGAGTTTGCGTACTAAATCTACTCATGTGCAACAAAAAGAGCCGAATCGAGAACCCTATACACGGAGCTACACGTGGAAGAGAAAGAGAGAGCGATGGCATGACAACGACATGTGGGAGAGAGAGACCAATAAACCCAACAATCTTATTAAATTCGTTGATTCTCAATTTTTTAAAAATTGAACAGACATACTCCATCACTATCATCTACCTACTACTTTTGAAGAAATCAATTCATTAACGTCAAATATTCCCTTCCCCTCCCCTTTTGGTAGCACGATTACCCTCCCCTTCTTCTGTTCTTCACGTGTGCACCACCGCCCCTTCCCCCGAGGAGGCTTGCGCAACAACCTTTTAGTTCAACTCGCGCCTGTTGTAAGAATCGTGTGCTCAATGGGCACCGCATGGGTGATAGCCCCTGACCTTAGAGAGAGAGAGAGAGAGAGAGAGAGAGAGAGAGAGAGAGAGAGAGAGAGAGAGAGAGAGAGAGAGAGAGAGAGAGAGAGAGAGAGAGAGAGGAACTTCTTGCGACAGATGGGCAACAACTAGAGGAGCTCCCCAACTTCCGTGCGCTTCATCTAACTTATATTTGTAGTCAAACTTGCACATATGTGGGACTTATATAACACCAATTGCATTTAGTATGGAGCTGAGTGCCACCAAAAATTAGCATATTGATAGACTACTTATACAACATGCATGATCTCATCCTCGATATTGGTCTAGTAGCTTCTAATTGGAGACCTTGAACCTAATAAATCCTCTCAATTGCACTTGATTCCTGCTTCCCCGATTGATCTCTCTTACAGTCCCACATGACAATCGATTGGTGCACAATCTCCAATGTGTTGTGGGCTTTGCCTTCGGGTTGCTTTACAAACATAGCCAAGAATTATCATTGGCCTGTGTGGACACCAGCTTTGGTAGTGGTGGGCTCTCTTGCAGCTCATTAGTGCTAGCCTTGGCTTTAGGAGACGAGCATCTCCAACACGTTAATGCTTCCCAAGGACCAAATGTCGGAGGCCATTTTGCAATGCATGTAGAGAAACATTGGCACCAAATTTTGCAAATGCTAGTTTGGTATAGGCTTAGCGATGGTCGTACTAATTAATGAGGGTTCTTTTGTCATGGCAGATAAAGCATTTATCACCTTCTCCAAGTGCCTTCATAAGTAGATTGCATTGCATTGCAAGCAGTGTAAAACACATTGTGGACAAAGGGTTGATTGTCTTGAGGCTTATGGCGCATTGCATTGCAAGCAATGTAAAACACATTGTGGACAACTTATGATACATATGCAAAAGCTCCCACTTCCCTCACCAACGACTCTTCTAGCTAGCATAGTCCTTTGTCAAACTACCATGGAAGCTTGGACCTCTGCCAACATCCATATTTGAAAGAAATGTACTAACGATACTTTAATTTACTAGAGATACTTTAATAAAAAAGATTATGATTTGTTTCTTTCAAAGATTCCTACTTAATCGGATTTCCCATGACCTTGCTCCTATGCACATGCGATTCTCTCCATACATCAACCCCCCCCCCCCCCCCCCCCCCTTTCTAGACTCTCTTGAGTCCCCAACATGGGAGTCCCTAGCCCATGCGCTCTTGATTTGCACCCAACCCTACTACCTCCCTTCCCTTTCACTACAGACTTGTTGATTGTAAATATCTCTATTATATAAACATGTAACTTTCAAAAATTTTCTTAGGTATATATGCAAAAAGTACTTGTATGATTATTATTGCTTATGTATGTAGCACTACTCGATAAAAGTGTTGTTTCAAGACCTTTCTTAGCAATAAACACCTAAAATACGCCATTGCTCTTTGCTTATTTCCTCTTCAAAAGAAGTTTTTTTTGCTCAGCGGCATCTCGTCATGGAAGGCTTCACCACTTGTTTTCCGTTAAATCTAAATTAACATAATATGGTGGAAGGGGGAGCCCTTTACACGTGTTAAAATCTGCGACATGAAGGCTAAACTCAGAAGCCTCTGTGCATGCGATGAAGAGGGAAAGAGAAAGAGACTAGTTCTTCCAAATTTTGTAGGTTAACTAGTACGGCCGGCCGCCTTCGACGGCCTCTCTCTCTCCCCCTCTCCCCTTCACTCATATAAATCGGAACTCACCGGATGCAGCAAACTTTGACACATGGCATTGGAAAATCAGTTTCCTTAATATATAATATAGATTAACTAGTACGGCCGACCGCCTCGACGGCCTCTCTCTCTCCCCCTCTCCCCCTCACTCATATAAATCGAAACTCACCGGATGCAACAAACTTTGACACGTGGCCTTGAAAACCAGTCTCCTTAATATATAAAGTATAGAAAGTATACATATAGATACTTAGTACTCAATGGCCGGCCCTCCTGCATTATAGCAGTTGTTTCTCCAAGATGGCGCGTGAAATGTGAAAAAAGAATTCCAAGCGCGCCTGCCGTGAGCATTCGCCCGAGGGAATACGCACGCACAGACCTTGTAGAGCTCCAAACAGTTGAAGCATGTATACACAAGCGCACTGAAATGTGCAAATCTACATGTACACACACGGAGAGACGGACGGAGAGAGAGAGAGAGAGAGAGAGAGAGAGAGAGAGAGAGAGAGAGACGCTTGCACCTATTGTGAAAGCAGAGGTTTCTCAGCAATGAGGCTCAGCCACAAGTTTTTGCCCACAGGTCAGTCCAAAAACATCTCTTCTTGACTAGAATCAATGTGGTCACTGGTGTTCGTATGTATGATGCTCCACGTACAAAAGTTGCGTTTAATGGAGAATTTTCCTTGTTTGGACTTGCATCCAGATTCCTGACACCCTTTTTTGTCTATTTTAACATAAACGCTCAAGGCAATGGCAATCTGAGTATTTTTGCAGCTTTGAGGCAATTTTTATGTGACCTATGGCCATGTTAAGTGCAAATTGCTGGACCAGATATTGATAGGTATTAGCAGAGTACTGTCATAGTTTCTACCCATTGTATATTTGTGCTTGTGCGGAGTTATACTATGTTTTAGTTATCAATGAACAAGAGGATTATGTGCTAGAGCAATAGCACTTTGAGAATATGGAAGGAGATGGAATGGCAAGATGATCTAGAGTCGGTTGTAGCCAAAGGGCTTCTGATAAAGTGTCAAGGTAAGCCTGATACTCAATCTCAATAGAAAAACAGACAGCACTCTTTACCTTTCTAGATTTCAAATGCAATAAACAAAAGTTGATCTTCAATTGTCAATCCAATGAGCCCAATCTCAGAATCACTATAACCAGTTAGAGCATCACCACGAGCAAATGTGAAACACCATAGTCCCTAATTGCACGTAGTCTGTCAGTCCGAGCTATGAGGCCGACTAAAGAATTGATTGGAGATACTCATAGCATAAGAGAGATCTGGTCGAGTGTTAGCCAAATAAAATAGGGATTCAACTAGCTGCTTATATACCATGGCGTCTATCTTAGGAGTATCACATCCTTGGCAATCTAGAATTAGGATCTATAGAACAAGATATTGAAAAGGTATGTTCCATGGTATAGTACATACTCCCCAAGCCATTTTTGAACCTACTTCCTTTGATAGATGAAAATATTGAATCGGAAATTGCCAGATTTCTAAGCCAAAAATTAGTGCAATGATCCAAGGTGAGTGACAACAAAAATAGGCTTTAGCAATGTAGACTTCAGACTAACAAGGTTCTTGTCAAAGAGTGTGAGTGGGATAATCCGTGTTCAAGATAATGTTGAAATCGCGTCATCCACAAGAAGCACATAGAGATTAGTATAGGTATCAGAAAGCTCCAAAATGTAGATAGACGGGATAATTGTGTATCTTATCATAGCATGCCTTGGGGTGCTTGTTTAAGACCTTAAGAGTTAAAAGTCTTTCTTTAGCTAATAGGAATGATCCTCAAGAAGTAGATATGATTCTTATAAGCATCATTAACAAAACCAAGGAGTATTTGCACATACAAATTTTCTTTCAAATCACCATTAAAGAAAGCGTACCTACCATCTGTTTGATAGACATGCAACACTAGGTAGCGAGAGCAAATCAAGACATATAATGATTTAATGTGTGATGGTGTCACAAGACGGGCACCACGTGCCAACGAAAAAGAACATACTGAACAGACTTTTAACACTTCAATAATAACTGAACTGAAAGAGAGAGCACACGCAACATGGAGTGGCGGAATTCCACCCCAGAGAGTACTGGCCCCAACCTTGGCGCCCCTTTCGGTATTTCTTTATATTACTTGAACTCAGTACAATGCCGGTAGTCACACTCTGCACCTTCTCACCGAAGCGTGCCAAAGAATGAGCCCTTTGCACATATTTAAAGGCCCTTGGCCTCAAAAGTAGTTACACGAACTCAAAAGCATCTGGTCCAAAAGTAGGTGCTCAAAAGCTGCCAGCGCACGGAAACCCGTACAGCTTTGCCATGTCAGCAACCAGCATGAAATGCGAAAATTTGTACAATCTGCCACGTCAGCAAGCCAACGTAAAATCCGAAAATCTGTACAGCAGCTGCCACGTCATCAACTCGCAAATTAGCCTGTGTGTGTTGGGTCCAGTTTTATTTTAATGCCTTTAGGTCACTTAGGCCCCATCGGACGGGGTCTGAAGGTTGGCTCCGTTCTTCGTGACTTGACACGTCAACAGTTTGTGACAGATGGAAGCAAAAGTCTCTTCAAAGTCTTCACCTTCTTTCTTGCATAACCTTTTGCAACAAGGCAAGCTTTATACTCATCTAAAAAACTTGATTGCAAAATCCATTTCACCCAAGTTCCTCATTGTTGATGGATGCGATAGATGTTAAAATACGCAGTGAAAGATGCGGTAATAACATGGATTGGCCTCCGAACTAGTGGACATGCCCACTTTCATGTGGCTAGACTCTTGTAGGATCCTCTGCCACATAAGAACACTTGCAATTCGACGTCCACATACAGAACAATGTGGAAAAGACAAATCACAGATGATAGAGACAGGACATCTGGGTGAGAGAGCTCTCCGAAAGGCTCTATGCTCATAACAAGCTGCACGTACAAGTGCGTTCATGGGGAAGTCTGGTATAGATGAGACATGCCCTCGTAGGAGTACCCCTTGCACGATAGACCATCCGTACAACTAGCCTTGCACACTGTTGTCATGACCTCTTAACATGGGCACAATATGCATGTACGAGGACATCAGGGCACTGCATCTGTTAGAGTTTCGTCTTCTATCGAGTCACCGTCATTGGTGGCTCTAGTATCTTCCAAGAGGAGACTAGGGAGTGAGGGTTGTTTTTTCCAAAGTTGGCGATGCAAAAGTGTGGAGATAGAGAGAGAATGAACGAGAGTGAGAGAGAGTTTGTTAGAACCAACCAACCAGTAATGAATAATATTGTCATCACAATCGGGAAAGAGTGCTTCTTTCATGGTCTCTTGGGGGGCTTAAATACCCCTCACATGAATTGCCCGACATGACCTCTAAGTTCTAACATGGGCACAATATGCATGTACGGGGACAAGAAGGCAGTGCATCTGTTAGAGTTTCATCTTCTATTGACTAGTGGCTCTATTATCTCCCAAGAGGAGATTAGGGATTGAGAGTTGTTTTAGTCGGCGATGCGGAAGCGTAGAGATAGAGAGAGAATGAATGAGAGTTTGCTCAAACCAACCAACTAGCAATGAATTATATTAATATCACAATCGGGAAAGGGTACTTCTTTCATACTCTCTCGAGGGACTTAAATACCCCTCACATGAATCGCTTGATCGAGGCTCATGTTAAGCAAGTAAAATAAATACGTAATAATAACAGATTCAATAAATAGGATCACACTAGGCATTCACTTGAGATGCATAATTTTAACACCCTGTGTGAACATATATGGGAAGATCCAAGTCGAAGAAGCGACCATGGACACCCCAGTAGTACGTCTACTACCGGCACTTGAGATTTGCAATCGTCAACTTGTCACCATATTGAAGATGCCATCTTGAGCACCAGTCGCCATATAGAAAGTTGAACTGTAGATCACACTACGTCCAAGAATCCCCATTCGTGAACTGTGAACACATCACGTCTAAGAATAGTCACGTGCACATCTAACCCTAGTTGCATGTGGACAAGCTAACTCCTACTTCTAGGGTTTAGGACAACCTAGGAAGTGTTCTGGCACCTTGTGAGCCTGTAGATGTGCATGTCCAGACACTTTGGAGTAGTTGCAGACCCTCTGATTGCACATGAGCACAGCCCGTGTCTGCTAGGTGTAGGCATTGGGGAGTGTTCCCATACTTAAAAGTTGAAATTCGACTAAAGAGACTAGAACTATGTTGCTTGATTGAATGAATGAAACTGAGTACAATAGGTTCTTTTATAGGAGATCAAGAGACATGAACGAACAGTCATGACCAATCATGAAAACAAAGCTCCCCCGCTGGTCATTGAGGCACTTATGAAATCTGTGTCTTTTATATAGAGTATCTGGGATCTCCTCAAAGATAGATGTGCTCGCTTAGCTTTGGAGTCTTCTCGACAACTTGCCTCACATGGAGACACATCTTGTTGGTATGCACAGATGACATCCTGGTTTCAGATACATGGTTTTAGTGTGAACAGACTACCCCCCCTTCCAGTACTTGTTGGATGCACCCTCCTTGTCCCTCACATACATCGAGATTACCCGCCTCATTAGAGAGGATTTGATTCAACTAGACACTGGAGGACATGGACAGAGCCGACCCGAGAGCTTGGCACGAAGATGGCTTCCTACAGAGAGCATCTTCTCTTGGTCATAGAGGATGGATATATGATCAGACCTGCCTATATGGACATTCACTTATCTCATGGGATACGATGTGCTATTGGTTAGATGCGCACATCATCGCACCAACTAGAGATTGAGCCAAAGATTGAAACTTGTAGATTTAGGAGACTACCAACAGAGGCCGGAATTTATCAGTTGTGTCATATAGAGCTAGAGATAGAGTTACATCACATATTCCATTGTCCAGTGTACTATGAGATATGAGGCAACTTTCACTGTCTATTCAGAGAGGGCTTTGGACCATTGGCTAGTCATGAGATATCAGGATCAAAGATGCCTCGGGTTGTTTGTGCTAGAGTTACGCAGACACAGGGAGAGTCTCTTGAGGAGATTAGACGGTGGGAGACATTCACAGAGGGAAATGTGTCACGTGACACATCCAACCCTATGTGTCCGTGGACAAGCTACAACATGACCATGGTTCAGTTTAGTCAAGTCAGTCTAGAATAGGAAGTGATCTGGCACTTTTGTGAGTCTGTTCGCAGACCGTGCATGTCCAGGCACTTAGATTAGATGCATATCCTCTGGTTGCACACAGCATGATCATCAGATTTCCATCAGAACCCATCAGGAGCATTTTTACAGTGCATAGACCTATTTTCCCTATTTTTGACATTTTTCACTTATTATTTTTAAGTGACTTTTGTTGGAAAGTAGGTAGGGCAATTTTGCTAAGTTTGTATAAATAGAAACCTAGCGCTAGCACTTTCTGGCAGAAGAGGCAGTAGGAGCATTGCTCGCAAGCAACTTCTCAGCAGGACCCCAAGGACCTCTAGCGTTTTTGCTCCACAGCAGCTTGGCTAGCGTTTTTGACAAGAACTCAGATCAGCCAGCGTTTTTGCTTCTGCATCAGCTTGGCGACCAGACCACAGCAGATTAGCCTAGCGTTTTGCAATGCAAGGTTGTCGGCAGCAGCAGAAGACCGTTTTCAGCCCTAGCATTTTTGCATCAGCATAGCGTTTTGCAGTTTCACCGCAACGGAACATCAAGAAACACCAGCGTTTTCAGTTTTCAGCCCTTAGCACTCGCAAAAGAAGTCGCGAACCTCGCAGATCTCACCTTCCCGCAGTAGATCCTCGCGTTGCAGTTTCACCGCAACGGAAGATCAAGAAACACCAGCGTTTTCAGTGTTCAGCCCTTGGCACTCGCAAAAGAAGTCCCGAACCTCGCAGATCTCACCTTCCCGCAGTAGATCCTCGCCGCACGGTCAGATCCCGCGAAGTTTGCAGTTTCAGCGCGGAAAACGCAGATTTCAGCATCTGCGTTTTCAGCGCGGCGTCGTCGCATCGTCGCCATCGACATCGTCCCCGACATAGAGTCAGAATTCAGCAGATAAAGATTTGCAGATTTCAGCCCTTAGCATTTTCAGTTTTCAGCCGTCCTGTCGACGTCCTCATCGTCGTCGACATCGTCGGCAAGTCCAAGCATTGTAGAGATTTGTGCAATCATAAGTAGACCACTCTTGCCATAGAGAGTGGGGCCTTCGGAGGAGGGTTTTACAACGTCTTTGGTGTCGTATTCTCTTCTCTATCTCTCAGTCTCATGCACTTCCATTCACAGTGTCCATTCACTTTGTTTGTGTCGATTGCACTCTCTCATTAAGAACGGAAGGCTCTCCCTTCCCTAAGTAAAAGGAACCTTGAGCACATTTCGGAGCACTCATCTTGAGCAAAGTTCAACATTCACTTCCGCTGTCACATTACAAAATCACTGATTTCTTTAGAGCAGAGACTAAACAATCAGATGAGCAAGCTTCACAATAGGCTTCAAAGTCCACCTATACCAGAGGTATATTGACTGACAGAGCCGTTGAGCTTGGGAGAGCTAGACGCCCATGTCTACGAGGGCCACGAAGACATCGATGGAGGCTCCGTTAGAGGATCAGGACTATTCTAGCACGGCATGCGAGACGTCCAGTACGACTATTTACCAGCGTGGACATTGACAATATTCTTCAACGACCGATGCAGTACATCCTCAGTCAGCATCCGATGCCGGACATCTTGGACATTGATGTTCATTTTAGCTTTTATTTTACTTCATATTTTGTACCCAGACATTGTATTAATACATCAGGATTGTATGAGTTTGGTCCCATGGGTCATTTTGGCCTTTTGAAGATGCTTAATATAAGATTTCATTTCATTTCATCTCTGTCTCTCTCCACGACCGATGAGAAGAGCTTCACAGCATCGACGGAGATTACAACAGAGGATCCAAGCCATACTAGCTCGACATCCAGAGTACATATGAGGATGGACTCATCAACCCATCATATCATTCTCTTGTATTGGGCACACACTATATCAGTGATCACACATGCCATACACATTTCCAATCAGTAGCACCTCTAGTTTAGTACCCCCTCTTTTTTTGTACCCAAACATGGTATCAGATTCACCAGTTTGTAATGGTTTGGCCTCATCGGTCATTTTCGAAGACATTAATATATCATTGCATTTCTTCTTCTTCTTCTTCTTCTTCTCTCTCTCTCTCTCTCTCTCTCTCTCTCTCTCTCTCTCTCTCTCTCTCTCTCTGCCTCTCTTTCTTAGTATTTGTCTCCTCTATTTGCTCCCCTCTCCAGGCATATGCAAAAACTTTTTGGAATAAATGAGAAGTTAATATGTGTAGTATAGCATTCAATACACAATATACTTGAAATAATGGACAGCCTAGCTCACATAGCATAAAATTAATGAGGTATAATAGCTTAAATTATTGATCTACATGAGCATGCTGTCAATTGCTGGCATATTTTAGAGACCCAGCTTGATAGAGTTGGTGCACCCCTTATAGCATCTTGTACCCAAAGGCTACACAAATAGTTTTTTTATTTGAAAGGCTCCTTCTATCCCTCAGTTTGTAGTACATCATAAAGAGAGACAGCTTGTTTTTTATACGATGCTAGAAACAAGTGGCAATGGCCTTGTTGCTTGTGTTGTCTTTTGCCTTGCAACTTCTTTTGCGTGTGCTGCATAGTTACTTGAAAGAGCGTTTTCAAAAACAAGGTGAATTAATGGTTACTTAAGCTATTCTTAATTGCTTCAGGTTTGTAAAGAGAAGTTTTGTTCAGATTTCAAGAGCTGGGCCTTCATGTCGAAGGCTGAAAGGTAAAACTTTCCTCAATCTATTGTTAGTTGATCTAGTTACTAGTGATCATTTTGGAGAGGTTGTCTGCCTTTCTAGGTTTATTGACTCCAACCTTTCTGATTGATCAGTGTTTCTGACTTATGATTAAAGTGGCACAAAAAATCACAAGGGGTATGACTATAATTGATGGTTAGTATTTGGAGCGTTGTTTTATGGCATCAGCAGAAGTGATAAGAGGCTTTGTGTTGGGGGAATGGGGTGGGGCAAGAAAGGGAGGAACGGTATAGAAGCAAGGTAAACTATTTGTTGATTGATTGTGTTTGAATTTTCACATCTGACACTGTTAAAATCCAGCAACGAGGCTTCTGAGGTAAAGTCAAATCAAGGTGGATTGCCTGCTGCTGAAGTCACTTGTAACACAGACGGGGATGCTCTGAAAGACAGCCAAGGAGATCAAAATTCAGGCTGGTTTGAAGTCAAAAAGGTATTTTTGTATCTCTCGCTGCTCATTTCAACCTGCTATTGACAAGTCCTGGTAACGAGGGAGGAAAATATTCCCATGTGGTATATAACACAGCCTGAAATGGAGTTAAGTTTCTTAGTTGATGAGCTTTTTGTGGATAATGAAAATTGAATAAAGAGAGCACCTTGAATAGTAGCATGGTGAGGGTCAGTCATACTTTTTGTTTTTTGGCAAGAAAAAGTGGCTGATTTCTATTACTAGAAAAGCCCTCAGAATGCTCAAATGGTGCCAATTTTGAGGGCAAGTGCAAGACTGATTACAAAGCATGCCCGAAGGCAACATCTAAAAAACTGTTTACAACTAGCCACATGGGCAAACAGAAAACTGAAATGCCAGGGGAAAACACCTAAAGAGAGTAAAAAGTGCCCTGGCAAGCTAAGGAAGAGAGAAGATGACAGCTGCCTCTGAAAGATAGGCACTCCCACCAAAAGCTCACTCTGCATTTGCATATCAAATACGAAGACCACCAAAAAGCCACCAGAGGTGATGTGGAGTAAGGAATGGGCTGCCAAGGAAGCTGTTCAATTTCGGACCGAGCCCACCAACTGGTATCATGTTAAAACATAGGGCTGAGGAAAAACAGAAGGGACTGAGCAGTCGATGATGAAGATGATGGAGAAGAAACAGCTGGCATCACCAACAACTCTACCAAAGGAAACAAATTGCTATGCAATTGACACAGATGTACATATGTAGTCCCCCAACGTAAAGATATCCAGATACAACCAAACGCTCCCTAGAACGTAGTCCGCATCGTTTAGAGGCTGCAAATACAACTAAACGATCCCCAGATCGTAGTTTGCGCCGTTTAGAGGCTTCTATCTACGACTAAACCATCCCTAGACAATAGTCTGCGTTGTTCAGAGGTTATCAAACGAGATTGAAACCAACATTGCAACCAGAATCAAATAAATTCAATCGGCACCAAGACAAGTTCAAAACAAATATAATCTATTCCAAAAATTTACAAACAGTATTCTCAAATAGTGTTTTAAAAAGTGTCTAAATACAAATCAAAAGAAAAAATAATTTAGGGTTGGTTTCTATAAGTCTGCACTGGAAAAGGGTGAATAAGGGGATGATCTTGTCTGCAACCACGAGCAACCCTCCTCTCGGGAACGGATGGATCTTCAATCTATCGCGACAGATTTCCTTGTAGACGAACTCCTATGGCGTATGGCCCACCGAACGAGCAATCTGCAAGTGCACGCATGCACGTAGGGGCTCAACTTGAAGGGGAAGGGGAGTGCTAGAGAGAGAGCGAGGTATTATTGGCAAAAACTCTTGAGAGAGAGATTGATGGTGGAGAGAAAACGCGAGAGAGAGAGAGAGAGAGAGAGAGAGAGAGAGAGGTGCAGCGGAATGAGTGTTTGCGCTTTGCTCAAGATGAGTGCTCCGAACTGTGCTCAAGGTTCCTTTTGTTCTTATGGAAGGTAGAGCCTTCCGTTCTTAATGGAAAGTGCTATGATCACAAACAAAGTGAATGGACACTGTGCGTGCAAGTGTATGAGACTGAGAGATAGAGAGAGAAGAGAGATACGACACCAGAGATGTCGTAAAACCCTCCTCCGAAGGCCCCACTCTCGTCGGCGAGAGTGGTCTACTTATTGATTGCACAAAGTGGTACAATGACAATGCAATGGACTGATGCAATCTGGGACTATGCCGATGACGTCGACGGTGATGAGGACGACGACTTTAGGGCTGAAATCTGTGGTCTTCTAACTGCTGAATTTCGAGACTGTTTCGGTGGCTGAAAATGACTGTTTTGGCTGCGTTTTTATGGGCTGAAAATGAGGTGTATCTGCAACCAACTAGGCTGAATCTGCTGCGTTTTTCCTACTGCTGAAATAGCGTTTTTGGAGGCTGAAAATCTGCGTTTTTATCTGCTAAGAAAACACTGATCCCGAGGGTGATCGCTAGGGCTGAAAATGCCAAAAACACTGACTCTTCTACTGCCAAGGCTGAAACCAAAAACGCTGGCTATCTGGGACTTCTGCTGGTGATTGGGGGAATCTGAACGCTAGGGAACCGGAGAGGATGGCTGTCACAAAGTGATGACGTGGCGGACAGCAGAAACCCTAATTTCTGCCAGAAACCCTAAAATTCTTGCAAACCCTAATTTTTGCCAAAAACCCTAAATTCCGGAAATCGCGGAGGCGGATTATTAATTTTTTTTTTTTTTTGTGGAAAATGATGAGCGACGCGAATTTTGCTTTTGCTTTTTTATTATAAAAAAAAAAGAAAAGACTCTCTAAGAGAGAGAGAGAACTGATGCTTTTGATTTTAAAAGCTTTTGGGGCTCTGCTTTTGGGCATCCCTTGTAACCTTTAAATTAGTGGTGAGGGCCTCACTTCTCAGAGCATCTGGACGCAGAGTCTGAGAGTGAAACCCTAACCGCTCTCTTGTACTTTGATGATGGATTAATACAAAAAGAAATATTGAAAGGGGCGCCAGTCTTTGGGGCCAATATCTCTAGGCACGGAACTCCGCCGGGCGAGTGCAAATCTATTGTGATCTGTGAATTGTTTTGAAGTGGTTATTTGGTGTTGTCGCGGTTGATTCTTGACTTGGAGTGTCCAAGTTTGTTACAGTGTCCAAGTTTGTTACAGTGGTATCAGAGCACGGCCGATTTCTCTTCTACGGGAAATCCGATCTCCGAATTTTTTTTTCCGCGGCACCTATGGCTTCAGGCAATGATCAGTCGACTCCCTCTGCATCTGGAGATGCGGGCTGGGATCACAACGAAGATTCAGGCAGAGAGTATGGCCCGCCTTGGCCTACTTAGGCGGAGCGGCGAGAGATAGAGCGTCGCCAGTTGATCAGCGAGGCAACAATGATGATGCTCAATTTTGCCAAGGACCCGAAGATGGCAAAATATATGAACAAGACCTCTTTGGAAGAGGTACAGATGGAGTGGCAGAGAACCACAACACCACTCCCGAAACCCGCTCTCAAGAAACCTTCTGCCTCCAAGAAATATACGAAGAAGGAACTGGAGAACGTGGTTGATGCACAGATTGCTCAGCTTTTCGACGTGCAAAAGAAAGGCAAGAAGCACGGCAAAAAGCAGAACAAAGGTACTGACTTCCCGGGATATTTGGGTCGTCAATCGACATTCGACAAAGCAAAGAAACGGAAGAAGCGTGTTCGATTTGAAGGAGTACCCAGTTCTTCTTCTTCTTCTTCTGACAGTTCTTCTAGCTCCTCGGATTAGAGCGAAGAAGACAGAAAAAAGCAAAAAGCGAAGCAAGACACAAAGCTTCGGAACGGGCAAGAAAAAGGCAAAGAAGGCTACATTCTCGCCCAGAGACTGACAGTTCTACTGAGGACTCGTCTACAGAAAGCTTAGATTCCGATGACGGAAAGTTTTATGCGAACAAGAAGAATTTTTACAAAGCCAACCAGTATGACTTTCTCGAAGATAAAAGCAAGAAAGTCCGAGAGTTTAAGGAAGGTGGCCACTCGATCATGTTTGATACTTTTTCAGGATACTCAGATGCTTCGAAGGCTTTGTCTTTTATACAGCAGTTTGACATCGCTTTCGCGGGAGGACGCTATTCAGAGCACTCCAAGATTCGGAGAGCTGCCTCTTACTTTAAGGGGAATGCCCGTAGTTGGTGGTCCACTCTTCTATT
This sequence comes from Adiantum capillus-veneris, assembly GCF_014529385.1. Classification (NCBI taxonomy): domain Eukaryota; kingdom Viridiplantae; phylum Streptophyta; class Polypodiopsida; order Polypodiales; family Pteridaceae; genus Adiantum; species Adiantum capillus-veneris. The sequence continues at coordinate 17,272,247 of NC_140937.1, forward strand.
AAGCAAGGTTGTGCCAGTTACATGGCTGAAATTCAAGAGGCTTTTTATCTCTTCTTGGTTGACTCAAGAGTTTGAGCGAGATATACGAGCTGCTTGGAACCATCTCCGGATGACCAAGAGCGATACAGTGAATTCTTATTGTGAAAGATTCTGGAGCTCTTTTCTACCCGCCTCTTCATTCAAGAAGATCTCATTCAGAGAACAGATTGAGCGGTTTACCTTGGGTCTACCTACAGAGATCCGAGATCACTGCTTGGAACAGAAGTCAGCTTCTATTCAGGAGTTGATGAGTCATGCGAAGCGGGGCTTTGCCATTCACTATGGCAGTTTGGCCTACCCCACAGACGAGGTCACGACACAACGAACCGGACAGACTTCTGGGAATGAAAGTAGAAAAAGAAAGAGCAACCCAGAGAAAAAGGATACACGACCTAGACTTACTCCTTAGGAGCGGACTCGCTACATCAGGGAGGGGAAGTGCTTTGGATGCGGGGAAACTGGACATATCTCCGCGAAGTGCCCTAAAAAGGCACAGAAAGAACAGAATGATAAAGACGACAACAGGCCTAAGAGTTTGAGAGCAGCTGAGGAATGTGGCAGAAAAGGCAGATAGAAAAGCAGAACTGGTACCACATGGCATGGGACCTGCACCGAATCTAATGAATGAAAGTACAAACTTTGCCGCTTTCGGGGCAAAGTGAAGGATCAGGAAGCTCTTTTGAAGGAGCCAAGGCCAACTTCTTTTCACTTGGAATTGGCGGCTCGATTTGGAACTACGCCCGACAGACTGACGCCACAGGCGGAGGTAGTTCGACTGGCACCCGGATGGGATGTTGCCATTACACTGAGCATTGGTAAACTTCGTTTGCAATGACAGGGGTGTTCAGGGCACGTGAGTGACGTTCTACTCGGGATCCCTTGGTACCACAAGAACTACGCCGTGGTTGACTACCGGGCCGAGAAAGCGACTTTGATAAATGAAGGGCTTAGAGATTGTACTTGAAGAACTTCAGTTTTCGTACTCATTCTTTTGGGAGAACTGAACGATGGATAAAAGTTGAATATGTTTTGACCTGAAGAAAAGAACGCCAAGATTTTTTTTCTCCACGCTCATGCCGATTGCTTTTGAGAGGGCCTGAAGATCATGCCATTGATCTGATATCTGGAAGCACGCCACCGAATCGGCCACCTTATCGTGTGAGCCGAGTACAGAATGAAAAGATTATGAACTCAGTGAAAGACCTCTTGGAAAAGGGTCTTGTCCAGCCTAGTACTTCACCGTATTGCTCTCCAGTGTTGTTGGTTTTGAAGAAAGACGGATCTTGGAGAATGTGCATCGATTATAGCACTCTCAACGAAATCACCATCAAGAACAGATTTCCGATTCCTAGGATCGATGATATACTCGATAGGTTACAGGGATCCTCGTGCTTTAGCAGGATTGACTTGAAGAGTGGATATCATCAGATCAGGATAGCACCAGGAGATGTCTACAAGACAGCTTTTCGGACGACTTTTGGGTTATTTGAGTTTTCGGTGATGCCTTTTGGCTTAACCAATGCTCCTGCGACATTTAACCGGATGATGGATAGGATTTTTCGAGAGTACAGGCTATTTGTTGGCACTTTCTTTGACGACATCATTGTTTTCTCCAAGAATGAGGCAGAACACAGAGATCATCTGCTTCAAGTCTTTCAGGCATTACGAGATCACACGTTAGTGATTAATGCAAAGAAAAGTGAATTTTTCCTACTAGAGATACACTTTTTGGGACACATTGTGTCAGCAGCAGGAGTGCGAATGGACCCGGCCAAGATAGAGACTATCTGTGATTGGCCCGATTTGAGGAATGTCCATGAAGTTAGAAGCTTCTTGGGACTGTGTTCGTACTACAGGCGGTTCATACGAAAGTTTGCAGAGGTTGCTTCCCCTTTGCATACCTTGACACAGAAAGGAGTACCTTTTTCGTGGGGACCCACAGAGGTGACTGCCTTTCAGACATTGAAAGAGAAATTGACTACAGGACCATATTTTGACTTTGCCGGACTTGCAGAAGTCATTTGAAGTATATTGTGATGCTTGTGGTCGTAGTCTGGGTACGGTCTTGATGCAAGAAGGCCATGTCATAGCTTACGAGAGCCGTTTGTTCTCTAGGCCGGAGATGACAGCACAGATCTATGGGAAAGAGCTTTTGGCGGTTATCCACGCTCTTACTCAGTGGCGGCATTACCTACTCGGAGCGGATTTTACTGTCTTTACAGACCATCAGAGTTTGCGCTACTTCTTGTCACAGAAGCAGCTTTCGGAAAAGCAGATGCGGTGGGTGAACATCTTGTCACAGTTCCACTTCCAGATTGTCCATGTGCAGGGACAGAAGAATGTGGTGGCAGATACTTTGTCTGGGAAACCGTTGGTTCTGGCTATTTCCGCGATACATCATAGGAGCTTCGAGGATATGGTCGATCAGTATGCCACAGATACAGGTTTTGCAGATATTTTCACACGGATACGGGATGGGGAGACAGTAGTTGGATACACCCTTCGGGAAGGCTACTTGATGAAAAAGACTATGTTGTGAGTTACACAGCCGTTGAGGGAAAAGGTTATGACTGATTGCCACTGTCCACCTTTTACGGGTCACTGCGGCATTGCTACCACCATGAAAGGGGTAGAGAGAGATTTCTGTTGGCGGAGACTGAAGAAGGATGTGGAAGAGTTTGTGCGCAGTTGCTTGGTATGCCAGAAGGTCAAGTTTGACAGGCATAAGGCACAGGGATTGTTACAGCCTTTACCCATACCCACCCGCCCCTGGGAAAATATTGAAATGGATTTCATTTTTTTTGATCTCCCGAGAATACAGAATGATCACGATGATTTTCCGATTACATGGCACGCCTGAGACGATTGTCTCCGATGGAGACCCCAGATTTATGAGTTTGTTTTGGAAGGCAATTTGGGAGAACATTGGCACGCGGTTGCAGTTCTCGTCATCGTTCCACTTGCAGACTGACGGGCAATCTGAGATTGCCAATTCAGTGATTTTAGATTTATTGAAGTCTTGTATCTCGCATCAGAAGACTGAATGGGAAAAGAACTTACCTTTGGTGGAATTTGCCTACAATAACACGATACACTCTTCGACAGGGAAGACGCCATGTGAGATTGTTGAAAGTGGTGCGAAGGTTCCATCCTTCCTGAGCACGAAAGATTAGATATTGGAAGCGGATGAATATTCGTGAGACTTGGATATGGCTTTTGCCAAGGTTCGCGAGACTTTGCAGAAGTCTCAAGAACGACAGAAAAAGGCAGCGGATCGCCATCGTCGCGACGGGAAACTGAAGGAGGATGATTGGGTGCTCTTACTTTTGAGAAGGCACGCCTAAGAAAGAAACAGGGAAAGGAGAGGCTTTTTCCAAAGCTTAGTATGTGATACTACGGACCTTTCCAGATTACTGACAAGATAAATGATGTCTCCTTCCGATTGGAACTGCCAGATACTTGGAGGATTCATAATGCATTGCATGTGAGTCTCTTGAACCCTGTTAAGGGTGATGTGCTTGATGATGGGGAGCCTGATGAGCAACCCAAAGTGGAAGAAAACGAGGAGATCCTTGTTACTGAACAGATTTTGGCACATAATGATACGAAGAAAGGTAAAGTCCGAAGGCGGTTCTTGGTTAAGTTCAAGAACTTTCCTGCATTTGATGCGAAGTGGATGGAGGAGGAGGACCTAGCAGATACTCCTCAGATTGTGAAACTTTACCTCGATGTTTTGGTTTAGCATAGTCTACTCCAAACGGAACCCAGAATTCAGCTTGGCCGGAGATCTGGTGCAGTGGGATGCACAAGAGGGGAGTCACTCCACTCCTTTGTCAACAGATGCCTCGATTTTGATACTAAAGTCATTGATGTCTCTTTGAGCTTCAGGGATACTGAGAGCTGACAGTATTGTGCTGGATGACTTTATGAAATGGAATTCCTGATTATGATACTGATTTGTTCTTGACTTCTTGTGAGTGCAGGAACTGATAGCCGAAATGACTGCAGCATTTTGGTCTGATTGATCTCGAATAGACATGGTTGCAATAGGGATTAGTCAATCGGACATGGATGAGGTCCCGATTGGACCTAGATGTGATTGCTAGCTACATTGCCGATAAATCATGGTCTAAGATCCGAATGAATGTTGAATGTCATGTGATGTCCTGTGATGTCTGGTGATGTCCTGTGATGTCGTGTGATGTGACTGTCGATTTTGTACATGTGCTATATGTGTGTTCCTAGTACGTAGGTACTAACAGTCAGTGTCTGCTAAGACGGTTTATGGCTTTTGTCGGTTTTGCAGGCGTAATCGCGGTCGATTACAATGCTTTCAAGAGGGGGGTATGTCACAAAGTGATGACGTGGCGGACACCAGAAACCCTAATTTCTGCCAGAAACCCTAAAATTCCTGCAAACCCTAATTTTTGCCAAAAACCCTAAATTCCGGAAATCGCGGAGGCGGATTATTAATTTTTTTTTTTTTTTTGGAAAATGATGAGCGACGCGAATTTTGCTTTTGCTTTTTTCTATAAAAAAAAGAGAAAAGACTCTCTAAGAGAGAGAGAGAACTGATGCTTTTGATTTTAAAAGCTTTTGGGGCTCTGCTTTTGGGCATCCCTTGTAACCTTTAAATTAGTGGTGAGGGCCTCACTTCTCAGAGCATCTGGACGCAGAGTCTGAGAGTGAAACCCTAACCGCTCTCTTGTACTTTGATGATTGAGTAATACAAAAAGAAATACCGAAAGGGGCGCCAGTCTATGGGGCCAATATCTCTAGGGACGGAACTCCGCCGGGCCAGTGCAAATTTATTGTGATCTGTGAATTGTTTTGAAGTGGTTATTTGGTGCTGTCGCGGTTGATTCTTGACTTGGAGTGTCCAAGTTTGTTACAGTAAAGCGAGAGGACGCTATTCAGAGCACTCCAAGATTCGGAGAGCTGCCTCTTACTTTAAGGGGAATGCTCGTACTTGGTGGTCCACGCTTCTATTAAGCAAGACTGTGCCAATTACATGGCTGAAATTCAAGAGGCTTTTTATTTCTTCTTGGTTGACTCAAGAGTTTGAGCGAGATATACGAGCTGCTTGGAACCATCTCCGGATGACCAAGAGCGATACAGTGAATTCTTATTGTGAAAGATTCTGGAGCTCTTTTCTACCCGCCTCTTCATTCAAGAAGATCTCGTTCAGAGAACAGATTGAGCGGTTTACCCTGGGTCTACCTACAGAGATCCGAAATCACTGCTTGGAACAGAAGTCAGCTTCTATTCAGGAGTTCATGAGTCATACGAAGAAAGGTAAAGTCCGAAGGCAGTTCTTGGTTTAGTTAAAGAACTTTCCTGCATTTGATGCGAAGTGGATGGAGGAGGAGGACCTAGCAGATACTCCTTGGATTGTGAAACTTTACCTCGATGTTTTGGTTTAGCATAGTCTACTCCAAATGGAACCCAGAAACTCTGCTTGGCCGAAGATCTGGTGCAGTGGGATGCACAAGAGGAGAGTTACTCCGCTCCCTTGTCAACAGATGCCTCGATTTTGATACTAAAGTCACTGATGTCTCTTTGAACTTCAGGGATACTGAGAGCTGACAGTATTGTGCTGGATGACTTTATGAAATGGAATTCCTGATTATGATATTGATTTGTTCTTGACTTCTTGTGAGTGCAGGAACTGATGCCGAAATGACTGCAGCATTTTGATTTGATTGATCTCGAATAGACATGGTTGCAATAGGGGTTAGTCAATCGGACATGGATGAGGTCCCGATTGGACCTAGATGTGATTGCTAGCTACATTGCCGATAAATCATGGTCTAAGATCCGAATGAATGTTGAATGTCATGTGATGTCCTGTGATGTCTGGTGATGTCCTGTGATGTCGTGTGATGTGACTGTCGATTTTGTACATGTGCTAGATGTGTGTTCCTAGTACGTAGGTACTAACAGTCAGTGTCTGCTAAGACGGTTTATGGCTTTTGTCGGTTTTGCAGGCGTAATCGCGGTCGATTACAATGCTTTCAAGAGGGGGGTATGTCACAAAGTGAAGACGTGGCGGATAGCAGAAACCCTTCTTTCTGCCAGAAACCCTAAAATTCCTGCAAACCCTAATTTTTGCCAAAAACCCTAAATTCCGGAAATCGCGGAGGCGGATTATTAATTTTTTTTTTTTTTTGGAAAATGATGAGCGACGCGAATTTTGCTTTTGCTTTTTTTTTATATAAAAAAAAGAAAAGACTCTCTAAGAGAGAGAGAACTGATGCTTTTGATTTTAAAAGCTTTTGGGGCTCTGCTTTTGGGCATCCCTTGTAACCTTTAAATTAGTGGTGAGGGCCTCACTTCTCAGAGCATCTGGACGCAGAGTCTGAGAGTGAAACCCTAATCGCTCTCTTGTACTTTGATGATTGATTAATACAAAAAGAAATACCGAAAGGGGCGCCAGTCTTTGGGGCCAATATCTCTAGGCACGGAACTCTGCCGGGTCAGTGCAAATCTATTGTGATCTGTGAATTGTTTTGAAGTGGTTATTTGGTGCTGTCGCGGTTGATTAGGGTTTGCCGGAATTTTAGGGTTTTTGGCAAAAATTAGGGTTTGCAGGAATTTTAGGGTTTCTGGCAGAAATTAGGGTTTCTGCAGTCCGCCACGTCATCACTTTGTGACATACCCCCCTCTTGAAAGCATTGTAATCGACCGCGATTACGCCTGCAAAACCGACAAAAGCCATAAACCGTCTTAGCAGACACTGACTGGTAGTACCTACGTACTAGGAACGCACATCTAGCACATGTACAAAATCGACAGTCACATCACACGACATCACCAGACATCACAGGACATCACATGACATTCAACATTCATTCGGATCTTAGACCATGACAATGCTTTCAAGAGGGGGGTATGTCACAAAGTGATGACGTGGCGGACAGCAGAAACCCTAATTTCTGCCAGAAACCCTAAAATTCCTGCAAACCCTAATTTTTGCCAACAACCCTAAATTCCGGAAATCGCGGAGGCGGATTATTAATTTTTTTTTTTTTGAAAAATGATGAGCGACGCGAATTTTGCTTTTGCTTTTTTTTTATAAAAAAAAAAGAAAAGCCTCTCTAAGAGAGAGAGAGAACTGATGCTTTTGATTTTAAAAGCTTTTGGGGCTCTGCTTTTGGGCATCCCTTGTAACCTTTAAATTAGTGGTGAGGGCCTCACTTCTCAGAGCATCTGGACGCAGAGTCTGAGAGTGAAACCCTAACCGCTCTCTTGTACTTTGATGATTGATTAATACAAAAAGAAATACCGAAAGGGGCGCCTGTCTTTGGGGCCAATATCTCTATGCACGGAACTCCGCCGGGCGAGTGCAAATCTATTGTGATCTGTGAATTGCTTTGAAGTGGTTATTTGGTGCTGTCGCTGTTGATTCTTGACTTGGAGTGTCCAAGTTTGTTACAGTGTCCAAGTTTGTTACAATGGCGATCATGGGACTGCTGAAAACGCCAAGTGATGGAAATGCCCGGCGATGAAGGAAATCCCAAAACGCTGGGGGTACTGCTGGGGTTTTGTTGAGAAGGTTTTTGTTGAGCGGGAGCTCGTGTTGCCTCTTCTGCCAGAAAGTGCTAACTTGGGTTTGCTTATATATTAACTTAGCAAAATTGCCCTACCTACTTTTGTTGGAAAGTCACTTAAAAATAATAAGTGAAAAATACCAAAAATAGGAAAAATAGGCTAAATGCACTGGAAAATTCCCCTAACTGATTCTAATGGTTTTTGATGGGAATTCTGATGATCATGCTGTGTGCAACCAGAGGATATGCATCTACACTCAGTGATTGGGCATGCACGGTCTATGAATAGACTCACAAAAGTGCCAGATCACTTCTAATCTAGACTTGACTGGACTGACTGAACCTTGATCATGCTGTAGCTTGTCCACGGACACATAGGGTTGGATGTGTCACGTGACATCCCCTCCTTTTCAAAGTGAGATACTGGTACCGAACTGTATGGCGTCGAGGGAGATCGCCAAAAGCATCCGGAATCCTGGAAGGGACTCTTCGCCGGTCCACTCTGATGTGTGGGTCGTGCGGTACTTGAACTTCATAAAGGTCTGCAACGCTTGCTTCTATGGGCCGCGCCGAAAGCGACACAGTCTTCTGTGGCTCCTTCCTTGCTTCAACTTCGTCTAGAGTCCTGCTTCCTTCTTCTTCAAGAATCTCTATGGCTGAAAATTCTTGAAACCACTGCCAACACAAAACCATGAACATATCCATTCCATGTAAAGTGAAGGGAAAAAATCTTGTCTTCTCTAAAGACTGTGTATGCAATGTAGATGAACATAGAGACGGAGTGACAACCCGTTCATCAAACACATGCAAACAATGCGATTGAATCTTTCTCTTATGATCTAGAGCAATCAACTGTGGCAATTCACAACGGAAATGCCCATGGTTGGTGCTCACACTTTCATATGCTCGTTCGGAAACTGTGTCATGCCAAGGAAGAGACATGGAATGTGACTTCCTTACATAAATACTTTTCAGCTTTTCACGAAAAATCCGCATACATTCGTGCTCATCCATGAGAGAAACGTGTTCAACATACAATATGTCATGCCTAGGAAAAAGGATCACATAACGATGCTGACTAAAATACAGGAAACGATCACGAATGAAACATTCGAACAATGCGTGCGTATCAATCATGCGAACACATAATACTTCCTGTGAGGGTTCTTTTGACCTAGGCTAGAGAGCCAAGATCGCTTCTTCTTCGTGAATGATCGAATCTGCAACGAGGTTAGCTTCGATAGAAAAAGCAGCCACTAACACATCATCCTTGTGAACAATCACATCTTCTTCATGCAACTCATCATGCTTGTGAGAAATCACATTTTGATCATGCAAAATCATCATGCTTGTCATCATGCTCATCATTATCATCCAAATCATCATGCTTTTCACAATCATGCAAATCTTGTGTGTCATGCTTTGGAGAAAAAGAGACTGAGAGTCTCCTTCTCCTGAATCCTTTCAATCTTGTCCTGCATATTAGCAATGAGACATGGAGAATGAGCAATGTCCTCTCCATGAATGACAATAGGCGAATCATTGTCGGCATTGAGAGTTATAGTGATAGCCGCAAATTTCATGAGAGCGTCATTATCACGAAATGCCCAAAATCATATCACATCCTGAGAGAGGAGAAACAACAAATCTTCTACTAAAGGCAGTTTGTTGAATTGCAAACAACACATCAAGGCACTCCTCCGTGATGAGAGCGTCGATACTGGGACGAAAGCAAGAGACCTGGATAGGAGATCTCGGACTAACTTCGAGGCGGGCTTTCTCAACAAGAGAGGAACTGATCACATCATGCATACTACCTGGGTCAAACAATATGACAAAACGTTGCCCCGACATACGACCATAACATTTAATGAGAAAATCATCAATGGGAGGGTCATGAGAAACTTGGGGCACACTCGTGTTATCATTAATTGCATTGATAGAGGAAGTGGGTTCTGTGGATTCTTTAGATTCATTCGCTTCAAGCTTAGGACATGTTCTTTTTATGTGACCCTTAATGTGAAAATGAAAACAACAACCTTCCTTAGAATAAGTGCTTTGCTCTTCTGACGTGATGTATCCGCCCACAATTCCTTGTGCTACCTTTTCATCTCGAGTAAGCTTAGGTTTAGCAATTGTGTTAGCCTTACCCTTAATTTCATTGGAAGAATTCTTTTCTGAGAGACTGTTGGAAGATTGGTTAGAAGGGTTACCATTCTTACCATTCTTACCGTTCTGAGGGTTCTGAGAAGTCTGTGAGGTACTTGTAGAAGTCTTGTTTTGTTAGGTGCAGCGGAATGATTGTTTGCGCTTTGCTCAAGATGAGTGCTCCAACTGTGCTCAAGGTTCCTTTTAGTTCTTATGGAAGGGGGAGCCTTCCGTGCTTAATGAAAAGTGCTATGATCACAACAAAGTGAATGGACACTGTGTGTGCAAGTGTATGAGACTGAGAGATAGAGAGAGAGAAGAGAGATACGACACCAGAGACGCTGTAAAACCCTCCTCCGAAGGTCCCACTCTCGTCGGCGAGAGTGGTCTACTTATGATTGCACTATCTGGTACAAATGGTATGCATGAGATTGATGCAAGTCTAGGCTATGTCGACGATGACGACGGTGATGACGAAGTCGACCTAAGGGCTGAAATCTTCAATCTTTCTACTGCTGTCCAAAAACGCTATTGGTTGAAATCTGCAAATCTTCTATCTGCTGAATTCTGACTCTATGTCGATGACGATGTCGATGACGACGATGCGACGATGACACGCTGAAAACGCAGATGCTGAAATCTACGTTTTCCGGGCTGAAATTGTTAACCTTGCGGAAACTGACCGTGTGGCGAGGAACTGCTGTGGGAAGGTGAGATCTGCGAGGTTCGGGACTTGATTTGCGATGTCTGATTGCTGAAAACTGAAAATGCTGGTCCTAGGGCTGATTCTGTCGCGATAGATCTGCAAAACGCTGAGGTTGCTGGCAGATGCAAAAACGCTAGGGCTGAAAATCTGTGTTTTGTCGCCGGGATTTTGCAGATGCAAAACGCTAGGATGATCTACTGTGATCTTTTCCAAAAACGCTAGCCAAGATGCTGTGGAGCAAAAACGCTAGAAGCCTTTGGGGTCCTGTTGAGAAGGTGCCTGTTGAGCGGTGCTCCTGCTGTCTCTTTTGCCATTTAGTGCTAACTGGGTTTGCTTATATATTAACTTAGCAAAATTGCCCTACCTACTTTTGTTGGAAAGTCACTTAAAAATAATAAGTGAAAATAACCAAAAAAAGGAAAAATAGGCTAAATGCACTGGAAAATTCCCCTGACTGAATCTGATGGATTTTGAAGGGAAAACTGATGATCATGCTGTGTGCAACCAGAGGATATACATCTATGCCAAGTGACTGGGCATGCACGGTCTACGAATAGACTCACAAAAGTGCCAGATCACTTCTAATCTAGCTTGACTTGACTGACTGAACCCTGATCATGCTGTAGCTTGTCCACGGACACATAGGGTTGGATGTGTCACGTGACATCCCCTCCTTTTCAAAGTGAGGTATTGGTACCGAACTGTTGGCGTCGAGGGAGATCGCCAATGGCATCCGGAATCCGGGAAGGGATTGTTCGCCGGCCCACTCTGATGTGTGGGTCGTGCGGTACTTGAACTTCATAAAGGTCTGCAATGCTTGCTTCTTTGGGCCGCGCCGAAAGTGACACAAAGTCTTCTGTGGCTCCTTCAATGCTTCAACTTCATCGAGAGTCATGCTTCTTTCTTCTTCAAGAATTTCCATGGCTGAAAATTCCTGAAACCATTTCCAACACAAAACCATGAACATACCCATTCCATGTAAAGTGAGTGGAAAAAATCTCGACTTCGCTAAAGACTGTGTATGCAATGTAGATGAACATAGAGACGGAGTGACAAACCGTTCATCAAACACACGCAAACAATGAGATCGAATCTTATCATTCTTTTGATCTAAAGCAATCAACTGTAGCAATTCACAACGGAAATGCCCATGCTTGGTGCTCATACTTTCATGTGCTCTTTCTGAAACTGTGTCATGCCAAGGAAGAGACATGGAATGTGACTTCCTTACATATATACTTTTTAGCTTTTCATGAAAAATCCGCATACATTCGTGCTCATCCATGAGAGAAACGTGCTCAACATACAATATATCATGCCTAAGAAAAGGGATCACATAAAGATGCTAACTAAAATACAGGAAATGATCACGAATGAAACACTCAAATAATGTGTGCGTATCAATCATGCGAACACATAAGACGTCCTGTGAGGGTTTTGTGGACCTAGGCTTGAGAGCCAAGATCGGTTCTTCGGGATCTATCGAATCTTCTTGTGGGGGATCTTTGGACCTCGACTCGAAAGCCAAGATCGGTTCTTCGTGATTGATCGAATCTACAACGAGGTTAGCTTCGCTAGAAAAAGCATCCACTAACACCTCATCCTTGTGAACAATCACATTATCTTCATGCAACTCATCATGCTTGTGAGAAATCACATCTTGATCATGCAAATCATCATGCTCATCATTATCATCCAAATCATTATGCAAATCATTGGCATCCAAATCATCATGCTTATCATTGTCATTCAAATCATCATGCAGATCATTATCATTCAATTTGTCATGCTTCTCACAATCATGCAAATCCTGTGTATCATGCGTTGGAGAAGAAGAGACTGAGAGAGTCTCCTTTTCCTGAATCTCTTGCATCTGTGCCTGAACTTGAGAAAAGAGTCGCAAGAATTCTTTCATGTGTTGGTCGCTCTTTTCTTTGAGGGCTTTGTTCTCGCGATCAAATTCTGCTTGTCTTGCTTTTTTCTCTTGATCAAATTCTGCTTGTCTTACTTTTTCTTCCAAGTCGTACTTACGCTCTATGGCTGCCATTTCTTCTTCGTAGTCACGATCTATGGCTGCCATTCGTTCTTCATAGGCCTTGCTTTCTGCTTCTCTTTTTGCTTTTCTTGCTTCGCGTTCTAACTTCCTTTCCATAAACATTTGGTCCAACTCCTCCATAGGAGTTAGTGCAATCTTTGTCGTAGATGAAAAAGGGGGAGGGTCGGAAAAACCTCTTGGTGGGGAAAATTCTTCTTCGCCTCTCTCATGCTCATCACCTCCAAGCGAAGTATCCATTCCGCTTCGACTGATGACCATTTTGAAGTCGTGGGTTCTTGTGGGTTCTTGTGGTCTTGGGTTCTTAAGTTCATGAGGAACTTGGGTTCTTGCGATTCTTGGTGTTCTTGAGGGTCTTGAGTTTCTTCTTTTGCTTGCAAACCGCGTTTGAGAAGGATCTTCTCTTCACCCGCCCTTGCGCTCACACCAAGGTTGCTTTTTCCCACCTCACGTCGATTGGCCGGCTGCTAAGTGCACGGTCTGCTCTGAATGAGTGAAAAGAGACACAAGGGGAGGTTGGACAAGCCCTTCTTTCTTGGGATTCCTGTCACTCTTCAACAAAACACGATTAGGAATCAACACGCCCAAGCGAACTTGGGTTCGTGCGACCTCAACAAGCAAAAAAAAATTCTTGTGGTTCTTGTGGTTCTTTCCTTGAGTGATACAGAACACTGCCAAAGCTTTGATACCAATGTCAGGTGCAGCGGAATGATTGTTTGCGCTTTGCTCAAGATGAGTGCTCCGAACTGTGCTCAAGGTTCCTTTTAGTTCTTATGGAAGGGAGAGCCTTCCGTTCTTAATGGAAAGTGCTATGATCACAACAAAGTGAATGGACACTGTGCGTGCAAGTGTATGAGACTGGGAGATAGAGAGAGAGAAGAGAGATACGACACCAGAGACGTTGTAAAACCCTCCTCCGAAAGTCCCACTCTCGTCGGCGAGAGTGGTCTACTTATGATTGCACTATCTGGTACAAATGGTATGCATGAGATTGATGCAAGTTTAGGCTATGTCGACGATGACGACGGTGATGACGAAGTCGACCTAAGGGCTGAAATCTGCAATCTTTCTTCTGTTGTCCAAAAACGCTATTGGCTGAAATCTGCAAATCTTCTATCTGCTGAATTCTGACTCTATGTTGATGACGATGTCGATGGTGACGATGCGACGACGACGCGCTGAAAACGCAGATGCTGAAATCTACGTTTTCCGGGCTGAAATTGTAAACCTTGCGGAAACTGACCGTGTGGCGAGGAACTGCTACGGGAAGGTGAGATTTGCGAGGTTCGGGACTTGATCTGCGATGTCTGACTGCTGAAAACTGAAAACGCTGGTCCTAGGGCTGATTCTGTCGCGATAGCTCTGCAAAACGCTGAGGTTGCTGGTAGATGCAAAAACGCTAGGGCTGAAAATCTGTGTTTTGTCGCCGGGATTCTGTAGATGCAAAACGCTAGGCTGATCTGCTATGGTCTTGTCCAAAAACGCTAGCCAAGATGCTGTGGAGCAAAAACGCTAGAAGCCTTTGGGGCCCTGCTGAGAAGGTGCCTGTTGAGCGGTGCTCCTGCTGCCTCTTCTGCCATTTAGTGCTAACTTGGGTTTGCTTATATATGAACTTAGCAAAATTGCCCTACCTACTTTTGTTGGAAAGTAACTTAAAAATAATAAGTGAAAATAACCAAAAATAGGCTAAATGCACTGGAAAATTCCCCTGACTGAATCTGATGGATTTTGAAGGGAATACTGATGATCATGCTGTGTGCAACCAGAGGATATGCATCTATGCTAAGTGACTGGGCATGCACGGTCTACGAATAGACTCACAAAAGTGCCAGATCACTTCTAATCTAGCTTGACTTGACTGCATGAAACCTGATCATGCTGTAGCTTGTCCACGGACACATAGGGTTGGATGTGTCACGTGACATGTTCTCCTTAGGCTTTCCCTTGTTGTGCTTCATCTCCTGTGCAAGAGCCATCGCTACCGCCTTGTTGAGATCGATTGGATCGAGTACCTCGACATCGTACTTGATATACTCGTCCAATCCAAAGAGAAAAGCCTCTTTGCGCTCATCATCCGATTTTCGTAATTGAGTACCTAGCGGCAAAACACGATTAGCAAAAGACATGATTGGCATACCATTTTGCTTAAGAGAGCGCCAATCGTCCTTCAATCGTGCGAGATACTGAGGTGGCATAAACCGCGCCTCGAGCTTGTCTTGGAAATCAGCCCAATCGAAGGAAAGGGGCGTGAATCTGTCGGCTTCCTCTAGGTGCGCGGCTAGCTGTGCCTCTTGCCATGCGTGGTACCAATTGATGGCATCACCGGCAAGGTACATAGCTGCCCTCAAAACTTTTCTATTTCCTGTCTTCTTAGTTGTTGCAAAATACGCATTAAATTGATGCAACCAAGAATGAATAACCGTAGCATCCATCTTACCGTCATACTTACTGAAAGTCAACTTCTCTGTGACTGGATGGTTGGAATCCGTGTCGTGGCTTGCACCACTTGATGAACTCCCACGATCTTTGGGTGGCTCGGTTTTCGAGGCTAGCACTTGTCGAAGCAATTCTTGAGTGCATAGCTCTCTTTGAGCTGCACGCTCGGCCTCCCTTTCTGCTTTTCGGTCATTCTTTCATCGCGCTCGTGTTCGAAAGCAAGGCGATTGGTTTCTTGTTGTGCCAACGCAACTCGATTCGCTTCTTGCTGTTGTATTGCATTTCTTTCATTTCGTTCCATCGTAATGCGAGTCGCTTCTTGTTGTGCCAGCATCATGTTCATCATTGACTTGACCATCATCTCCACAGGAGTTAGTACAACTTGTGGCATAGATGGCGAAGGGGGAGGGTTGGAAAAATCTCCTGGTAGGGAGAATCCTTCGTCGCCTCTCTCATGCTCATCACCTGTATGCGAAGTATCCATTCCGCTTTGGGTGACGACCATGCACTATAATCTTTGGTTCTTAAGTTCTCGAGGAACTTGGGTTCTTGAGGGTCTTGGTTTCTTGAGGGTCTTGGTTTCTTGAGGGTCTTGGGTTCTTGAGGATCTTGAGGTTCTTCAGGTGTTCTTTCGCTTGCAAATCGCGTTGGAGAAGGATCTTCTCTTCACCTGAGTTCTACTCTTTTCCGCGGGCGCATCCCTTGGCGGCCTTGTGCTCACACCAAGGTTGCTTTTTCCCACCTCATGTCGATTGGCCGGCCGCTAAGTGCACGGTCCGTTCTCAATGAGTGAAAAGAGACACAAGGGGAGGCTGGACAAGCCCTTCTTTCTTGGGATTCTTGTCACTCTTCAACAAAACACGATTAGGAATCGACACGCCCAAGCGAGCTTGGGTTCATGCGACCTCAACAAGCAAAAAAAATCCTGTGGTTCTTGTGGTTCTTTCTTTGAGTGATACAGAACACTGCCAAAGCTCTGATACCAATGTAAGGTGCAGCGGAATGAATGTTTGCGCTTTGCTCAAGATGAGTGCTCCGAACTGTGCTCAAGGTTCCTTTTGTTCTTATGGAAGGTAGAGCCTTCCGTTCTTAATGGAAAGTGCTATGATCACAAACAAAGTGAATGGACACTGTGCGTGCAAGTGTATGAGACTGAGAGATAGAGAGAGAAGAGAGATACGACACCAGAGACGTTAAACCCTCCTTCGAAGGCCCCGCTCTCGTCGGCGAGAGTGGTCTACTTATTGATTGCACAAAGTGGTACAATGACGATGCAATGGACTGATGCAATCTGGGACTATGCCGATGACGACGACGGTGATGAGGACGACGACTTTAGGGCTGAAATCTGTGGTCTTCTAACTGCTGAATTTTGGGACTGTTTCGGTGGCTGAAAATGACTGTTTTGGCTGCGTTTTTATGGGCTGAAAATGAGGTGTATCTGCAACCAACTAGGCTGAATCTGCTGCGTTTTTCCTACTGCTGAAATAGCGTATTTGGAGGCTGAAAATCTGCGTTTTTATCTGCTGAAGAAAACGCTGATCCTGAGGGTGATTGCTAGGGCTGAAAATGCCAAAAACGCAGACTCTTCTACTGCCAAGGCTGAAACCAAAAACGTTGGCTATCTGTGACTTCTGCTGGCGAGTGGGGGAATCTGCAAATGCTAGGGAACTGGAGAGGATGACGATCATGGGACTGCTGAAAACGCCAAGTGATGGAAATGCCCGGCGATGAAGGAAATCCCAAAACGCTGGGGGTATTGCTGGGGTTCTGCTGAGAAGGTGCCTGTTGAGCGGGAGCTCTTGTTGCCTCTTCTGCCAGAAAGTGCTAACTTGGGTTTGCTTATATATTAACTAAGCAAAATTGCCCTACCTACTTTTGTTGGAAAGTCATTAAAAAATAATAAGTGAAAAATACCAAAAATAGGGAAAATAGGCTAAATGCACTGGAAAATTCCCCTAACTGATTCTAATGGATTCTGATGGGAATTTTGATGATCATGCCGTGTGCAATCAGAGGATATGCATCTACACTCAGTGACTGGGCATGCACGGCCTACGAATAGACTCACAAAAGTGCCATATCACTTCTAATCTATACTTGACTGGACTGACTGAACCCTGATCATGCTGTAGCTTGTCCACGGACACATAGGGTTGGATGTATCACGTGACACAGAGAGAGAGAGAGAAAAATGAGAAATGAGAAATGTTATATTAACGTCTTCAAAAGGCCAAAGTGACCTATGAGACCAGGAAGTTACAATGTGGTGTATCTGATATCAAGTTAGAGAGAGAGAGAGAGAGAGAGAGAGAGAGAGAGAGAGAGAGAGAGAGAAAGAAAGAAAGAAAGAAAGAAAGATTTTTAACGTCTATGTCAGGCCGAAATCGGCCTATGAGACAAATCAAATGTACATTGTGTGTATGTCATCCGTCTATCGGAAAGACAAATGAAACCAAATTGATACAAAACTGAGCTGAAAGTAGGTAGAGAGAGAGAGAGAGAGAGAGAGAGAGAGAGAGATATGAAATGAAATGAAATGTTATATTAACGTCTTCAAAAGGCCAAAATGACCTATGAGACCAAAAAGTTACAATTGGTGAATTTGATACCACGTTTGAGTACGGAAATTACAAAGTTACAAAGAACTAACACTAAGACTAAGACTAAGACTAAGACGCTAAGGAGAAAGGAATTGGGGGGGGGGGGGTTTGTGGGTTTAGATGAAATTTCTTATCGGTCGCTATCGGATCTCATCGATCTTCTCCATGGTCAGTACTCTGGTTGGGCGTCTTGCATGTCGAGCTAGAGTGATCTGTATCTTTTGTTGCAGCCTTCGTGGGTAGTGGGAAACCCCCCGAGGTCGTGGACGTCTGGATCTGCCAAGTTCCGTGGCTTGATCAAGCAGTGTACCTCTAGTATGAGTAGGCTCTGACATTTGCTGTAATGACTGCTCCATTAGCTCTCCTCTGGTTGGTGTAAAGAAATCTGTGATTCGTCTCTGAGACTGTCTTTCCTCTGATGTTCTCAGCAAGCTCTCCCTAAGGTTGCGCAGCTCTAGCAGGAACAATCCGAGACACCTCTGATCCTTGTATCTCATGACTCTAGAAAATGGTCCGAACCCTTCTCTGAATTGGCAGTGGAAGCGGTCGCGTATCTCATAGTATGTCGGGCAGTGACATGTGTAGTGCAGCTCTGTCTCTGGCTCTAAGTTGCATAGGTGACATATCCTAGCTCCTGCTGGTACCCCTCGAAATCGGCCAATCTCAATTTGGAGCTGATGTGAGTATCTGTCTAATAGTGCATCTTATCCCATGAGATAAGTGTGTGCCCATGTATGCGGGCCTAGTCACAAAGCCGTCCTCCGTGAGTTGGAGAAGATGCTCTCTGTAGAAGGCCATCTTCGTGCCCAACTCCTGTGTCGGGTGTATCCATGTGCTCCTGGTATTTAGCTGAATCAGATCCTGACGTATGAGTATGGTGATCTCTGTCCGTGTGAGAGACAGGGAGGGTGCATCCAGGGAGTATTGAAGCGGAGGTAATCTATCCATCTTGAGACCATGCGACTAAAACCATGCTGTCATCTGTCCATACCAACATGCTGTATCGCCTTGTAGAGCTAGTTGTTGAGATGACTCCAAGGCAAGCCGAGCGTATCTGTCCCTGGGGAGATCCCATAGAACGTGCATAAAAGAAACTGATCTCGTCAACGCCTCCACCACGAGGGGGGGGGGGGGGGGCAGCTAGCTCGGGTCGGATAATCTCATGTGGTACTGAGGCCTTAGCCGAAATCATCCGAGCGATCATAGAGACCAGAGGCTTCTCCACACATCTCCATCCATCTGTGTTGCCAGATCTCCCATGGTGGTCTACTGAGGGTCCCCATCTGAACTCCATAGAGCATAGCTGGAGTCACTAGAGTGTCAAAAAGCCAAAGCTTGGTTCGCGGTTCCTGAAACTGAACCTGCGAACACATCCTCTCCAGTCCTCCCAACGCTGCATATGCTCTCGTCAGTCTAGTCTCTGATGCTCTCCTTAGTGAAAACACCGGTCCACCGAAGACTACCCAAGATAAGTATATGCATCTGTGTACTCCAGTCTCCTGGCCATACATAAATGTGGGTGCCGACCTCCTGACCCACTGTGGTGTGGTGTTGAACACCATAACCTTGATTTTCCCCAGATTGATAGACAATCCACTGTCACGAGCAAATGTATGCAGAGCATCCAAGTGACGTTGCATCCCCTCTGGTGAGTCAGAAATCAACACAATATCATCAGCATATAGTAACAGCGGGATCCATGTCCGTGCTAGCTGAGCCCCCCTGTCCCCTTGACGCTCTACATAGTTCGAAAACTCATCCAGATACATCCCAAAAAGAGTCGGTGATAGGGGGCATCCCTGCTTTACTCCAATATTGGAGAGGACCATGTTCGACATTCCCTCAGTGGTGCGTACCCGCCCCATCATTGTCCTGTATAGAGCCAGAATCCCCCAAATCAGCTCTGTAGGCACACCCATGTCCTGTAATCCACGTATAAGTCTGGCTCTTGGCACTGTGTCGAAAGCTATGCGGAAATCCACAAAGCTACAATAGATCCTCTTGCCATGGTGTCTACCCTCCTCAATAATAGCTCTGAGTGTCAGAATCTGGTCAAGAGTGGAGAAACCTCTCCTGAAACCTGCTTGCCGTGGTGCTCTTGTGCCCTCTCGCTCTACCCATCTACTCAGCTCTTGTTCAAGAATGGATGCATACAACCTAGCTAATGTGTGACCAACCATGATGATGCGATAATTCCCGGGAATCATGGGATTTCCTGACTTGAAAATAGGCACAATCGTGGACATACTCCAAGTCTCAGGGAAGCCTGCATACATGGCTCGATTAAACATCGTAGCCAGGAGCTCTGCGAGCATATCCCTGGCATGGATGAAGTGCTTTGCTACCAGACCATCATGATCATGTGCTCTCCTTGTCTTCATCCTGTCAATAGCTTTCCTTACCCTCTCGGCAGTAAAGAAAGAACATGTCTCCGGGCATGTCTCTAGTGGGTCCGGTAGAGGTGGTTGTCCTGATGCTGTGTAGAGAGATGTGGCATATTCCCCCCATGTCTCAGTGGAGGTGACCGCTGGTGGTGGTGAATGTTCGTGGAATAACCTCCATGCTTCGCCTGAGTCCCGACTCATAAATAACTGATACAGATCTTGCTCTAGCTGGGATAAATAAGCCCTTTTCTTTCGTCGCACTAGGCGGCGAAAGATAATCCGTGACTGTCTATGTGTGGTAATACCGATGAGCACTTCCCTCTGTAACTTGATCCTCATCTCTCTACACTCCTCATCATACCAATTGTTCTGGGGCATTTTTCCAGATTGTCTCCGTGTAGGCTGGTTGTGGGGGTATGCTTCTGATGCTGCATCATGGAGCATCTCTGTCAGTATCTGAGTGATTTCATCTAGTGACCGTCCTGGCTCCTGGGTGCATAGCTTCCTGTATATCTCATCCATAGACACAGAGTCCGTCTCCCTCATGAAGGTATACCGGATGTGTGTAGGGACCTCTCCTAATGGAGCTGTGCTGAACTAAAACGTCAGGGTGAAGGACAAGATAGCATGATCAACTGCTACTCCAACTGGCCTAGTGCCCACCATGAAATCTTGAAAGAATGGAATGAGACTTGGCTGGGCCATAACATAATCCATTGTGCTGGCACCATGTTGGTGTGGAAAGCAAGTAAAACCTCTAGCTGTCGAAAATCTTTGTAGGCCATTCAAAATGGCCAATCTATGTGCGGTTCCCATATCTATCAAGTATCTGCCATATTCTGTGTATTCCTCATCTTGTGATAATCTGGATAGACCCATCTGTGTATCGTCGAGCTCCCTGAGCATTTCCTCGGAAGTATCATAAAATATTGTCTGGTGGTGGGCAGTCCTAGCATTGAAATCCCCTAGTATGATAATGTCACCATCCTTAGAAAATTCCCATGTGTCATTATCCAAAATAGCAAAGGAGGATTGTCCCTTAGGTGATGCATATACTGACGTACTAGGAGGAAAGTAACAGATAGCAATGTAGAGGTATCTGCCTGTCTCTGCCCTGAGCCTCACCCACATGTACCTAGCATGCTCATCCTTGCGTGCTATATATATCAATGGCTGCAAATCCTCCCTAAATAGAACTGCCACTCCCCCTGAGCCTCGTCCTCGATGCTTTGATCTGGTCTCTTGTCTGCAGGCTGTCTCCCATCTATATCCGCTCACCTGTGGCATGGATTGCCCAGGGGCTTGATGCGTCTCAGAGTAGAAGATGATGTCTCTCCTTGTGAAGCTATCCTCAAAGGCCCCTACATCAAGACGAAGTGAACCATTACAATTCCAGGTTGCCATCTTTAGTGTGGTCCCATAGGTCTCGCACCGTCATGCGGGACGTCGCTCCAATATCACCACCTTTCCATCTCTGTAAAAAGCAATCTTCCCCTTTTCCCTTGCTGCTCTAATTTTCGGCATTACTTCTTGCATATGAGCAATCTGCGAGAGGGTGAGGTCATCTCCAAGAAAGATGCCAGTCTTCTTTAGAGTCGGTATCTTTTTCAGGAAATCCTTCTTCGCTTCCATGGAGGGGAAGCGGAGAATGAGTGCCCTTTCCTTCGAGGTTTCTCCGTTGTTTCCGCTTTTCTTTGTGCCCACTCTCCAGGCCCTCTTATGCGTTTGCTCGTTGACCCCCACCAGAGTCATGAGTTCTTTCACCTCTTCCTCCACATTATCTTGGTCTCTGAGGCCACATATCCTTACGTGTAAGGTCCGCACACATCTCCTTTGCTCCTCTTCTAGTGTCAAGTTGATGATGGTTGGTGTGGGGGTGGGGGTTATTTCCTTGCCTTTCCCTTTCTTGACAATCTCGATCCATTTTTTGACCTTTTCTGCTTTTTGTTGGGTCTTTGTGATGACATCTACCCACGAGGTCGTCATTTCTTTTTGTTGCTCCCCACCTTCTTTGATGGCTCGCACTTGTTCCTTAATCGTGTTAAGCTCTTCAATTACTGAGGGTCGAAGCTCTCCCTCTTCGAGGACATTCTGCGATCGCACCTCTGCAAGCTCTTTCTTGAGTAGTGCGATTTCCTCATCTTGAGCCTTCACGTATCCTCGAGTGTATGTATCGTGCTTTCCCGTGCTGCCACGCGCGCGTCGAGTATGTTGATAGTACCTAGGAGGTGGCGGTTGATCATGCTGATGGACTCGCTCAGTTCTTCTTTGCATTTTTGGATGGCATCCTCCACCGGGCCATCTTTGCCATTCTGCTTCCTCATGGTCGGAAGGCCGCCACAGGAGAAGGAGAGGGATTTTTTTTCTCTCTCTCTCTCTCTCTCTCTCTCTCTCTCTCTCTCTCTCTCTCTCTCTCTCTCTCTCTACGCAGCTTCCCTCTCTCTCTCTACGCTCGCAAACCTATTCTCTCTCTACGCATGAAAAACCCCTCTTTCTCTCTCTACGCCTAAAAAAAAACTCATTCTCTCTCTACGCTTTGGGACCACACTCTCTACGCTCCTAGACCACATTCTCTCTCTACGTTGGAAAAAATGCCCATTCTGTCTCTATGCAAGGACTGCGGGAAAGAGGCAGCGAGCAGTAGGGTGCAGTGCTGTTTCGAGCAGGGGGGGGGGGGGGGGGGGGCAGCGCACGCGAGCAGGGGACAAGGGAGCAGCGAGCGAGCAGGAGCAGGGGTGGGTGCAGCGAGCGAGCAGGAGGGCGGGGGGCAGACGCGCGCGCAGGGGGGCAGGGGAGCAACGAGCAGGAAGAGCAGGGAAACGCTAGAGAGAGAGAGAGAGAGAGAGAGAGAGAGAGAGAGAGAGAGAGAGAGAGAGAGAGAGAGAGAGAGAGAGAGAGAGAGGCCGCACAGGGAAACGCTAGAGAGAGAGTGTTTCCAAAACATTGGAAGCTTTGCTCACTGATACAACATACCAAAAGTACAAGGGGTGGGTCTGTATATATAGGGCAATAGGCAAATTGCCCTACCCATCCAGAAAACCCCACGATCCAAATTAATGGATAAAGTGATTTTAAATGTGTAAATTCATTAAAAGTCACCTGCAACACACATTTGCAGGACAAATGCTAAACACTAGAGACTTTGACCCCGGGTGACTCTAGGAATAGGGGTCCTGTCTCATGCCAACCTACGGGGTTGGCAACGTCGTGGAGTGCATCACTGAGATATGTATGTCCACCTCAGATACAGCCGGCAGGCACAACCACAAAACAACCCTCACTACCTAATATGCTCATGGGAGATATTGGAGCCACCACCGGACAGGAATTTGAACTCTAACACCCCCTTTCAGCTCTTGGACGAAAAACAAGTCCGAGGGAGTTGGCATGAGAGGATAATGTCGCTTTTGGAGGAAGAGGTTTGGTGAAGATATCAATAGGGTTATCTGATGCCGGAATATACTCTAGTCGAATAGAGCCATCCTTGGTCTTCTCACAAACAAAATGGTATCGTATCTCTATATGCTTTGTGCGGGCATGAAACATCGGGTTCTTGCAATGGCTATACAACTCTGGTTGTCAGAGTACATCGTGGCCGTCTGCTGGGGAAATCCAATCTCCGAAAGTAGCCACCGTGACCACACCGACTCACATGTAGCACTGCAAACAGTCTTGTACTCTGCCTCTGTGGAAGATAAGGCAACTGTAGGCTGTTTCTTACTACTCCATGAAACTGCTCCTGAGCCAAAACAAAAGGTCTAACCTATAGTCGACCGTCGTCCATCTGGATCTCCACTCCAATCTGAATCACTCCATTCTTGTAGAATGATCTTGGAATATGTACCTTTAGCCGCATAATGAATGCCTAATGACTTGGTCGCCTTTATACACCATAGAGTCTGAAGAGCCTGCTCCAAATGTGACTCGGTGGGTCTCTGCATGAAAGAGCTAAGAAGTCCCACCGAGAAACTGACATCAAACCAGGTATCGAGAACCCAAATAAGAGAACCGACCAGTTTTCGATGCTTTGTAGCTTGTGCTACATCTGAGGGGTCATACTGTGACAACTTTGATTGGGATCCATAAGAGATGAGATAGGTTTTCCTTCAGTTGTACCAAATGCTATTGGATATAGCGCTCCTGAGAGAGAAAGATGCCCCCCTCCATATCTCCAATCAAAGACAATGGTGAAGCAAGCCGAGATCTGTGATCTGAAACTTCTTAGCCAAGGTCTCCATAGTATTGTGGATGTGCTCAAGATGGCTACCTGTGATCACAGGATCATCCACACAGAGGATAACGAGTCAGGAATCCTCCCTCATTGTAAATATACAAATCTGGGTCTGTAGCAGAACGTTGAAAGGAGTGTCGTAGGAAGAAAGAGTCTATCTTTTGGTACCACACTCGAGGGGCTTGTGTCATGCGATAGAGAGCCTTTAGCAACCCACAAACCATGTCATTGAAATTTGGATCCGAGAAACCGTGGAGGTTGCTCCACGTACACCTCCTCCTCTAAGTTCCCGTTGAGAAAGGCCGAAACTACATCCATCTGAAAAATGGGCCATCCGAAAAAGGTAACAAGGGCAAAAATTGTCTGAATGTTGGTCATCCTCGCAGTCGGTGCAAAGGTCTTGTCATAGTCCACACCCTATCTCTGAGAGAAGCCCTTGGTAGCGAGTCATGCCTTGTGCTTGTCCAAAGAACCATGAGATTTGTACTTGGTCTTGTAGACCCATTTGACACCAATCACTTTCTGCTTGGTCGTCCGTGGAACCAACTCCCAAGTGTTATTCTTATTGATGGAATCAAGTTTTTCTCCATGGCCAACTTCCACTTTGGTTGTGGGAGTGCCTTCTCAAGTGTCAAGAGGGTCTCTATCCTTGATCACTATCGACATCGAAGCATAGTTCACCTGTAATAAAGTTCCATCTATCTAAACAAATCGAAGTCGCTGAGAATGTTGTGTTGTACCAGTATCTTGCCCATTTGGTGGAAAATATGAAGTCGTTGCATCTTGCAAGGTCTCCAATAGCCACTTCAGTAACTTGTCTGACTTGCTCCTTGTACGAGGAGCTACTAGTACATCTGTCTCTACCTCTGCACTATGGTGAGAATCAGTGTCATCTGCATCATCTGGAATGGGTGCATCCCCCTCCGTGGCTTGAGGGACAGGAATAGGAGAAGAGGGTTCATCAGCCTCAAGAGGCAAATCATCATCTTGATCTCCAAGTATCGGCAAATCTAGAGTCTTCGTGCTGTGAAGGAAGAAACTCGTCGAAGACGATACCATGGCTGAGTACAACATTCTGTTTTATTGGATCATAAAGTCAATATCCTTCGTAAAGAGTAACCGACAAAAAACATTCTCCTGGACTTAGGGTCAAACTTTCCCCTTTGTTCCTTCGGTACATGGATGTATGCATGGCTCCCAAATATCCGCAAATAAGAGACATCGAGCTTGCTACTAATGTAAGTCTCAAATAGGGCCTTCCCTGGAATTGAAAGCAGTCATAGATCAGTTTATGGTATGAGTTGTTGTTTCCATATTAATAAGAAACTCCGTTTCGGCCTTGGCAAAATGGTACGGCTGTTTTGCCTCGTTCCGTTTCTATCGAAACGACTTTTCGGACCTTAATTATTTTTGTTTGGGCCTAGGTTTGCAAATCGCAAAAATAAAACGTTTTTGCTGCATATTGAACACCCACATCTCAAGTGAATTGTAGACTGCTGCCTATAGGGTTTGCCCATTAACCTGAGCCTGTCACGACTCAAACATCATCCCATGCCCAGACCGCTATAGGTAGCAGGCGGAGGCGTGAGGCTACAAATCTGCAAATTGTGAGTTTCTCTTGGGCATTGTCACCCATGGCAGCTCAGTTTTGATCCCCAAAGCTATTGTCAAGACCAGTATTGAATATTGTGGCACCTCGATCCCGAGATGGGTGTACTTGAGATGATAATGATGCTAATGGATTGTCTCACAAATTATCCTTAACAATGATAATGACTTAAAAAACATCGTTACTTGCCGTTTTGGACCATGACCGAAACTCTGAAACATTGGTTTTTTTGTTTCTGTTCCTATTTCGGGTGGTTTCTATGGCCATCGCAACCGCCTCCGCCCATAAAGACATTTGGAGGTGTTGATGCTCAAGCATAGTTCGCGCCATCTCAACCACTATCCTATTCTTCCGCTCCACATTCCATTCTTTGAGGGCGATCCGGTATTTGCAAGCTCTTGCTTGATGCCATGGTCCGCACAAAACTGAATGAATGCTTTGGAGGTAAACTCCCCACCTTTGTCCGATCAAATTGTCACTTCATTGCTCTCCTTCTCCACAAGAGCACACCAATTCTTGAAGAAACCAAATGCCTCTGACTTGTGCTGTAGAAAATATACCCAAGTAAAGCGGCTCAAAACGTCCACCAACAACATGAAATAGAGAGCTTTGCCAAGGGAAGGAGTGTGCATCGGTCCACAAAGGTCAGTGTGAACCAACTCCAAAACGGCAATAGTTTGGCGTGTAGAATGCTTTTGAATAGCATCTTGATGTTGTTTCCCATAAATGCAAGTAATGCATTTTCCATGCTTACTACCAACATCTGGTAATCCTTTAAGCATCTGCTTACGAAAAGCAAGCCGAAGAGCATCATTGTTCAAATGAGCAAATCTGTAATGACAAAGATCACTTGTAGGTATCTACAAGTGAATGGAGAGAATGGAGCCTGCAGAGTCCATTCTCCACTGAGCCCCCTCTGATCTCCTTGCCGGAGTCATGATTCTGAATGGACACCACACCTGTCCACTACAATCAAAATCAGCCCCAAATGAGTGAAAAATGCAGAAAAAACAGCAAACCATGTCTTTTTGTTGCGGAAATTCAGCCTCACAAGCTTGCACAGATCACCAATCCATTCGAGACCACGCCATGGCTCTGTTACCATGTCAAAGGTGTAGTGGAAAAGAGTGAATCGGGCGATGATCTCGTTTGCAACCGCGAGCAAACCTCCTCTCGGGAACGAGCAGCGAATGGATCTCCAGTTTATGGCGACAGATTGTATCGCCCACCGAACGGGCATGGGTAGCAATCCGCAAGTGCACACATGCATGTGGGGACTCAACACGGAAAGAAAGGGGAGCGCTAGAGAGAGGGTTAGCAGACTTGGACACTCCAAGTCAAGATTCTACCGCGACATAGTAGAGATTCACTTCAAAATAGTTCACAGTTCACAATTGATTCGACACGGCCCGGCGGAGTTCCGTGCCTAGAGATATTGGCCCCAAAGACTGGCGCCCCTTTCGGTATCTCTTTTTATATTAATCTTCGAGCAAAGTACAACTCCCGCGGATGCTCTCTCCTAGACTCTGCGTCCAGATGCTCTGCAGAGGGAGCCCCCTTGGGTTTCTTTTAAAGGTTACAAGGGATGCTAAAAGCAGAGCCCCAAAAGCTTAAAAATCAAAAGCTCTCTCTCTCTCACTTGTGCTTTGCGTAGCAAAAATTAAAGCACTTCCAATTGCGTAGGCTTTTTCCCTAGTCTGGCTTGCGTACAAAAAGAACAGTCCGTATACTGCCGTGAATCGCGTTGCAAAACGCGGGGGCTGCCGTACAGCAATGGCTCGTCAACAGATTTTCGTAGAGTTCGGGAACCTGCCACGTCAGCATTTCAGCGTCAAAATCTGGAAGCCTTTTTCCCGGGACTGTCCATGCCAAGGGGAGGGAGTGTGCGTGTGTATACGGGCTGCCACGTCACTCGTTGTGACATACCCCCCTCTTGAAAGCGCCCTCGATTACGCCTGCAAAACAGACAGAAGCCATAAACTGTCTTAGCAGACATTGACTGTCAGTACCGATGCACTAGGAACACACATCTAGCACATGTACCAATCGACAATCACATCAGACGACATCATAGGACATCACTTGACATCACATGACAATTCACATTTAAAATTCATTCGGATCTCAGATCATGATTAATCAGCAACGTATTTAGCAATCGCATCTAGATCTAGTCGGGACCTCATAGATGCCTGATTGATTAATCCTTATTGCTATCACGTCTATCGAGATCGTTCAGACCAAAATGCTGCAGTCATTTTGTCTATCATTTCCTACACTTAAACAAGTCAAGAACAAGTGAGTATCATGTTATCGTGAATTCCAGTTCATGAAGTCATACAGCAGAATAGTGTCAGCTCATAGTATCCCTGAAACTCAAAAGAGACATCAGTGACTTTAGTATCAAAATCGAGGCAATCTGTAGACAAAGGAGCGGAGCGACTCCCCTCTTGTGTATACCCGTTGTACCAGATTCCGCCCAAGCTGAGTTCAGGGTTCCATTTAGAATAGACTATGCTAATCCAAATGCTTCAAGGTAAAGATTCACAATCCGAGGAGTATGTGCCAGGTCTTCCTCCTCCATTCACTTCGCATCCAATGCGGAGTAGGTCTTGAATTTAACCAAGAACCGTCTTATCGCTTTACCTTTTATTGTTCTATCTTTCTGTGCCAATATCTGTTCTGGAACGAGTATCTGCTCGTTTTTTCTCCAATTCGGGTTGCTCATCTGGCTCCCCATCATCGGGCACATCGCCTTTAAAAGGCTTCAAGAGACTCACATGAAAACATTGTGAAGTCTCCAAGTGTCAGGCAGCTTTAGTCTAAAGGAGACATCATTTATCTTTTCGGAAATCTGGAAAGGTCCGTAGTATCGCGTACTAAGCTTTGGAAAAAGCCTCTCCTTTCTCTTTTTCTTTCTCGGGCGCGCCTTATCAAAACGTAAGAGCACCCAATCGTTCTCCTTCAATTTCAAATCGCGACGATGGCGATCTGCTGTCTTTTTTTGAGATTTTTGCAAAGCCTTCTGGACCAAGTTCAAGTCCCTCGTGAACTGGTCGGCTTCAAAGAAAAATCTTATCTTTCGTGCTAAGGAAGGGTGGAACCTTCGTAGCAAATTCAATAATCTCAAATGGCACCTTCCCCATCAAAGAGTTAATCGTGTTTCTGTAGGCATATTCCACCAAAGGTAAAAACCCTGTTCCCATGAAGTCTTCAGATTCAAAGAAGAAGACTTCAACAAATCCAGTACTACTGAATTAGCAATCTCTGATTGCCTGTCAGCTTGCAAGTGGAACGATGACGAGAATTGCAACCACGTTCCAATGTTCTTCCAAATAGCCTTCCAAAACAAACTCGAGAACCTGGGGTGTCTGTCGGAGACAATCGTCTTAGACATGCCATGTAATCTGAAGATCTGGGCCATAAACAATCAGACCCACGCTGTGTTTTCGGGAGATCAAAAATGAAATCCATTGCAATACTTTTCCAGGGGCGGGTGGGTATGGGTAAAAGGCTGTAACAATCCCTTTGTTTTATGCCTGTCGCAACTTGACCTTCCGGCATACCAAGCAACTGCGTACAAAATCGTCCACATCCTTCTTGAGTCCCGACCAAAAGAAGTATCTCTCCACACCTTTCAAGGTGGTAGCAATGCTGCGGTGACCCGTAAAAGGTGGATAGTGGCATTCGGTTAGAACCTTTTCCCTCAACGGTTGTGTAACGCACAACATCGTTTTCTTTATCAAGTAGCCATTCCTAATGGAATAGTCCGCTACTACCTCCCTATTCTGTATTCAACTGAATACATCTACAAAATCTGTATCTGTGGCGTATTGACCGACCATATCCTCGAAGCTTCTATGTCTCGCGGAAAAAGCCAGAACCAAAGGCTTCCGAGACAAAGTATCTGCCACCCATTTCGTCTGTCCCTGCACATGGACAATCCGAAAGTAAAACTGTGACAAGATGTTTGCCCACCGCATCTGTTTCTCCGATAGTTGCTTCTGTGACAAGAAGTACCATAAACTCGGATGATCTGTGGAGATCGTAAAATCGGCTCCGAGTAGGTAATGTCGCCATTGAATAAGAGCATGGATAACCGCCAAAAGCTCTTTCTCACATATCTATAATGTCAATTCCGGCCTTGAAAACAATCGGCTCTCATCGGCAATGACATGGCCTTCTTGCATTAAGACCGCATCCAGACTACGACCACAAGCATCACAATATACTTCAAATGACTTCTGCAAGTCCGGCAAAGTCAAAACAGGTCCTGTAGTCAATTTCTCTTTCAATGTCTGAAAGGCAGTCACCTTTGTGGGTCCCCACGAGAAAGGGACTCCTTTCTGTGTCAAAATATGCAAAGGGGAAGCAATCTCTACAAACTTTCTAATGAACCGCCTGTTGTACGAACACAAGCCCAAGAAGCTTCTAACTTGATGGACATTCTTCAAATCGGGCCAATCACGGATAGTCTCTATCTTGGCCGGGTCCATCTGCACTCCTGCTGTTGAGACAATGTGTCCGAAAAAGTGTATCTCGAGTAGGAAAAATTCACTTTTCTTTGCATTAATCACCAACTTGTGATCTCGTAATGCTTGAAAGACCTGTAGCAGATGTTCTCTATGTTCTGCCTCATCCTTGGAGAAAACAATGATGTCGTGAAAGAAAGTGCCAACCAATAGTCTGTACTCTCGAAAGATCCTTCATGGACATTTTTCAAATTGGGCCAATCAGGGATAGTCTCTATCTTGGCCGGGTCCATCTGCACTCCTGCTCTGCTGAGACAATATGTCCAAAAAAGTGTATCTTGGGTAGGAAAAAATCAATTTTCTTCGCATTAATCACCAACTTGTGATCTCGTAATACCTGAAAGACCTCTAGCAGATGTTCTAACTTCTCTATGTTCTGTCTCATCCTTGGAGAAAACAATGATGTCGTGAAAGAAAGTGCCAACAAATAGTCTGTACTCTCGAAAAATCCTGTCTATCATCCGGTTAAATGTCGCAAGAGCATTGGTTAGGCCAAAAGGCATCACCAAAAACTCAAATAACCCAAAAGTCGTCCGAAAAGCTGTCTTGTAGACATCTCCCGGCGCGATCCGGATCTAATGATATCCGCTCTTCAAATCGATCCTGCTAAAACACGAGGATCCCTGTAGTCAATCAAGAATATCATCGATCCTAGGAATCGAAAATCTGTTCTTCAAGATGGTGATTTTGTTGAGAGCTCTATAATCGATGCACATTCTCCAAGATCCGTCTTTCTTCAACTCGCCTGGCAGGCCCACTGAAAAGCAATCGGCATGAGTGTGGAGAAAATCTTGGCGTTCTTTTCTGAGGTCAAAACATATTCGACCTTCAATCATCATTCAGTCCTTTCCAGAAAGTAAAGAAACTGAATTTCATCAAGTACAATGTCTGTGCCCTTCATTTGTCAAATTCGCTTTCTCAGCCTGATAGTCAACCACGACATTGTTCTTTTGGTACCAAGGGATTTTGAGGAGGACGTCACAACCTCCCAAGGGCATTACGTAGAAGTCCTCGTGCCCTAAAGACCCCTGACATTGCAAACTAAGTTTGCCAATGATCGGTGTAATGGCATCATCCCGTCCGGGTGCCGCTAGAACTACCTCTTCCTGTGGCCTCAGCCTGTCGGGCGTAATTTTAAATCGAGCCGCCAATTCAAGTGAAAAGAAGTTGGCCTTGGCTCCTCCATCAAAGAAAATGAGGGCTTCCTGTTCTTTCAGTTTGCCCTAGGTGCGGCAAAGTTTGTACTTTCGTTCATTTGGTTCGGGCCCCACGCAATGTGGTGTCGGTTCTGTTTTTATCTGCCACATTCCTCTGTTGCTCTAGAACTCTCTGGCCTGTCTTCAATCTGTTCTGCTGTGCCTTTTTAGGGCACTTCGCGGAGATGTGTCCAAATTCCCCGGCTCCAAAACACTTTCCCTCTTTGAGATAGATAACCCTTTGTCTAAGAGTCTATCGGGGACGTGTATCTTTCATTTCTTTGATCTAGGAACTCTCTCTTTCTACTTTCATTATTGGAAGTCTATTGAGTTCTCTGAGTCAAGATCTCATCAGTGGTGTATGTCAAATTACCCAAGTGTATGGCAAAACCCCGTTTCGCATGATCCATCAATTCTTGAATAGAATTCAACTTTTGTTCCAAGCAGTAGTCTCGGATCGCTGTAGGAAGTTTGCAGCAAAACCGCTGAATCCGTTCCTTAAACAAGACCTTCTTAAATGAAGAAGCTGGTAGAAAAGAGCTCCAAAATCTCTCGCAATCAGCGTCCAAAGAATCTCCCTTGGTCAGCCAAAGATGATTCCAAGAGGTTCGTATATCTCGTTCGTACTCCCGAGTCAGCCAAGAAGAAATAAAAAGCCTTTCAACCATTTAACCGGAGCTTCCTTTCTCAGTAGAAGAGTGAACCATTGTGTTCGAGCATCTCGGAAAGGATTCAAATCGAGTGTCCACCTTCTTTAAATTCTTTTACTTTCTTGCTTTTATCTTCGAGGAAGTTATATGACACAAACGCCAGAGATGGTGAAGAGGGGGCGATCAACCCCCCATGACTACTATGAGCAGAAGACCCAATACAATCAAATGTGTGATCTCTGTGAGATGTGGAAGTGGGTACCCCCCTGCCCCTATAAATAGGTGCCCAAGGGGAGGTAGGGCAAGGCCTGATAAAAATCCCCACGACCCAACAAAAAAATGATATATGGAAATATATGTGGGTGGCCGGCCCCAAACTCGAGCGGCCTCCGGACCAGGAACAACCCAGGCTATGGGTGGCCAGCTCGGAGACATACTAGCCGTACATATATGCCCTAGACATGTGAAGCAGCAGAGTGGTGTAAGTCTAACACCCCCTCTCAGGTTCGAATGCTGAACAAACTGCATGAAGCTGAAGATGTGAGGCAAATGATGAAGATGTTTGTTGCGATGTCCATACTTAGGCAAACTCCGCAAATGTAGCAGCAGTCTGAGGTGTCCGAACCATCGAGAAATATCCATGGAAGAATGCTGTCATGAGCAGTGTAGCAAACTGCTGTACTCCGTTGATACAGGGTGAAGATACTGCGTGAAGGTCCCGAACTGAGTGTGAAAACAACTCTTTGTCATGAAAGAAGTGCCAATAGCCCTGCAAGTGTCCTGCCCAATATGATCTGTGGTGTCGGTAGTCAAACCGTCTAGAGAAAATGGAGAAGCCCAAGAACCGTCATGAGAACGCACGGACACCTGTCAATGCATGAACTTGCAACCCAGTGTGGCCAGGTGGCTAAGCTGTGCAAAACTCCAAGAAGGCCAGATGTAGCAATCTGCGCTGTAGACTCCTCCGAATCAAGGAAAGCAAGACTAGACAGTGTGCACTGTAGAAGCGACCGTAAGTTGCAGCAGTCACCGATAGATTGCACGGACCACCACCGGATGGTGTCTGTCAGTAGGTAGGGTAATCCAAGGTGAGGTCAAAGCCAGACTCAACAGTCTGCGCTATGAAGGGCCTCTGAGAAGAGGAGTGGTCGGACCAAGCTGTCTGCATCGTAATCATCCTGTATGAAGAAGGGAAGCCAGACTGAGAAGTCTGCGCAGTGAATATCCTCTGAGAAGAGGAAAGGCCAGACCAATATGTGTGTGTCGTCTTGCTTGTATCTCCTGCCTCCAATCCTCCGGTGTCAACCAAAATAGAATCCGCGCCAACGCCGCCACCAAACAACTCGGTGTGGCTCTCATGTGAATGAGCTAGGAGTGGCCTATTGCCCAGGTCGGGGGATGAGTCTGCTGTAAGGTTACCGAGGGTGAGTGTAAGACACTCCGGTGTCAACCAAAACAAAATCGTCCCCAACAACGCCACCAAACCGCAACTCGGTGTGGCTCTCATGTGGATGAGCTAGGAGTGGCCTACTGCCCAGGTCAGGGGATGAGTCTGGTGTAAGGTTATCGAGGGTGAGTGTAAGAAACTCTGAAGGTAGCAATCCAAATGATCAAGAGTGTAGAAGAGCAACTGCACTACCATCCAAGCCAAGCTCCGGGTGACTCCGGATGTAGTCGCGGGATGCCTTATCTCCCGCATCTCGCGGGTAAACTCTCCAAGAGAGTCCAAAGCATTGAAGTCCCACTCCAGTGTGTAGATTCAAGCAATGAACTTGTCCAAGAAGAGATCCAAGATCCTCTCTCTAAGTCGATGTAGATGCTCCTGTGTAAGCAAGTGATCTGACGTGTCGAGGTCAAGTGGTAAGTGTCTGTCCACCAAAGATGGTGGTGTCTTCTCTGGGAATGTGGTGATCCCATATGCCATGAGCATGGCCATATCTCGTGTGAACTCCTCTGATGAGTACATAGGTGTGTCCATAACAAACCACAAGTCACCATCCCCTTTGGAGTGCGCAACCTGCCGAATGATGGCTGGAATGAATGGATCTCCCAAGGATCGTACGCTTGTGGATGATCAAGCCGATGTCGAAGATACCGTGTACTGCAGCAGTCCATGCAGTCACTGAGAGACCGCATGGACCACCACCGAATGGTGTCCTAGCAGGAGGTAACTTCATCCTCTGTGAAAAACACAAACCATGTGGCTGCTGTCCACCCAAAAACACAACTGCGAGGTGCTGAAAACGCTGCTGTCCAGCAATTTTCAGCGTGCTCGTACGCTCCTGGCAGGGTCTGGAGGGTTGAGAGGGATATGCGAAGGGTGATGAATCACTGTCACTGCCCCCGATGGGCTGAAAACAGAGAAAACAGCAAGGGGTAATGGCTGAAATCTGATGAAGATGGAGAGGATACTCGCCGGCAATGCACCAAATGCAAAGCCGGGTAGGTGGTGGCGAGATCCGGGGTTCAGAAGTTGAGTGCTGCCCTCCTGCTACAAAAACGCAGGTCAATTTGCAGTCCACTTTTGCAGCACTTGTTGGCACCAAAAACCTTCTGTTTGCTGAAAAAACAAAGGCTTGATAGGTACCCTAGGTGCCCAGCAACTTGTGGAAGGTGTCAACGATACAAAATGACCAATAAAACCGCCGAAAATGGGCTGAAAGCCCAAAAACGCAGATCTGGCTGAACAATGCAGATGGAGCAGAGGAGGTTTCCGGCGATGAAATGATCCAAGAAGTGAAGCGCTAGCAGCCTGATGCAAAAACACTGACTTGATCTGCAAAAACACAGGTGGAGGGGGATCCTCTGCGACGAAAAACGCAGATCTCATCGCACGCCTGGCTGTTTGCAAAACACTGACAGATTTTGCATGAAAACACTGGTTATGCTGATCTTGGGAGGAGAACTTGATGCGGAGATGCGCTGTCCCAGGCCATGGAAAGCCTAAGCTGCTGATACCATGTGAGTGCGCGTGTGTGGAAGCGTGAGAGAGGAGAGACAGTAGACACAAACGCTAGAGATGGTGAAGAGGGGGCGATCAGCCCTCCATGACTACCATGAGTAGAAGGTCCAATACAATCAGATGTATGATCTCTGTGAGATGTGGGAGTGGGTACCCCCTTGGCCCTATAAATAGGTGCCTAAGGGGAGGTAGGGCAAAGCCTGATAAAAATCCCCACTACCCAACAGAAAAATGATATATGGAAATATATGTGGGCGCCCGAACAAAAGTGGGCGGCCGGCCGCAAACTCGGGCGGCTGGACCAAGAGCAACCTAGGCTATGGGTGGCCAGTCCGGAGACATACTAGCCGTACATGTATGCCCTAGACCTGTGAAGCAGAAGAGAGGTGTAATTCTTACATCAAACTCGTTGAGGGAAGTTTGTTGCCAAAGAAGGAGTTGATTGGCCCAGTCCGAGGGTTGAACTCTTGGAAAAGAGATGGGTGCAACTTTTTGATGAGGCCCGAAACCCTTTCTTCCACGAGATCACGGTAATCATCAAAGCTTTGGATGAAGACTATGAGCGGCTTTTTGATTTGAGTGAAGGTTTTGCAAGTGAGTAAGGTGTGATTTGGCTTTGTTAAGCTTATGATTGAGAGCTTTAAACTTGTCCAAGGAGAAGGATACAATTCTATTGAATTCCAAAGGCTTATAAATAGTGGGTAGAATGGGAAGAGGAGAAGGAGAGGGAGCATCTGCAAGGGAGGAAGAGCTCGCGGAGAGAGAGAGCCAATGGAGGAGGGGAAGGTAAGGGGAGGATTTGTAAGGAGGCCGCTTTGAATGGTGTTGGAGAAGATGCTGCTTCGATTGGAGAGTGAAGAGGTAGCATTGCCGAGGTGATTGGAAAAGGAGGGGCTAACGTTGCCGAGGTTTTTGGTTGAGGGAAGGGAGAGTTGATCTAGATCTTCAATTCGTAGGTTAGTGTTGAGGCCAAGGATTTCTTCCGAGATGAAAAGGGTCTTTTAGAGGAGGTCGAGGAGGTGAGAAAGGTTGGTGTCAGGGAGGGTTGGATTGGAGAGGGTAGGTTGATGAATTTAGCCGCCCAAATGAAGACGGGAAAGGTAGAATCACCATTAGGAAGGGTCTTACGGTTCAAGGAACCACATGGGTCGGGGAAGAGAATGAGGAGGTTAGGTGGCTTAGGGGTTTGGCCGCAACGTTGGAGATGGGAGGAATTGGAAGGGGAGCATCGGAGGCTCCTTCTATTATGTCACGTGACACATCCAACCCTATGTGTCCCTGGACAAGCTACAGCACGACCAGGGTTCAGTCAGTCAAGTCAGTCTAGAATAGGAAGTGGTCTGGCACTTTTGTGAGTCTGTTCGCAGACCGTGCATGACCGGTCACTTAGATTAGATGCATATCCTTTGGTTGCACACAACATGACCATCAGATTTCCATCAGAACCCATCAGGAGCATTTTTATAGTGCATAGACCTATTTTTCCTATTTTTGACATTTTTCACTTATTATTTTTAAGTGACTTTTGTTGGAAAGTAGGTAGGGCAATTTTGCTAAGTTTGTATATAAGCAAACCTAACGCTAGCACTTTCTGGCAGAAGAAACAACAGGAACTCAGTTCAACAAGCACCTTCTCAGCAGGACCCAGCAGGCCTAGCGTTTTTGCATCTGCAAGAAGGTCTAGCGTTTTTCACCCAGGTCAGCCAGCGTTTTTGAATCTGCAACAGCAGCTTGGCGACAGCAGAAGACAGATCAGCCCTAGCGTTAGCAGTTTGCACCAGCAGATCAGCAGCGTTTTTGCAGATCAAGACAAATCAGCCCTAGCGTTTTTGCATCAGCCTGACTCCTCTGCGTTTTTGCAGATCTTCGCGATGGAATCAGTCCTAGACTCGGTGTTTTCAGTTTTCAGCCTTTAGACATCGCAGAACAACTCCCGAACCTCGCAGATCTCACCTTCCCGCATCAGATCCTCGCCGCACGGTCAGATCCCGGGAAGTTTACAGATTCAGCCAGGGAAAAGACAGATTTCAGCATCTGCGTTTTCAGCTCGTCGTCGTCGCACCGTCGCCATTGACATTGTCACCGACATAGAGTCAAAATTCAGCAGATAAGGATTTGCAGATTTCAGCCCTTAGCATTCTCAGATTTCAGCCCATCTCGTCGTCGCCCTCATTGTCGTCGACATCATCGGCAAGTCAAAGCATTGTAGAGATTTGTGCAATCAATAGTAGACCGCTCTCGCCATAGAGAGTGGGGCCTTCAGAAGAGGGTTTGACAACATTTTGGTGTCGTACTCTTCTCTCTATCTCTCAGTCTCAGCACCTTCATTCAATGTTCATTCACTTTGTTTGTGATCACTTGCACTCTCTCATTAAAGCATGGAAGGCTCTCCCTTCCCTAAGAACAAGGAACCTTGAGCACAGTTCGGAGCACTCATCTTGAGCAAAGTTCAACATTCACTTCCGTTGCACCTAACATTGGTATCAGAGCTTTGGCAGTGTTCTGTATCACTCAAGGAAAGAACCACAAGAACCACATAAATTTTTTTGCTCGTTGAGGTCGCACGAACCCAAGTTCACTTGGGTGTGTCGATTCCTAATCGTATTTTTGAAGAGTGACAGGAAACCCAAGAAAGATGGGCTTGTTAAGCCTCCCTTGGGCCCTTGTGCCTTTTTTCACTCATTGAGAGCGGACCGTGCACTTAGCAGCCGGCCAATCGACGTGAGGTGGGAAAAAGCAACCTTGGTGTGAGCGCAAGGCTGCCAAGGGGTGCGCCTGCGGAAAAGAGCAGAACTCGGGTGAAGAGAAGATCCTTCTCTAACACAGATTGCAAGCGAAAGAAGAACCGCAAGACCCTCAAGACTCTCAAGAACCCCAAGAACCAAGACTCCCAAGAACCCAAGTTCCTCGTGAACTTAAGAACCCAAGACCACAAGAACCCACAAGAACCCAAGACTTCAGTGGATGGTCATCACTTGAAGCGGAATGGATACTTCGCTTGGAGGTGATGAGCATGAGAGAGGCGAAGAAGAATTTTCCCCACCAGGAGGTTTTTCCGACCCTCCCCTTTCCCCATCTACGCCAAGGATTGCACTAACTCTTATGGAGGCTTTCGACAAGATGATGATGGACAGGAAGTTAGAACGAGAAGCAAGAAAAGCAGAAGGAAAGGCCGACTTTGAGCGTGAGCGCGAGCAAGCACACTTGGAGGCCGCAGAAAGAAAATCAGAAATACAGCGTGAACACGAAGAAAGAATGGCAGCCATAGAGCATGAGCACAACGAAAGGAAAGCCACCTTGTTTCGATTCTTTTCTCAAGTGCAGGCACAGATGCAAGAGATTCGGGAAAAGAAGACTCTCTCAGTCTCTTCTTCTCCAAAGCAAGACACATAGGAATTACATGATTTGTATAATGATTTGGATGATAAGGATAAGCATGAAGCTTTGCATGAAGAATTGGATGACAATGACAAGCATGATGATGATTTGCATGATGATCAAGATGTAATTTCTCACAAGCATGATGATTTGCATGATGATCAAGATGTGATTTCTCACGAGCATGATGATTTGCAAGATAAAGATGATGTGATTATTCACAAGGATGATGTGTTAGTTGATACTTTTTCTAGTGAAGCTAACCTTATTGCAGATACGATCAATCACAAAGAACCTATCTTGGCTCTCGAGCCTAGGTCCAAAGAACCCCCTCAGAAAGAACCGAACTTGGCTCTCGAGCCTAGGTCCAAAGAACCCCCACAGGAAGTACTATGTGTTCGTATGATTAGTCAGCACGCATTGTTCGAGTGTTTACCATTCGTGATGCTTTCTTGTATTTTAGTCACCGTCCTTATGTGATCCCTTTTCTTAGGCATGACATATTGCACGATGAGCACGATTCACTCATGAATGAGCACGGATGTATGCGGATTATTCATGAAAAGCTGAAAAGTATGCATTCAAGGAAGTCACATTCCATGTCACACGACACAGTTGTAGAAAGAGCACATGAAAGTATGAGCACCAAGCATGGGCATGTCCATTGTGAATTGCCATAGTTGATTGATTTAGATCAGAAGCACAAGATTCCATCTCATTGTTTGCGTGTGTTTGATGAACGGTTTGGCACTCCGTCTCTATGTTCATCTACATTGCATGCACAATTTTTTTGAAAGACGAGATTTTTCCCCGTCACTTTACATGGAATAGGTATGTTCATGTTTTTGTGTTGGAAGTGGTTTCAGGAATTTTCAGCCATGGAGATTCTTGAAGAAGAAAGAAGCATGACTCTAGACGAAGTTGAAGCATCGAAGGAGCCACAGAAGACTTTGTGTCGCTTTCGGCGCGGCCCAAAGAAGCAAGCGTTGCAGACCTTTATGAAGTTCAAGTATCGCACGACCCACACCTCAAAGTGGGCCGACGAAGAGTCCTTCCCAGGTTTCCAAACCCTGTTGGCAATCTCCCTTGACGCCATACAGTTTGGTACCAGTACCTCACTTTGAAAAGGAGGGGATGTCACGTGACACATCCAACCCTATGTATCCGTGGACAAGCTATAGCAGGACCAGGGTTCAGTCAGTCAAGTCAATCTAGAATAGGAAGTGATCTGGCACTTTTGTGAGTCTATTCGCAGACCGTGCATGACCAGTCACTTAGATTAGATGCATATCCTCCGGTTGCACACAGCATGACCATCAGATTTCCATCAGAACCCATCAGGAGCATTTTTACAATGCATAGACCTATTTTCCCTATTTTTGACATTTTTCACTTATTATTTTTAAGCTGACTTTTGTTGGAAAATAGGCAGGGCAATTTTGCTAAGTTTGTATATAAGCAAACCTAGTGCTAGCACTTTTTGGCAGAAGAGGCAGCACGAACTCAGTTCAACAGGCACCTTCTCAGCAGGACCCCAGCAGGCCTAGCGTTTTTGCCTCTGCAAGAAGGTCTAGCGTTTTGCACCCAGATCAGCCAGCGTTTTTGCATCTGCAGCAGCCTGGCGACAATAGAAGACAGATCAGCCCTAGCGTTAGCAGTTTGCACCAGCAGATCAGCAACGTTTTTGCAGATCAAGACAAATCAGCCCTAGCGTTTTTGCATCAGCCTGACTCCTCAGCGTTTTTGCAGATCTTCGCGACGGAATCAGCCCTAGACTCAGCGTTTTCAGTTTTCAGCCTTTAGACCTGAACCTCGCAGATCTCACCTTCGCGCATCAGATCCTTGCCGCACGGTCAGATCCCGCAAAGTTTACAGATTCAGCCCGGAAAACGCAGATTTCAGCATCTGCGTTTTCAGCGCGTCGTCGTCGCCATCGCCATCGTCACCGACATAGAGTCAAAATTCAGCAGATAAAGATTTGTAGATTTCAGCCCTTAGCATTCTCATATTTCAGCCCATCTTGTCGTCGTCCTCATTGTCGTCGACATCGTCGGCAAGTCGAAGCATTGTAGAGATTTGTGCAATCAATAGTAGACCGCTCTCGCCATAGAGAGTGCGGCCTTCGGAGGAGGGTTTGACAACATTCTGGTGTCGTATTCTCTTCTCTCTATCTCTCAGTCTCAGCACCTTCATTCAGTGTTCATTCACTTTGTTTGTGATCACTTGCACTCTCTCATTAAAGCATGGAAGGCTCTCCCTTCCCTAAGAACAAGGAACCTTGAGCACAGTTCGGAGCACTCATCTTGAGCAAAGTTCAACATTCACTTCCGCTGCACCTTACATATTACCCTTGGGGTGGGGTTAGACGCCAGAGTCGAGGATGAAGAAGGGGGAGGAGTCGCTATTAGGACTGCAAAGATTTAAGAAAGCTTTGGTAGGGCAATTGCCTCGCCTATTGGCTCGAGGTGAAGTCGCAACCTGTTGGAGTGGGAGGGTTAGCTCTTGTTAGTCTTTGACCCTTACTCTCTGAAACTTCGAGAAGCCTTAAAAAAAACGCCACAGAGGAGTCGGAGGGCTCTTTACGTTGTCTAGGCATGGGATGATGTTTGAGTCGTGACAGGCTCAGGTCAATGGGCCAACCCTATAGACAGTAGTAGTCTACAATTCACTTGAGCCTTGCACACTTACTAGTGTACATGCAGTGTGTTATATAGCGAATAATTCAATGTGGGTGTTCAATATGCAGTAAAAACATTTCATTTTTGCGATTTGCAAGCCTAGGCCCAAACCAAAAAATTGAATGTCCGAAACGCCGTTTCGATAGAAACGGAACGAGCCAAAACGGCCGTACTGTTTTGCCAAGGCCAAAACGGAGTTTCTCGTTAATATGGCAACAACAATTCATACCATAAACTGATCTTTGACCGCTTCAATTCCAGAAAAGACTCGTTTGAGGCTTACATTAGTAGCAAGCTCGATGTCTCTTATTTTCGGATATTTGGGAGCAATGCATACATCCATGTACTGAAGGAACAGAGGGGAACGTTTGCCCCTAAGTCCAGGAGAATTTTTTTTGTCAGTTACTCTTTCCGAAGGATATCGACTTCATGATCCAATAAAGTAGGATGTTGTGCTCAGCCATGATGTCGTCTTGGACGAGTTTCTTCCTTCACAGCACGAAGACTCTAGATTTGCCGATGCTTGGAGATCAAGATGACGATTTGCCTCTTGAGGTTTATAGAGCCTTTTCTCCTATTCCCGTCCCTCAGGCTACGGAGGGGGATGCACCCATTCCTGATGATGCAAATGACAGCAGAGGTAGAGGTAGATGTACCAATAGCTTTCAAAAAAAATTTAAATAAAAACTTAGCGAGCGGGACTTGCATTGACCAAAAGTAAGGGGAACCCAGAGGAAGTGAAAAAGGGGCAAGAGAGAGGAAAAGAAAGGTGTCTGTTGGGAAGGGGGGGGGGGGGGGGGGGGGGGGGGGGGGGGGGGGACACAATGTTTACACCAAACGCATTTCACTTAATTAGCTCATCAGTGGTGTAAACAATAGAGGGAGATGGAGGGGGTATAAATAGGGAGGTGTAGTTCCAAAAAACTATACAAGGTACGACATTTAAGGGAGAGAGGCCCCCTATTAAGATAGGTTATGAACAAAACTTAAGTGGGCACTTACAAAAAAGGATGAAAGGAAAAGAGTTAGTGTCGTTTTAAAGAGGTAAAGGAGGGTACAAAAATAGGGACTAGTCGAAAAATGAAGTTTGACCAAGCATAGGGAGTGGGTGGAGCTTAGAGGGGTTGTATATACAAAGGAGGCCAAAGTTGGTTAAGGCAAGATATTACCATGTGAAGGTGGTATTACGTCAAAAGATTACTGAGGTGATGTGGGGAGAGTAGGGAAGGTTTTTTTAGAGAGAAGAGCGCCAAGATTGGGCGCATTCAACCAACAAATTGGCTTTAAGAAGTTCAATGAGGGGTTTGTTAATGGGACGGGATAGGTTGAGATTGCGGATTAAAGGTGAGAAAGGAATTTTGACAATGGTTGGTGAAGGTTTGGTTTTAGGTAACTTTTGGAGGAGGGAGGATCTCGAATCTCTGTTTCTCAATTATAAGCCCACCACCACAACAATTGTCACAAATTGCTGACGTGTCAAGCCACTGAAGAATGGGGCCGACTTGCAGATCCCGGTCGAGGGGCCTAAACCCTAAATGAAGAAGCAGAAGCAGAAGCAGCAGAAGAAGTTTTACCAACTTGCAAAGTCTTGCCGAGTGGCCTATTTTCAAAGAAGAGTTCCCACCAACTTATGGGACCCCGTCTGATGGGGCCCGAGTGACATAAAGGCATTAAAATAAAGAAGGACCAGCGCACAAACAACTTTACGTTGGCAGTGCCATGTCGCACCTGTACGAATTTTCACGTTTTGCGGGTTGACAGCTTTTGGGACAAGATGCTCTTGGGCGAGTTGCGTTTGAGTTTATTGCATTTGAGACCAAGGGCCTTTAAATATGTGCAGAGGGACTCATTCTCTGGCATGCTTTGGTGAGAAAGTGCAGAGCGCGAGTATCGGCATTGTACTAAGTTTAATTAATATAAAGAAATACCGAAAGTGGCGCCAAGATTTGGGGCTAGTACTCTCTGGAGTGGAATTCCGCCAC
The DNA here is from genome assembly GCF_014529385.1 of Adiantum capillus-veneris. Taxonomy (NCBI): domain Eukaryota; kingdom Viridiplantae; phylum Streptophyta; class Polypodiopsida; order Polypodiales; family Pteridaceae; genus Adiantum; species Adiantum capillus-veneris. The sequence goes on from NC_140937.1 coordinate 17,315,384, forward strand.
TCCGTGTCGCGTGTGCTCTCTCTCTCTCTTTCTCTTTTCAGTTCAGTTGTTATTGAAGTGCTAAAAGTTTGTTCAGTTTGTTCTTTTCTATTGGCACGTGGTGCCTGTCTCGTGACAGTGGTATCAGAGCATCAGGCGTTTGCTTTTCAGAAAGCATCCTGGTCCTGCAAAAGAGCAGACAGAGCAAATCGGCACTTCTAAAGGCTACTGGAATCTTATTTGAAGAATCTTCATACTCCGACCCCGGACTTATTAGCCACTCCCACCCTCACTTCATCGCGCATCGGCCGCGCTTCCGTCTTCAGCACTCTGCCTTACAGGGCATAAGCCATAAAGAACCCAAGACATGGCGTTCATGGGTTAAGCAGAATATTTGATTAAGCAGAATATTTGTAGTTTCTTCTCGACGAGCTTTGTGACATTCTTTCGCGGCATCCTCAGCAGATCTTCGATGCTGCAAAGTTTTCAACAGTTGTTGAATTACATGTTACCCCCTCTGATGGCCCGGGTGGTACGGTGTACCTCCTCCTCCGACACCAAAAAGTACGAGAGCTTCCAACCGGCAACCTTCCCGGCCGTCTGTTCCGATCGGGGGAGTCTTTAGGAATATGGTGCAACCATCTGACCCTGATCTAGTCCAACCGTCGTTGCCCCCTCCTCCACCACCATCGCCCCCACGCTACAATGGTTGGAGCCCATATGGATACCCTTATTATCCGTACCCGGGATATGCGCCTAACCAACCCAAATATTTCAAGGATGTCTGCACGATAGTCAAAATTTTCACTCTTTTTGGGGTGAGATTGGAAGAAAGCATCGCAGTTCCTATAGCTATTCGACAAAATCTATGATTTGGGGAACTATACAGAAGAATCCAAGATTTCTCGAGTAGGAGGATTTCTTAAAGATAATGCTATGCAGCGGTGGAGTTCAATCGCAACACAACCGCATGCTCCAAGGACTTGGCAAGCTTTCAAGACGGTCTTTGCACGCAGTTACATGACTTCTCTCTTTGAAGTCCAGATTTTGGCAGAGTGGGGCAATTTGAAAATGCTTGCCACCGAAACCATGGACGACTATAACCAAAGTTTTCTCGATGTGTACCTTCCAGTGTCCAAGCAAGTCTCCACCATGCAAGAGCTTATGGACCATGCCGTAGTTGGCTACAAACTGATGAAGAGAAAGCTAGAGTTTACCATAGAAGAACCTCCGGCCACTAACCACAACCCTCGGCAACAACGAACAAATTCTCGAGTCTTGTGAAAATCAACCGCAAAGGCAGATGCACTTTGATTATGATGCAGAGGGTGGAGAAATTTAAACTGAGCTAGCCACAGGAGAAACTCAGAACGTGTTACTGCTCATTGGTGCTCTTCGAGTGACTATCCAAGATTATCAGGGAAAAGCCGATTTCCACATTATGGAGTTGGGCAATTGTGACGTTCTCTTGGGCATGCCCTGTCACGACAAGAATGATGCGACTCTCCAGGTTCGGAACCGAACCATCACCGTGATGCAGAAGGGCAAGCCAATCATCCTCAAAGTTCGGTTGGCCGAACAAAACCCTGAATGAACCCCGAATGCACTCTCTAGTTGTTTTATAGTTAGATACTTTTGAACCCTGTTTGAGAAAGTATTGTTTGAAATGGATGCTATCTGTTTTAAACCTGTCTTGGTGCCGATTTGAACTGTTTGACCCTGGTTTTAATACTCGTTTCAATGATTGGTAATTTTTACTCCCAGGTGGAGTAGTGAGAAATGATGTTTGAGAATGCTTGTTCATACTCATGGCCCGGACCCTTGTTGTTATTTGCGGGGGGAGTATTGAATGATTGAAAACTCTTGTTTTTACTCATGGCCCGGATTTGGATGGTTATTTACGGGGGGAGTAATAAGAAATCTGAGCAGTCATTACTCTCAGCACCTCCAAACGACGCAGGCTGCGGTTTGGGGGGCGTTTGGTTGTAAAAGGCCTCTATATCTCATAGTCCGGACCTTTTTAGGTTATTTGCGGGAGGAGTGATGAGGGAGTCGTTGAACAGCTCATGGCCTGGACCTAGATGTTTATTTGCGGGGGGAGTGTTCATCGGCGACTTAATGTTTCTATGTCTTGTAACATGCATATTTGAGCATCTGTGTTGCATTGTGATGTGCCAACCATTGAATATTCCTTTTTGGATGAGATACTTTTGGGAAGTCAACGACCCAGGATATCAAGAGTTCTGATCTGGAATGAGACTCCTTATTGGATGAGATTCTTTTGGGAAGCCAACGACCCAAGAATCAAGAGCTCCGATTTGGATTGAGAAATTGATTGTCCCTCCGATTGTCCCTTGGAATGTCCCTCAGAATGACCCTCGGAACTTTTTGAGCTAACTTGAGTTGTTTTGCAGATATGTTGTAATCGCGGACGATTACTTTCTTTCAAGAAGGGGGGATGTCACAAATTGCTGACGTGTCAAGCCACTGAAGAACGGAGCCGACTTGCAGATCCCGGCCGAGGGGCCTAAACCCTAAGTGAAGAAGCAGAAGCAGCCGAAGAAGTTTTACCAACTTGTAAAGTCTTGCCGAGTGGCCTATTTTTAAAGAAGAGTTTCCACCAACTTATGGGACCCCGTTCGATGGGGCCCAAGTTACATAATGGCATTAAAATAAAGGACTAGCGCACATACAATTGATGACGTGGCAGTAGATGTACGGAATTTCGCAATTCATGTTGACATGCTGACGTAGCAGGCAATACGGAATTCCGCAATTCGCGCTAACATGCTGACGTGGCATGCTTTTGAGGCCAAGGGCCTTTAAATATGTGCAGAGGGCTCATTCTGTGGCATGCTTCGGTGAGAAGGTGTAGAGCGCAAGTACCGGCATTGTACTGAGTTCAAGTAATATAAAGAAATACCGAAAGGGGTGTCAAGGTTTGGGGCCAGTACTCTCTGGGATGTAATTCTGCCATTCTGTGTCGCGTGCTCTCTCTCTCTCTCTCTCTCTCTCTCTCTCTCTCTCTCTCTCTCTCTCTCTCTCTTTTCAGTTCAGTTGTTATTGAAGTGCTAAAAACATAGTCACAAGAGACGCATTCCGGGACGGGGGACGGGGCTCACATGGATTTTTAGTGTAAAAAAGAGGGCGGGACGGCAAGTGGAGACAAGAAGCCCGAAAAAGGGCGTCCCCTGTTACTATTGCTAAAAGTCTATTCAATCTGTTCTTTTCTATTGGCACGTGATGTCTGTCTCGTGACAACAATCATCACCTCTCCATGCTACCTGTGAAGATGACCGATTGCAACCTTTCCTTCATCCTCGGGAAGCACCGCTCTGGTATGGCGCGCCTTCCGCCTCAGCTGCAACGTGACTTTCACCTCAGTTGCAACGGTACTACCGCCCTTGGCTTAGCCACTTCACCTCCACCGCCGTAGTTGCAACGAGGCTACCACCCCAACTCTGGCTTAGTCACTTCACCTCCACCGCCTCGGCGTCGACTCCGTCTACAAACGGCGCTTGCCGACTACAACCGTAGCTGTCTCACTGGCAGGAAACAGGTTTTTGAAGGTGTTTTCGGATTGTTAGAGAGTTTAGGTCAAGGCGTAGCATAGGCAAACCCTCCGATTTCTTCACGGTGCTGCCTCTGTGGTTGAAGAGCCCTCCGACTCCTTTGTGGCGTTTTTTTTGAAGGCTTCCCGAAGTTTTAGAGAGTAAGGGTCAAAGCCTAACAAAGGCTAACCCTCCCACTCCAACAGGTTGCGACTTCACCTCGAGTCAATAGGCAAGGCAGCTGCCCTACCAAAGCCTTTTTAAACTTTTGTAGTCCTTATGGCGACTTCTCCCCCTTCTTCATCCTCGACTTTGGCGTCTAATCCCACCCCAATGGTAATAGAGGGAGCCTCCAAAGCTCCCCTTCCAGTTCTCCCCGACTCCGACGTTGGGGCCAACCCCCTAAGCCACCTAAATTTCTCATCCTCTTCCCCATCCATGTGGTTGCTTTGAAGCATTACACCCTTCCTAATAATGATTCTACTTTTCTCGGCTTCATTTTGGCGGCTAAATTCATCAACCTATCCTCTCCAATCCAACCCTCCCCGATGCCAACCTTTCCCACCTCCTCGACCTCCTCTCAAAAGACCCTTTTTATCTCAGTAGAAATCCTTGGCCTCACCACTAACCTACCAATTGAAGATCTAGATCAACTCTCCCTTCCCTCAACCAAAAACCTTGGGAACGTTAGCCCCTCCTTTTCCAATCACCTCGGCAATGCTAGCTCTCACTCTCCAATCAAAGCGGCATCTTCTCCAACACCATTCAAAGCGGCCTCGTTACAAATCCTCCCCTTACATTCCCCTCCTCCGTTGGCTCTCTCTCCGCGAGCTCTTCCTTACTTGCAATTGCTCCCTGTCCATCTCTTCCCATTCTACCCGCTATTGATAAGCCTTTGGAATTCAATAAAATTGTATCCTTCTCCTTGGATGAGTTTAGAGCTCTCAATCATAAGCTTAACAAAGCCAAATCACACATTACTCACTTGCAAAACCTTCACTCAAATCAAAAAGCGGCTCATAGTCTTTGCATGAAGCCTCCTCGTCTCATCTTAGACGACTCTCAAGCACAAGCACACTTAAACATAGCAGCTAAAATACGCGTATTTTATTTAGAATACAGGACGTCCCGTATTGAAATGTACAATATGTTTTCTATTCTAACGTTTTTTTGCTCAAAACGTTTGTCTTTTCCTAGTTGATCAATTGTGTTTTAGAGCTTCATGGTGCTTGTTTATGTATGCTATGGTTAAATATTAAAGAGTCATTGAGGAGGTCCATGAACCGCTTCATTTGTCCTTATTAAAGTATCATATCTAAAAAAAGTGGACGTATTTTATTTTTGATTCTAAAAAATACGTCTAGTACGCGTATTGTACACCGCGTATAAAACATCCCATCCCATACCGTAGCTGCTATGCACTTAAGTGCCAAGCTAGAAGCTCTTAATATCCAATTTCAATCATAAGCTTAACAAAGCTAAATCACACCTTACTCACTTGCAAAACCTTCACTCAAATCAAAAAGCTGCTCATAGTCTTTGCATGAAGCCTCCTCGTCTCACCTTAAACGACTCTCAAGCACAAGCACACTTACGCACCAAGCTAGAAGCTCTTAATATCCAATTTCAAACAAATTGTACCAAAGTTTACATCCAAGCCCAAGGTTTGCTTGTCAAGAATCTCTAAAAAAGCTTTAATGATTACCGTGATCTCGTGGAAGAAAGGCTTTCGAACCTCATCAAAAGCTTGCACTTATCTCTTATCCAAGAGTTCAACCCTCGGCTTTGGCCAATCAATTTGTCCTTTGGAAGCAAACTTCCCTCAACGAGTTTGACACACCTCTACAAAATGAGATTCTCCAAACCCATTTGGCCTCTTCCTTAAGCATAGCGGCGCACAACGCTAGGAAGAGAACCCAAACTTCCCTCTTGGAAGAAGTGGAGTCTCTACTAAAGGAAGCAACGATGGGCGAATTGGTGCATCACGAAGTCACCACCCAAATGAGAGAGCTTCTTTTACTACCCCCCCTCCCCCAAAGAAGCCCTCTAATTACAAGAATCCCCACCGCTTGGCCCCCTACAAGCCCTCTCCTTCGGCAATTGGCTCACATGGTAATAACAAACGACAACCTTTCAAGAAGCCTCCCTCTTCGAATAAAACCTCCCATGAAGAATTCACCCATCAACCTTTTAAAAAACCCAAATCCTCTCCCCTGGTGGTCCACCCTTGCTCCTCCTCCCCCTCTTGTAATCTCCCCATTTTAGCCTCTCCAAAAGATCCCTTCTATTCTCCCTCCTCATCCAACCTTGCCCAAATACCCTCTCTACTCAAAACTCCTAATTATCCTCTTAACTCTCTTACACCACAATCCAAACCTCTACACCCTAAATATAGCTTACCTAGAACTTCAAAAAACTTGCAATGGAGGAGAGTGAAGTAGGAATGGAGCACCTTACCACATGGGTCCATTTGCTCTTCTCTCAAGTCCCTCTCTTTCCTCGTATTTGGACCTCTCCTCCTTGTTTGTTCCCTTTTCTTTGCCACCCCCCTTACATGGGTAGAAAACGTTGTAAGTTTTGGCTCTCTCACAAACCCCCACCTTTTTAAGATTTTGACCTTAAACAAAATTACCACGTTTTCTCTTGAGCACAAGGTTACTAACCTTACTTTCCATAATCTCTCCAATCGTTCCCTCTCTTCCTCTGAACAAAAGCTTTTGGGCCTTGGACTTAATTATATTCCTCCCCCTCCCCCTCCCTCCTCTATTCTTAGAGCGTATTCTAACTTGGAAAGGAGTTTGCAACTTATTTTTTCTTAAACAAAGTGAACCCTCTTTTTCTCCCTCTTCTCTTTCTATCCCGAATTCCTCTTGGAATCCTTCCTCTCCCTCCATGATCCTTAGCCTAACCTTTAAGCATATCTCTACTCTCTTGAAACCTCTTCTCTCTTCTTTTTCTCCTTTCCATACCAAGCCTCTTTTGATTGAATCCATCTCATCCTTAAGAAGTGATCATATCATAATTATCAAACCGGTTGATAAGAATCTAGGACCGGTTATCCTCTCTAAGTCTTGATATAACAATGAAACCCTACATCACCTCATGGACCCTCTCACCTACTCTAAAATTTTTTCAGCTCCTTTACCCTTTGTACACTCCCTCCTCTCCTTTGTTGCCTCAAGTTACACTCTTCTTCCCAACATGAAAGAACCTTTATCTCCTCCTTCTCTCTAGGGAGGAGGCGGTGGTGGAGGAACAGAAGTGGACGGGGCCTCCTTAGGCAGGTCCTGTTGAAGGGGGTCAAAACGGTTCCCAGTCGGAATCCAGTGCTGCTTATCTGCAACAGGTCGGCCACCAAGAGGAGCAGTGGGGTGAGCTCTCCCCTGACGGCGACGGCCAGGCACCTGCTGCCAACCATCAGCTGGCTGGTAACTGGTCTCCGTCGAAGTACCAGCCTGTGTATCCTGTGTACCTGGCTACTTGGCATGCTTAGCCTTGGGTGGCTGCGCATGCGCTGTGGGTTGAGGTCTCCTGCGAAGACATGCCTTTGCCATATGGCCCATCTGTCTGCAAATGAAACACTGGTTCGGGAGACCCGAATACTCCACACTCTGTCTAATCCATCCCCCACTCACCCTAGGCAGTACCACCTTGGGGAGGGAGTGTGTCTCACGAACAAGAACCCGCACAGTAGGTAGACCTGCGGCCTTGGCCACAATTGAAGCTGCCGTGCGTGGAGACTCCAAAACTGTCCCAAACATGGAACCAATCCTGGGTAGGAGGGGATGGTAATCTTGCCTCAGGCCTGGAAAGAAAACCGAAATCGGCAAGTCTGCCTCCTCCTCGAGCACATTTGTAGTAGGGTCAAAACGTGATGCCAACATCGGAAGTAAGCTCGAGCTGCTCTGATGCTGAGCGGGCTCATCGAAATCACCTTGGTCGCCATATCTGCAGACTCGAACTCGACCTGGTAGTACCCTCTCCTGAGGATCTGGACATTTGTGATCTTGCCCACATCGGAGAGAAGACAGGCCTACAGTAAATCCCGAACTTCCCCCGACTGGGCCGACTGCCAATGATTTTACAGATAACCGAAGTGGCCTGCAAGCACTCCACTTCGGCCATCAAGCTCGCTTGCTCTTTTGGCGAAAGAGCAAGTTGAAGGGTCGGCTCCGGGGTGTCGGGCGAGGGGGCTTCTATGGAGTCCCTCTGGGTTGGAGCAGAAGCCGCCATTCTGTGTCTGCTGCTGCTGAGAGGGTGGTCGAGGGCGTCACTGAATGCGAGGAGAATTGAGTGAGTTGGGAGGTTGACTACGTGAAGAGGGAGAAGGGGACGGGTGAGCATGGTAAGAGGAGTGCGAGGCGAGCGAGGAGGGGGCTGGCGGGATGTTGTAGGCAGCGTGAGGCGGGTGTTTCGGGGGGGGGGGGGGCACGCTGAGAACCAGCAGGGGTTGCGCGCAGGGCAGAGCACGCAGGGGCGGGCTGAGAGGCTGCGTGTAGGAGGTGAGGGGGGATGAGGCTACGCGAGGGCAGTGATGGCGAGGGGGGGGGTGCGGGCAGCAACAGCGAGCCTCTTGATTACATTGACTTATCCTTATTCATTGTGGTACTATCTTCATTGGTGACAAATCTGAATTTCCTATTCACAGCGAGGGTTCCGTGGAGCTCATTCCCGACGGTAGAGGGGGTATGCATACCTCCAAGGTACTTTATGCTCCAAAGCTGGGTTTTCATCTTATGTCTGTGCACGAGGTGTGCAAGCTTGGCATGGAGGTGATCTTTAGAGAGGATGCGGTATCTATTCGGGATCGGCAATCCGGCAAAGAGGTTAGAGGGGTCTCGGTAGAGAACGGACTCTACAGGCTCCATGCTCTTTCTTCAGCGACTCGGATACCCACAGGTGATCTTTGGCATTACAGATTTGGTCATTTGAACAATGATGCTCTTCGGCTTGCTTTTCGTGAGCAGATGCTTACAGGCTTACCAAATGTTGGGAGCAAGCATGGGAAATGCATTACTTGCATTCGTAGGAAGCAACATCGAGAATCTATTCAATGCTTGCTATACGCCGAGCCATTGCGGTATTGGAGTTGGTTCACACCGACCTTTGTGGACCTATGTAGACCCCTTCCCTCGGCAAGGCTCTGAATTTCATGTTATCGGTAGATGATTTCAACCGCTTTACTTGGGTATACTTTCTACAGCACAAGCACGAGGCATTTGACCTCTTCAAGATCTGATGCTCTTGTGGAGGAGAAAGCAATCTAGTGTTGAAGACTATTTGATCGGACAAAGGTGGGGAGTTCACTTCCAATGCTTTTATTCAGTTTTGTGCGGACCATGGCATCAAGCGAGAGCTTGCGAATATTGGATCACCTTTAGAGAATGGAATTGTGGAGCGGAAGAATAGAACAGTGATATAAATGGCACAGACCATGCTTGAGCATCGAGACTTGGCGAAGTCTTTGTGGGTAGAGGTAGTTTCGACGGCTGTCCATACCATAAACCGATCTCCAACCTCTTCAGTTCCTAAGAAGACCCCATTTGAAGCCTATTTTGGTAAGAATCCCGAGGTCTCCCACTTTCGAATTTTTGGGAGCGATGCCTATGTCCATGTACCGAAGGAGCAAAGGGGAAAGTTTGACCCCAAGTCTCGGAGATTGATTTTTGTCGGCTACAACTCTGTTTTCGAGGGATATCGACTTTATGATCCAGAGAGGAAGGATGTTATACTCAGCCGTGATGTTTGTCTTCGACAAGATTTTACCTGCAGAGCGGGCTTCCGCTCCCAAGTCTTCCACGGCTACCCCCAATTTGCTGATACTTGGAGACCTTGATTTTGATTTGCCTCTTGATGAACCCTCTTCTCCTACCCCTGTTCCTCAAGCTTCGGAGGAGCATGCACCCATTCCAGATGATGCAGATGACAATGGTTCTCATCATAGTGCCGAGCTAGAGCCAGATATACCAGTATCTCCTCCCCCAGGGAGCAAGACCGACAAGTTGCCGAAGTGGCTATTGGAGACTTTGCGAGATTCAGCAACTTAGATTTTCCAGCCGATTGGTGTGAAGCCGGTACTACACGGTGATCTGAACGATTTCGTGTTTCTGAGGTGGATGGGACGACTCCTCTTGCTAGCTCTCCCTTCTCCCAGCGTGTGCACACCCTCTTCGGTGTGCCATTGCCTATGGTGTGTTCCTGTGTCCGTTCGGTGGGTGGTACGCACTAGGACCTTGACGACGGGAGATCCATCGCGATAGATACGAGGCTACTGGCTGCCCGGTACGGAGAGGTGGTTTGCTCGCAGTTGCAGTCAAGTTCATCATCCAATTCACCCTTTTCCGCTGCACCTTTGATAAGTACAAGGTATTCCTTGTCCCTTGGAGTACATGAGATTCTTTAGTATGAGCTGCACTTATTTAGATATGGATAGTTGATTTAGACTATCCTGTTTTTGGATATGCTAAACCACTCGTCAGTATGGGGAATGGCGTGGAGGATGTGGTTTATGCGTTGCATCGTTTGGTGGCAGCAGATTTCTTAGGCAGATTTCTGCAGCGCTAACTTAGACTCTTATCTCTTCGGCCCCTTTTTAGCCCTCTATGCATGCATTACTTCACCTTGTGCTGATCCTTTGGTTTTTCTTTACTTGTATGTCATGTATTATGTTGTGGGTTTTGTCAATCTAGATTTGGTTACGGATGTATTTTGTAGCTGGCAATTTTCCTTCCATGTAATAAAAAGTGCCCATGCTTTTTTTTTTCTATAAAAGATATGTGCTATTATGATATTACATGAATTTTCTCTGCTAAAATCTCATAAGCAAACAAAAGAGCTCCCTCCAAGTACGTGCCACCATTTGGTCTTTGGTTGTTACATTGAGAGACTCTCCGTTAATCACGCCAAATGTTCTTCTCTGATAAATAATAAGCATTATTGAATGTTTGAATCAAGTGGCTCTGTGAGACAGTAAAGCATGAATCAAAGGCTTGCACAATGAAAATTTCTTGATCGAATCTTTTCATGTCTAAAAATTGCGCTTTTTTTCAAATTTGCAGAAGAGCAGGTCCAGTGGAAAGTGTAACATACACAAATCTACTTCTGGAAAAAATTTAGCTGGACCATATAGGAGGGCTAAACCCTCCATAGAACAGAATGGAAGAGAGAACCATAAGGTTCCTATACAACAGAAAGAGAGCTTATCTAGTCCAAATGAAGAGGTTTTGACCGAGTCAGCAGCTGACAATGCCAAAGCATCTTCAGCACAAAATGGAAGCAGTGAGGCTAAAGTCATATCATCATTTTCAGTACAAAAGGAGTCTTCTATTTGTGCTACTGGAAATTTATCAACCAATGCTACTGACGTGGAAACCTCATGTGCATCATTTACAGCTGCTGAAATGGTTTGTGTTTCTTTGTCTGATTGTTGCTCTGATTAAATAAAAGATCTTACGTGGTTTTATGTTCAGCAAGTGGTTGCACTTTCCATTTAGCTCATGCGTGGTAGAAGTCTTTTTATCTCCGATTTGTCCAGTTGGCAAGTAGTTCATTTTAAGATTGAAAGTAGTGATTTGAATCTCTCATGTGAAAGTGTTGGGAAGTAGCGCCATCTAAGCAACTGTGGTTGGCAGGAACAAGGTGCTCATCAATCTTTTCCATTGCATCTAATGAGCTTTTTAGAACTCATACCAATCTGCAGATAGTAACATGTGACATCCTACTATCCATGATCTTATACTGATGGTTAGGACTGACTGACTGCATCGCCCCTATTTCTGTTTTTTGTGATGAAAACTATGGGACTCAACTGTTACATCAAGTTAATATGGGCTAACATGTTACTTCACTATTTATCTTTTGTGGGGTTTTAAGCTTGTGAAGCATTTTTATACTTAGCAGTGTTTGCACTGTAAATCTTTGGTTCTGGTTGTCAATTTCAATGTTTGAGCAACTGCAGCTTTGAGATCCTTCTAAACAGCTATTGGCACATTGTCAGGTTCCAACATTATCGCATCCTCCAAAGTTCAAGTGGGGAAATTTGGATGATGAGGATTTGAACCAAAGCAACTTGGTGGACAGTCAAGGAAAGGGCTCTAAAACCTTGCAGGTTGCCTGCCCAGACGAAAGTGCAATGATGAAGATTGAGGATTCAACTATAAGTCTGGAAGGAGGAAAGCAAAGCTCTACCAAAGAACTAAATGGCTTGAAAAATGAAGAGTCAGGAAAAGCAGTGGCTGATTTTTCACAGACAGTGGATGCTGGGTGTAATACACCAGAAAATGCAGATGCATTACAAGCCTATGAATCTGGTGTTCACATGATGGTCTCAGAAAACCCAGCAGCTGAAATTTTCCTTTCCAAGTTGGGATTGTGCGAAGAGGTGTATCCATCAAAAGATAGGGCTGAGAGCTCTGCTGTGCCCTGTGTTGATGAGGCTGAAGTTTTAGTTGCTACTAGTGATGTGGTTTCTGAGGTTGCACAAGATGTCAGCAATCAATCGATGGTAGAGAAGCAAAGTGGATCAGAGAGCTTTAATTTTCTTGTTGAAGGACTCACCAAGGATCAAGCAGTAGTGCAAGATGTTTTTAACTGTCCGGGCTATGGAGTAGCTAGGAGCTCTACCAAGCAACCTATGGAGTTCAGTGTTGCTGCCAGCTTGCTGATGGGGAAATTTGAGGAGACAAAGTCAGGTGAAAGCAAGGAAAGATTCCGGCAACGGCTATGGTGCTATCTGTTTGAGAACCTGAACCGGGCGATCGATGAGCTCTATTTTTTGTGTGAGCTCGAGTGTGACATGGAACAAATACAAGAGGCTCTTCTTGTGCTGAAAGAGGCTGGTATGGATTTTGATGAGCTGAAGTCTCGGGTTGAGGGGTTTGAGAAGATAAAAAAGCATCCATGCCCACCCCAAAGTTTGTTTGGGGAAGGTGTGGTGGGGTCCTACCCAGCTAAAGTAGAGCATAGACGTCCTCATGCCATTGCTTGGGAGGTAACTGGTTCATGTTTTTCTGACTTGTTTCCAGCTGTAGTCTGCTAATCATCTTAACAATTCAGAAATTTTTGGTACTTGTCCAGTCATCAATCTGGCCAGGTGCATTCTTATCTGATTTTAAGAAGCATGCTCTATATTTGTTGTCTTCTAGCAATTAGTTAGATAGATTTACCCTTGCATTCAAGTGTATGTACGTATCCTTGCACAGAACTGCCTGCATATTCTCTATTATTTATGTTGCTAACTTGCAGGTTCGCCGCATGGCATGTTCCCCACACAGGGCGGAGATTTTATCATCATCACTGGAGGCTTTTAAAAAGGTCCAGCAAATAACTGCCCAAAAGAATTTGGTTTCTCAATCAAAAAGGCGCGAAGCATCTAAGTTGCTTGATATTGAGCAGACCTCCATAGACCTATCTGCCAAGCAAAGGTCATCAATAAATTTAAGTGCAAATAGGAAGGAATCTGCCCCCAGTACAGAGGCCATCGGAAATTGCTTTGCAAAGGTGAATATGGTGTGTACTCCAGGTGGAGACAAAACTTGTGTTCAACAAAGAATTGCAAAGCCACTTGAGGCAGATGCAACTGCAGAATCTGCAACTTGTGATGCTGCCTTAAGAGCATGTGAAACAGCCACTCTGAACTGCAATGCTGAGGTGACAGTCAATGTTATGCCTGAAAAGCATGGTTCTGTATCCTTAAACAATGAAACAGATCGTGTAGTTGCAGAAACTGTGGAGAGAACGAACAAGTCTACTGAGAAACGAGTCTCTATTGTTGATAATCAAAGAGAGAAGAAGACACCCAAGACAAGAAGCTCCCTGGATGCTTGGAAAGTGAAAAGGAACTGGGAAGATGTGCTATCTTCTCCCTTAAAGACCCTGACTAGGCCATCAAGATCTCCCTGTGCTGGATGGAGAAGCACGGAGAGAGTCAAAGTTCTGCACGATAAATTGATGTCACCTGAAAGGAAAAGAAAAAGCCCAATGGAAATGAAGAAAGAGGTTGATGAAAAGCAGGCTCGGGCCACAAGGATCAGACGTGAGTTGGAAAACGAGCGCGTTCAACGTCTTCAAAAAACAACAGAGAAGCTAAATCGTGTTAGTGAGTGGCAAGCTGTTAAAAGCAGTAAGCTACGGGAAGGCATGCATGCTCGGCAACAAAGAGGAGAGTCTCGTCATGAAGCCCACTTGGCTGAGATAGCAAGACGTGCTGGTGATGAAAGTAGCAAGGTTAGCGAAGTCCGATTCATCACGTCACTCAATGAAGAAAACAAGAAGCTCTCTCTCAGACAGAAGCTTCAGGACTCCGAATTACGCAGGGCTGAGAGATTGCAAATCATAAAGATCAAGCAGAAAGAGGATATGGCACGGGAGGAGGCTGTGTTAGAACGTAGAAGAATCATAGAGGCTGAGAGGTTACAACGTCTTGCAGAGGCACAACGCAAAAAAGAAGAAGCGAAAGCGAGAAGAGATGAAGAGCGCAAAGCAGCTAGTGCTGCCAGGGAAGCGAGGGCAGTCGAACAGGTTCGCAAGAAAGAAGTAAGGGCTAAAGCACAACAAGAAGAAACTGAGCAGCAAGCACAAAAGCTTATGGAGAAGCTTAGAGAGAGCGAGCTTCGTCGAAAATGTTCTTTAGAGCAGATTCGTGAAAGGGCTGCGATGGAGTCGAGAGAACAGGCTTCCCCATCGACGCGCCTATCCTTAAATAAGGACGTGCAGCCTAAAAGTACTGAAGGTGATGGTTCCATGGAGAAAGAGTTAATGAGGCAAGTATGTGGAAGTAAAGGTGGCCCCAAATTGGCTTTGCGGCGTCAAGCTTTGAAGAGAAGGGTCAAGAAGATAAGGCAAAGATTGATGGCCAAGAAGTATGATTTTGTGGAGCCTCCTGTAGGAGTAGAAGGGTTTGGAATAGGTTCGATGGCTGTTGCAGCTGCTGCAAGGTCTAAGATTGGCAGGTGGCTGCAGGATTTGCAGAGGTTTCAGTTGGCCAGGAAAGCAGGAACCTCAGGCGTCAGCTTTATAGTTGCCGAGATGATAAAGGTCGTTTTTTCTTCTGTTTATTAGTTTGAGCATACTGTTCTGATGATATATTGTATTTTGTGTTTTTTCAATGATCAAAATCCAACGGGACCTCTAGTTTTATTGTTTCAAATTTGGAATACATGGGCTAGCTTGTTCTATTTGTGAATGATGAGAGCATGCAGTGCATTCAATATTAAGGGCTCTAGAATCGCCACCTCTTCAGCTCAGCACAACACCAGGCTGTAACATTTGTGTAGACTACGGCCCTGGTCTTTGTCAGAGAGAGTTTATTTTTATTCACTTTTTAGGAGAGTCATGCTCTTATGAGAGACATTCTGTTTCTACATGCAGTACTTTGATGGAAAAGTGGCAGAGCTCCATGCAGCACGTCAGGCCGGTTTAATAGACTTCATTGCCGCAGCAATTCCTGCGTCTCATACTTCAAAAGCTGAAGCATCTCAGACAACACTTTCTTTGCTTCGCGTACTTAAAGTCTTACTGGCTCTGCCTGCTAACAGAAGCTATTTTGTATCAAGAAATCTATTACCTCCTCTTATCCCTATACTATCTACAGCTTTGGAGAATTTCAGCAGTCAAGACTTGGTCATTGTTACAACTAACAGCTCGACTACGGGTCCTAGTGGGATGCTACTGAACGATGAGAAACTGGATGTTGCTGGTGAGGTGCTCAATGGCTTATTAGAGTGTTTGATTCTGATCATCAACCACAAGGGTGCAGATGAGAGGCAGGCTTCCATGCAGGATGATTTAATAGAGCTTCTAACTGCTTGCGAAGTTATTCACCATCTCCGTGACCTGTTTTCATTGTTTGATAGGCCCCAAGTTGAAGGGGCACCCTTTCCTACTCCTGTACTTTTTGGTCTTAATCTTCTACAGGCCCTCACAAGCTCTAAAGGTAAGGCAACCTGTGATCTTCAATTCTCCGCAATGCTTGATAGACCAGAGACAGCAAGGGCTTACCTTGAAACTGGTGTTGCGACTAGTGACACAGCATCAGTCTGTCCTGTTAATACAGCAGTATCTGAAGGGACAACTGAACAACTTGATGATGCACACATTAAAAATGAAAAGCATCAGATAGACGATCTTAATCAAACTCCATGTGGGAGCCCAGAGACAAGTGATATAGCTTCAGTTACAAATACAGCTGACAATTTGGAAGTCAGCATTGCAAAGGAAATTGTGGAGATGTCACTTAATGATCATCCACAATCAGACTTAGTGAGCTCAAAGGAAAATGGCATGAAAAACGAAAGGGATGGTTCAAGGGGTACTCTGGGGAAAGTTGAAGGTAATACGGAGCAGAGATGTGAAACGGCTCAAGAATCTTCAAACGTGATTAGTATTGACGAGAAGGGTCAAATGCGACAACCCCTAATGCCTGTATGCCACTCCATCAACTTTTTGGGGTCTGCCATTTCAGAAACAGGACTGGTTGGCCTTCCTTCATTGCTAACTGCAGTTTTGTTACAGACCAACCCCCGCTCTACGCCTGAACAAGTATGTGCTGTCACAAGAGATCCTGGAATAAAATTGAACTGCACATCTGTAGACCTAATAAAATCATGATAATGATGTACTCACTACTTGTAGCATGATTTCTTGAATGAGTGAATGGACTTTGCAGGCTGCAGCAGTCCTTCCTTCGAACTTTGAAGAAGTAGCCACATGCGTCCTGAAGGTTCTGAACAACCTTGCTCGTCTAGATTTGGGATTGGTCCAGAGTTTATTGGTAAGGCTACAATTTTACTAGTTTTGTCTGCAAAATGTCAATGGCTTGATTGCAAGTCTTGTGTTCTGAGAGGAGTAGCTTATCATAATTTGCATCATTATGCTAAAATTTGGATGTATTGTTGTACTGGAAGGTTTGTCCTTATCAAAAGTCAATGCTACTGTGATGTTACCTTTCTATGATTTCATAATCCTTAACTCCATGTTTACATAAAATTCTTTTGGAGCAGGCCATGCCAGATCTGCAAATGGAGTTCTTCCATTTGGTCAGCTTTCTACTGTCGCACTGTACATGCAAATGGAGTAACTCAACAGACCAGGTTCAAGAAATTTAGTTGTTTTGGTTTTTGTTTTTGGTTGTAATTTTGATGGCCTTAGACCTTTTCCTGATGAAATTTGTTTTTGAATTTAATTACTAATTTTTTGCTCGGGTTTTTGGGTGGGGCTTTGGTTTTCAATAGGTGGCTTCGTTGCTACTAGAGACACTTCTATTGCTGGGATACTTTGCATTATTGCATCCAGGAAACCAAGCAGTCCTGCGTTGGGGAAAAAGCCCTACAATTTTGCATAAGGTTAACCCCACATTGCTAAAAACTCAGTTGCAACCATTATGCTGGCTTTAACCATCCAAGATTCTAAGCTGTGCGCTTGTCCTAAGCATGCTTAAGTAACTAGGCTTTCTTGTGTGTATGTTTCTGAGGTTGTCTTTTGCACACAGATTTGCGACCTTCCTTTTGCATTTTTTAGTGATCCTTCATTAATGCCAGCTTTGGTCGGAACCTTATTGGCAGTATGCTATGGAAGTGAACAAAATCGTGATGTGGTTAGAGAAGAATTAAGCATGGAAATGCTACTTTCTCTGCTCAAGTCCTCAAGGAGTGATACTCTGGCTGATAAGGACTCACTTGTAACCGAGGAGCATGACTTGACATCCTCCAGCATCTCAGCAGATGCCACTAAGGAGGGGAAAATTGGTCAGTGTATCCTAGACGATGATAGTATACCAGCAAAGGAAGAAATCAAGCGGATGATTGAAGACAGCACTGGCTCTGACAGTGAAACTACTGCAAGCACTCGGCAACAGTCTGCGCTTCGTTCCAGCAGTGGAAAGTCTTCAAATCTTGACTTACATTCTTCTCCAAACAAGCGTTCTAGTAAGACAGCTTCTAAGGTTGCAGGTGCAGGTACAGGTGAAGGGGAGGTATCGTCTAGCAAAGACTTGGGTGGAGTGAAAGGCAAAAATGCAGCTAGAGGAAATGCATTGCTCAGTAGCACAGAGAATGCTTCTCAATTGAGGAAAATTAGAGTTGGTGGGTTAGAAACTTTAGCAAGAAGTGGAAACCCGAATACAGGTCCAGCTTTTAACAAAAGGCAGCCCATTTCAGGCCTTTCTGAGAATCAACCGCCAGCAGCACCACCACCACTACTAGATTGTGCAACCACATGTGCTGACTCCATAGAGCCAAACATGTCTCATCGTCCTGATTTGATGCTCCAGAATCGGTTTCCTGATTGCCTGCTTGACAAGGCTCAAGACTTCTTTGCTGCCGGGCTATAAATGGAATCTCTAGCTATTCTTCTCCAGACCAGAAGGATTTTTATTTTCCATCCTCATGCAAAGCAGATGGGCATGCCCCCAAAAAAACGGATTGCTTTTTAGCAGACAGAAAACATGGGGCAAACCACATGGAGCTCTTTCATGTTGATCTGCTGAGAAGTGTGGTTTGAAAATTACCACGACTAAGAAGCATTTACGACACACACGGCCGGAAATTCTGTTAGCCATTTGCAAGAGAGGGGATGTTTGCCCAGCATCCCTCATCTCCGTTTTGATATGTGTAGCCTGCAATAAGTTCACCTTTTCTGGTTAATCCTGACAGAAATTTTGGTGGAAGACTACACACAGCATTCTGTTTCACCATGAGAAACAGAAGCGAAGCCATTGATGGAGTTCGTAAGATTACATCACTTGTAAAGATACTTTTCTCATTAATTTAAAGGTAACACATCAACATGCTTTGTTTTCTTTTTTAGAGGGGAGGGGGTTTCTGGGGAGAGAAAAGTAGCTTGTAATTAAAGAGAAGCAAGAGTTATTTTTTAAGAACCGGGTGGTCTTTAAAAGCCTAGGGAAAAGATTATGCATTTTCTTTTAGGGACAGGCATAACTACGACTCACTAGTTCTCTCCGTCGTTCCCAGCACGTGGTGCATCAATTAGGTGGCCATGGTGATGCCTACGCGTGGCTCTTGCCCAATGGTACGTGGTTCTTGCCCGACCATGTAACATGCCTAATATTTGGAAGGGATAAGCACCTCCCCCTGTGGGCCCT
Source organism: Adiantum capillus-veneris (assembly GCF_014529385.1). NCBI lineage: Eukaryota > Viridiplantae > Streptophyta > Polypodiopsida > Polypodiales > Pteridaceae > Adiantum > Adiantum capillus-veneris. The sequence continues at coordinate 17,334,011 of NC_140937.1, forward strand.
CTGGTGTGTCGGAAAAAACCTACCAGTAATTGGCCACATGTTGTATCTATCTACAGATCTTTCTAAGGCATTTTAGTTGGGATGGGTTCAAATTGAACAAAGATGAGTTTCCACACCTCTAGATTTTCCAAAGAAACTCTATTCTTATTGCTGTACAAAGAACATATGTCCATCCAGCACAATCAGTAAGTGGTCCGTGCTTACAAAGCGGTGGTGCCTTTAAATATGAGGACGGGAATGATTTGCATTGTTTTAGCCAATATGTTATTGCATCTACAACATAAGAGAAGATGTAGGATATTCAATGCAGTCAATACACAGCGTAGTGCTGGCTCCTCCGAGAAATTTATGCTGCCTGTTTTTTTGCCACAAGACTTGTAGGATCAGTCAAAAGGAGCATGGTCTTTTTCGACTTGCAGGGTCATTCACTTATTCTGACCTAAAACTTCCAACTCTTAAGCTCTAGGTGTTGCATTGACTCTTGGGCGTAAGGCTTTTTCTTTTCTTTTAATAGGCTTTTAACTCTCGGCCACCTTAGTCGTATATATCCTGGAGTTACCCATTGGATAGCCTACAAATTAGCATCAATTGAGCGATCTATGAGTGCTAGGGATAAGAAATTAAGTTATTGTTATGACTAGGCTAAATTGAGGCTACTTGTAGACTATTCAACGCAAAGTAGGTACAACTAAGGTGGCCAAAAGTAAAAAGTCTGTTATTCTTTTTAAAAATAAACTTAAAGGCTTTATTATGCCTCAAGAGTGAATGCAGACTTAGAGCTAATGTAGCTAGAAATTTCAAGTTGGAATATGTGAACCCCCCTTCGCTCTGATTTTTGGCTAGGGGGACACTTGTCAAGGATATGACATCTATGGTTCTCTAGGATACATCATTGGATGATTCACAGATAAAAGAATACAACTACTACAATGTTCTCAGTTTTGAAGTTTAAAGATGATAGTTGCAGGTTTTAAAATATCTACCGACCTTGAAGCTCTTTTAATTTTTAAAATGTCCTCTTTGTTGATAGGAGGAGGATCCTTCTCGGCTGTTGTGGTTGTCTCTTCTTGTTCCTCATGCTCTTCTTCTTCTTGTTGTTCTACGAGAAGAGCTTTGTGCCAAGAGAAAGCATCCTATCTTAGGAGCATCCTAAATGGCTACCTTCTTCTTCTCCTTTTTCCACACATGCAATATGGGCTGTGCAATCAGGTTTTGAGCAGCCAAAGTTGCCTATTATTGTTGGATTATACAACCCTTTCTTTCTTTGGCTCCAAAGGTCTTTTTTCGTTGAGTTCTTGGTGACTTTTTGCTACCTAGTAGCTTTCTTGATCTCATTCTGTTCCATGGTTGGGAATTGGAGACTAGGAGTGTGTATAGAGGACTTTATGCGGTAGGGAAAGGACGGCTAGTGTCCTTGCCCTATAATCAAGGCGACCCCATATGGCGACCGGCGGAGCCTTTCCCGGCCAGCACAGTCGGGCAGCCATACGATCGTTGCCACATCAGCAACCAGAATCCAACAGTATATTACGCATGCTGAGGTGTCACCTGCAGAGGGAAACAACTATTCCGTTTGCTGATCTGTCTGCAGTCGATTCGCTCACAGACTGTGCAGCGCACCCTAACATTCCATCTGCTGACGCACTGATCATCTGTGAGCTGCTGCAGGAGATTCTGGCAAAGAACAGGCAGTAAATGGGCGGCTGAGATTGCTTGCCCCTCAACCCCCGACTGTGATGGTTTTAGTTCTCTTACTAAGGTATCCATCATGCTCCAAGCTTCTTATATGCTCTTGACTATAGCTATAATCCTTTGGAGTTGGCCTACAATCTATTCAAGATGATCGTTGTAAAAGAAAAAGTCTTCTTAACTTGTGAATGTATCCTTGTTCATAAAAGGTTGTGAGCTCATGAATTGTCATGTGAGGCTCAACTTCTGAATGTCTTTTTGCTTTCTTTTCATAGCAGCTACAAAGCTACCCACCTACAAAGTTATCCACCTACTCATACATTGCATGCATGACCTTGGTGGTAAATTGTTCTATTTGTTCCATGTGTCTTTATATCTTGTATCTATGCCCCCTTGTCTTCATCTCTTATCCACTCGCTGTTGCACAATCCGACATGACATTATATCAAAAAGTTGGTACCCCTTTATCAACCCACCATTGCAGTTACTTGCACATACACTACTTTGTTGCCCATTCATCATTTTCTCCCCATTATGATTCTGTGGATGGCTCTTTTTCTTCAAATTTTTGCTCATTACGGGTTGCTTTACCTTTGCTTACTGCTTTGGGCTAGACATCAAGCGGGTTTGACACTTCCCTATCTAAATTTTTATGATATTAGCATGAGAATTAGAGCTTGTACACGTGCTATTTTTTGAGAGATCGTGATAGTTTTTAGTGTCTTTCTTTGGTCATACCTGTTTTTCACTATCACTGTTAGAATGACCCCATACTTCGTAACTATTTTTAAGCTCAAACAAGAAATATAAGGATTGACCGTTACTTGATCAGAATACACCATACCATAGGTATCTTGAAGACATAGGTGACCTTGTTAGTTGGGCTTTTGTGGTAGTGGATTCTCATTTTATTAAAGCCCATGGCTTGATTACTCAAGGATTCTATGGCCAAGGGCGTGACCCACTTGATATGTACCACATAGCACTTGAGATATCCTCACCTACCTTTGCCATGAAAACTTGTGCTCCATTTTTCCCCTCTCCTACTTTGTTTAGCTTTATCTTGACCATTCTTGGTTGAAACATTCTTACATGGTAAAGAATCTTGGAACAACTTTTTAGACGATATTGTTGCTCATTCTATATTATGTGCTTCGCTCCATGATCTTGCATCATGCTTGGTTGTGTGACTACAATTATAGGATGATCTCCTTGTAGCAAAAGGCTTCTTCGATGTCTTCACACTTGTTCTCTTTGTTCTTGATTACCTTGGCATTTTTTTCTCCCTTGTCATCAATATAGTCTTTATATATGAAATGTCATTTATACCTATATCTATAAAACACTTGCCAAGTTACCTTTCCTTTTCCATATCCTGTTTTAAACTTGATGGAGCTGTCTTGACAGGATAGTGTTGGTTCTCACCCGAGTTCTTAGTCACATGCTTGTATGTGTGATCAAAAGATAAATCTTTGTGTGAGATCATACCTTCCATGGGAAAACACAAGTTTTTAAAGAACACTCTAGCATGTAACTTAAACGGATATGCATTCATGTTGTAGAGATTCTTGACTTGGATGTGTTTCTTTCCTTGCCTTTTAAAATAGTTTTTTCTTTATTAGGCATGTGTAAAGTGGGTCTTTTGAGATCTTCTTTGCAATTATTTTCTTGCTACTTACATTAGGTGCTCCTAGCATATTGTGATCGTGCTAGGGGCCCCAAATCAGGTTTATCCTTTGTGTATGAATTGTCTTTTATAATTATCACATTGAAGTTCCCTCAAATCACCAAACGGTTTGGGTGCTGACTAGAGATTTTTTTTTTTGTCTTTTAAATTCTTGATGTGAGTTATTTGTTGGTCAAGTTTTAGAGTTCGAATAGTAGAGCGGTATAACATTATCTGAACGCAGTGTAGAGCGTGCTAGAACAAGCACATAAGCAAAGATGGCATTCTTAGACCTCAATTTAAATGTTTCAATAAGTTTATCTAAATTTTTAATGTTTTGTTCAACTTGAACAATGGTTGGACGAGCAAGACATCGATGCAACTGGACACTCGGAGGAGCCACTACCACAACAGAGCTCGTCGCCTCACACTAGAGGCACACTGATCGACCGGGTCATCGAGCTGGGGAGATCCAGACGCCCATGACTGCGGAGGACTACACAGCACTGACGGAGGTTGCATCATAGGATTCGGATCACTTTGGCCCGATGCACAACGCTCGGTCAGACTACTACCATGGAGGAGATTGATGACATCCGCTAGCGATCGATGCTTGATCTCTTGTGATTTAGCTACCCCAGCTAGCTGCTTTGCCCCGTTCACACCTAGTAGTCCAGGATTCCATAGTATATTTGTTTTGTCATTTTGTTACTCTGACTTTGTATCAGATCCACCACATTGTAACTTTTTGGTCTCATAGGTCACTTTGGCCTTTTGAAGACGTTAATATAACATTTCATTTCATCTCTCTCTCTCTCTCTCTCTCTCTCTCTCTCTCTCTCTCTCTCTCTCTCTCTCCGCTATTCCACGATAGGCTCTCCTTGTGCTTGCCTTGTTGATGCCAACATGCCTTACCAAACATTGATCCTCTCTTTCTCCCTTTTAAATTTTTAGCCGACAACTCCTTCAATATTGGCTACTCTTCTTTGCACAGAGACACTCCTTGTCTACATCATCTCTTTCTTGAGAGTTAGAGAGCCAAGGAAGTATATGTGCACACTCTTTTTTACGAAAGATGCACTAGAACACCTCTTTCTTGTGAGAAACTCAAAGATATGAAGGAATGTGAATTCTTAGAAGAGTTCTAAAATGTTCTAGAAGAATCTAGAAGGTTCTAGAAACTTGAAGAGATTCTAGTAAATTCTAGAAGGTTCTAGAAGCATTAAAAAGATTTTAGAAGTAACCAGAAGAATCTAGAAAGTTCTAGAAGCTTGGGGAAGAACATAGAAGGTTCTAGAAGAGCTAGAAGGGTCTAAAAGGAAGAACCTAAAAGGTTCTTAACCTCCTTAGGCTTTAGTATAAATAGAGGTCAGTCTTGCCAACACCAGATGTGAGGCTCATGCGAGGTAAGTCCTCTTCCAGTTCTTGTTTTGTGTTCGAGTCTTGTACTCGCAATCAAGTCGTCTTGTACTCTAGCATTGTAACACGACTTTTGTAATCAAGTTCTCTTAATCAAGTGTTAAGTATTGTAATCAATATTAAAATTGTGATCAAGTTTCAAAATATTGTATATTGTGCGACTCTCCTCTCACTCTCTTCTAGCTCAAGATGTGCTCATAATAGTTTGGCAACACTAGACTTCTTAAACTTGTCGAGCCATGGAGTCTATATTGGAAGGTGTTATATCCCACTTGCAAAATTTGTAGCAACAAATTCAAAAGCAACATGCACGATGAAAAATAAAGCAACCACACTTGCTAAGTCCAATGGTGCAATTCTTGAGTCCAAAAACTACATGAAGCCAATAAATGCAAAAATACATCCGTGGTTTCAGCTAGTCCACCACAACAAAGGTGGGAGCCCAAGCTCAACCCACCTGAAAAGTTTGATGGTGCAAGATCAAAGTTTAGAGGCTTCTCTTTATATGTAGGAATTTCACGGGGTAAGAAAGTGGAAATAAGCAAATATTAGAAAGAAATCCATTCACAATCTCTTTACTTTTCCATACATATGAGCCTCATATATAGGCTTAAGAATTTGCACCCATTGGCTAGTGAAGTTGCACTTCCTTTCCATTGGAGCAAATCATTATCTATCCAATCCTAGTAGGATAGGGGCTTTTCCCATATGCTCATATTCGTCAAGTTGGGCTTAATCCCAACAAATGCACCCTTAAGCCAAACTTGGGGAGTTTTACAATGATTGATATAATGCTCATGGATCATGGCTATCATGGGTACTGTGCTCCTAGGATACTATCGATACATCTAGGCATGGAAAACATTGATTCATCATGGCGGTTTTACATAGATTCATCACGATGGTTTACAAGGTGTTTTTAATCTCCTATGCTAGGTTCACAAGGTAGTTCCTTTAGTAGTACAAATTTATTCATTCATATGTATGTTGTTGATGCCTTGCAGCAGATCTAGTCTCTTGATATTTTCATGGTTCAACATCATTGGTTCTTGTTCATCTTTGTCTCCATGGTCTTGTTCTTGATGTTTGTGGGTTCTATTGGTCGAGAGTGCAAACTCCACAAGTAATGGTGAGTTAGAATGTAGCTCATCATAAATGCATCTTGCAGCGAGTGCAAATGCCTTGATAGAAATGTCACATAAAGCGGGTAGAGCGGTCATCATGCACGTGTGTGATCATGAGAAAGGTCTTGCTGGTTGTGGATACGGCAGTTCTCAGACGCATTCACTTACAATATCATCTACAAGTAGGAGAGCATACATATCATGGAATTGTGTTACAAGGCTTATAAATTTTGCGGGGTTCATAATGTACCTAGCAAGGATTAAAATGCAAGAAAGAAAAAAAAAACATAATGTAATGGTCTTGTAGAAAATTGAGATTTGTGTGAAAACCTCTACATATATATGAAAGAACTTTTGTAAAATGCAAAAAAGAAGAAAAAAAGCATAAGATAATGGTCTAGTAGAAAATTGAAATTTTCATGAAAACCTCTACATATATATGAAAGAAATTTTGTGAATTCAATTGTGATTATCGAGCTTGGCGGAAAAGCAGGCGGAGAAGTAACAAAAACTGCAGCACGTTTTTGCAGATCTGTTTTGGCCTATCAAAACGTCTTCATTCAAGCCCATTCGCAACAATTTTTGAACCGGTTTTTTGTCCTCTTCAATTTTGTAGAAGAAAGTTTCTCAAAATCTTCACGAATTTTGAGACACGTCACTCAGACTGCCTATAGGTCATGAAGTACAAGCTGCAAAATTTTATAGATCTGTTTTGACATGTAAAAATAGCTCATTTCATGTCCGTTCCCGCAAATTCCTAACCACTTTCGTGTGATCTACAACTTTGCAAAAGGAAGTTTCTACAAATTTTGCACGGTTTGAGAGATATTCAGTTCAAGAAATACCTTCATCGGTTCTTCTGCGTACAGGTTTTTGTTACAAACTCTTTCTGCAATGTCTGTCACATGCATATTTGATGCAAGATCTTGAGGGTGTGAAATCAGACAAATTGCCGCAGCAGTTACAAAAAAGGGTTTCTGTGGTTGATGTAAGATCTTATGCGGTTTATGTATTGTGATGGAAATATGCAAATCCTATTGTTGAGGGTCTTGGTAAGGTTTTATTGAACGTGAACATTTTCAAATGTGAAGATTCTTTTGGTGATACAGGTTTTCGAGCGAGCCCCCGACATGCCCATAGTTTTGGCATCGACATAGGATGTATGTTTATGCGGTTAGTGCAGTAGCATCTGCTGACCTGGCATTGTTGTCATCTTTATGCGTATGCATTTGACAATGTTCAATTAGTCAGAGACACTCTAGAGCTGGAGACACTGATAGTGACAGTTCTTTGAGATTCTATCTTGCTAGTTTAGCCACTTTGATTAGCGTTTTAGTCATTGTACACATTTGTTTTGGGTTCATAAGTCAGTTTTGCATGGGAGACTTTGTCGAAATTTATTAGGTTTTCTATCATCTTCTTTAGTGCAGCGGATCTATCAGTTTTGTTCCTTGTCGAGTGATGGCTTCATCATCGGAGAACTCTTTGTTCAACATTGAGAAATTAGATGGCACTAACTTCCCATTTTGGAAGGAATAAATTTACAATGTCCTAGTACTACAGAAGAAGCAAATCTGGCCAATAAAGATGAAGGGGATAAACCCTGAGGATATGGATGAGTATGATTGGTAGGGGTTGGATGAGCTTTCCAGGTCCACCATCATGCTAACTTTGTCAAAGAATGTGTACTTCAATGTGAACATGGAAAAGACTAGCTATGAGCTGTGGAAGAAGTTATGTGACTTGTATGAGAAGCAAAGTGTAGCATCACACGTTTATTGGCTGAAAAAGTTAGTTGATTTGAAGGTAGATAAAACACTCATGTGCAACCATCTCAAAGAGTTCAACACAATTTTCAGTCAGCTTTCTGCACAAGGAGTCAATTTCGACGATTTGGTCAAAGCAGTATTCTTGCTAGTTACGTTTCCAGAAAGTTGGGATACTTTTTGCACATCCATAAGTAACTCAACACCTCCTGATGGTTTAACATGTGCTGATGTTGAGGACAATTTTTTATTGAAGAGGTTAGCAGGAAGAATCTTGATGCTTCTTGTGGTACTAGCAATGCTCTCGTTGTTCATGGTCGATCGGAGGAAAAGGGAAAGCAGAATCAGAGAGGAAAATCTCGTAGAAAATCACAAGACCGAAAAGACATCGAGTGCTATCATTGTCACAAAAAGGGTCACATCAAGAAAGACTGTCGAAAGTGGAAACAAGAGAAAGGTAAAAACAAGAAGCAGGAAGAAAGCAAGACTAAGGAAAGCAATATAAACATTGAAGAGATCAACAATGTTTTTGTTGAAGATTTTGATGGAGACATTTATCTCACATCTGGCATGGATTCAACATTTTTAGTTGCCATTGATGACTATGCTTTACAGGATTGGGTTCTTGACTTAGGTGCATTGTTTCATGTGACTCCTCAGAGAGAGTGGTTCAATACATATGATGCATCCCGTAAAGGTCATGTTCCTTTTGGCAATGATTTTGCTTGCAACATAGTTGGTGTTGGCGTTGTGCAGCTGAAATTTCAAAATGGTTCTTCATTCATGCTCAAGAATGTGACACATGTACCAAATCTTACCAAAAGCTTGATTAGTACAGGACAATTGGATGACGCAGGATATTACTACACATTTGGTGATAGTTCATGGAAGATCACCAAAGGTTCTTTAGTGGTAGCACATGGTTCAAAGTTTGGGACTTTGTACATGCTACATGTATCCAATGTTAAAATAATGTAATTTGTGTAATCGAGCAGCCAAGTGTTTCTTTGTGGCATCCCCGGTTAGGACATATGTCTCAAAAGGGAATGAAAATCTTGTCTCGTTTTGGTTATGTTCTTGGCTTCAATTTCTCAAACTTTTCAGTTTGTGAGCATTGTCTTTATGGTAAACAAACACAGTCACCAACATAAAAGGGGAAGCACTTGGAAAAGTGAGCCATTAAAGTCAGTGCATAGTGATGTGTGTGGATCTATGCCTAACATATCCATGGGAGGTTCATTGTACTTTATTACATATATCCTCTCAGGAAGAAGAATGAAGTTTTTTCAAAATTAAAAAATTTTGTGGCATTAGTGCTGGCAAGAAAGTCAAGTGCTTAAGGTTAGACAATGGTGGTGAGTATGTTACTAAAGCCTTTCAAAATTTTTGTGATTCCAAAGGTATAAAAGAAAGTTGACTGCTCCATATAACCCTCCAGAAAATGGTGTTGATGACAGGATGAATTGTACCATACAAGAGAAGCTACGTAGCATGTTGTCTAATGCAGAGTTGCCTAATGGATTTTGGACAGAAGCATTAGCAACTACTGTCCATCTTGTTAATAGATCTCCTAACAAGGCTTTGGATGAGAAGGTATCTAAAGAGCTTTGGTATGGGAAGCCACATTCTTATAAGCATCTTAGAGTCTTTGGTTGTAAAGCATATTTCCATGTTCCAAAGGAGTTTCGAAGCAAGTTGGCTCCTAAGTCAAAGAAATGCATATCTCTTGGCTATGGAAATACTGGCGAGATGGGATTTCAGTTATGGGATCTTGAAGCTAAAACGATAGTTTGTAGCAATGACATATACTTAAATGAAGAAAAGATGCATAAGAAGCCTGTGTAAACAGTAGAGGTCAGGAGAGTTATCTTCCAAGAAGATGGAGTTGTCCATAATAGGGCTTAAGTGCCTAATGTCAAACAACAAGGACAAAATCCTTTTGTAGTACAAGATGTTGCTGAGGGACAACCGACTCAAGCAGTTATTAGAAGGTCTACAAGAGTTTCAAGGCCTCTTGATAGATTTACTCCCTCATTGGACTACATTATGTTGACAGATTGCAGAGAGCCTTCTTGCCTATAAGGAAGCCATGTCAATGGATGACAAGGCAAAGTGGGAGAAAGATATGCAATCAGAAATGGACTCGTTGCATAAGAATCAAACTTGGAAGTTGGTTTGGTTGCCTAAAGGTAACAAGGCATTACCATGTAAATGGGTGTATAAGCAAAAGATTACACCTCATGATAATAAACCCAAGTACAAGGCACGACTTGTTGTTGAAGGATTTAAGTAGTAGCAGGGTATTGACTTTGATGAGATCTTTTCTCCGATTGTCAAGATGACTACTTTGCGGTGTGTACTTGCATTGGCTGCTAAAGAGGACGTGGAACTTGACCAGATGGATGTCAAGACATTGTTCTTGCTTGGTGATCTTCAAGAAGAAGTTTATATGCAGCAGCCACAAAGTTTTGTTGAGAAGGGCAATGAAGACTTGGTGTGTCAATTATAAAAGACTCTTTATGGTCTAAAACAGTCATCAAGGGAGTGGTATCGCATATTCTACTCGATCATACTCTCTTAAGGCTACAAACGTAGCAATGTGGACCATTTCCTCTACAGTAAGTGAGCTAAAGATGGTAGTTTGCTGATTTTGGTCCTTTATAAGGATGATATGTTAATTTTCGAGAAATGCAGAGATGAGATTTCAGCCTTGAAGTCAGAGCTACATGCAAACTTTGAAATGAAAGACATGGGTGAAGCAAGCCATATCCTTGGCATGTGAATTAGGCGAGACCGATGCAAGAAATTGGTCTATTTGTTTCAATCTGAGTACATTGTTAAAGTGTTGAAGCATTTCAATATGGAGAGGGGGAAGGCATTGAGTACTCCATTGCCTCCATATGTGAAAATTTCTAAAAATGATTGCCCTAAGTCCAAAGAGGAAAAGGATGAAAGGGCACAAGTGCCTTACTTATCTGCAGTTGGGAGTTTGATGTATGCTATGATTGCTACACGTCCTGATATTGCTTTTGCAATAGTGGGAGTTGTTAGCAGATATATGTCAATCTAAGCAAGAAACATTGGGAGGTAGTGAAAGGGGTTATGCATTATTTGAATGGTACAAAAGACGTGCATTTGCTTTGGAAGAAAAGAAGCATGTGTAATGGGTTACACAGATGAACATTATGTAGGAGACTTGGACAAGAGAAGGTCCACTTCAAGCTATGTTTTTGAATTCACTGGAGGTGCAGTTTCATGGTGATCTTGTTTGCAAGATTGTGTTACATTGTCTACTACAGAGGCTGAATATGTTGCAACTTCAGAAGCTTGCAAGGAAGCTACATGGCTTGGTCGGCTGGTGAGAGACTTGGGAATCAATGTTGAGATGCCCATGTTACATTGTGATAGCCAAAGTTCTTTGCAATTGGCAAAGAATCTAGTGTTTCATGCAAAGACAAAGCATGTGGATGTGAAGTATCACTTCATTTGTGAGGTGCTTGAGAACAAGTGATTGCAGCTTGCAAAGATTCACACTACTGAGAATCCTGCTAATATTCTAACAAAGGGCTTACCTTTAGAGCGGTTTGCACATTGTCGGTCACTCATGGGCATTGGGTAGATGATCATGGTCATTGTCTACCTGTACTGTATGTATATATACATTGTCACCCCAACTTAAAGACACATTGTCCTTTAAGTGGGAGGTTGTTGGGGGTGGTAAATCCCAATGTGCCGCGCTTAAGTGTTGGGCGACCGGAGACTAACCGGGAACTAACACTGACCATTCATTCAACATAAAAAAGTAAGGACTCATAACCCTAACACTATTGTGTTTGGAGTCCATCCAAGCCTGTGTCTCCTCTCTTCTTCTCTCTTCTCCATTGCTACACACACACGCGCGCACGCGCGCTTTCGCACATGCACTTCACTTTCTATGGGCTAGCCAATGGATGGCTTATTTCATTTCAGGCAAGAGGGTTAGCATTGTGACAAGTGCCCTTCATTCCCTCTTTGAGAAGAGAGCTTATTTATTCTTTAATTGAATAAATCTATATTCTTATTGGCTCTCAAGGTGCACTATCGAATGAGTTTCAAGCTAGCTCATGGAATGGTCAACCCTCATTGGTCCTCAACCTGGTAGGCTACCGGCTTAATGAAGCTTACCCTAAGGCCATTGAAAGTTTCATTGATTTCACATTGTTGTTTGATAGAATCTCTCCTCTTGGTCTTTTATTGAGATAAGTCTAGTGGCACATATTAATATTCTGACTCTTTCCCCCTTTATCTTCCCATTTTAAATGGCCAATTTAGTATGAAAAAACCATTTGGAAAAGTTAGATATTAGATTTTATGACATCAATCCAAGACAGCAGACTTTGGATGGAGTGTCATTTGTACCTTGGGTAGTAGATCAACAATGTATGAATGGAACTGGGTAGAAGGTATGGGAGAGGTATAGATGGCTTATTGCCGCAGTACCTAGGAGAGCGTGATGGTGATAACGGTGGATGAGTGTAATTAGGCAACAACTCCAGCCCATCGACGTTGTTGAAGTCAACACCTTGGAGCACTTGGTGAGATTCAATTTGGAATGTTGGGTGTAGGTAGTATGAAGTGCAAATATTGGCTTGAAGGCTTTTTGTCGGTCTTGATTGCCTCCTTGTTGGTGTTGATTGCTTACTGGTTAGCGTAAATTCTTGAAGGCAATCGGAGGTGCCTTTGTTGATGAGTTAAAGAAAAAAAGATTTATCGAGGACCCTATTGGCTTTGGTACCAGCTTTAGGAACTTTAGGGGTTAAGAACGTGGAAATAAGAAAATACGTAAAAGAACTCCATTCACAATCTCTTTAATTTTCCATACATGTGAGCCTCATATATATAGGCTTAAAAATTTGCACCCATTGGCTAGTGAAGGTGGGCTTAATCCCAAAAAATGCCAAACTTGGGGAGTTTTACAATGATTGATATAATGCTCATGGCTCATGGCTATCATGGGTAGTGTACTCCTAGGATACTATTGATACATCTAGGCATGGAAAACACTGATTTATCATGGTGGTTCTACATGAATTCATCACCATTTTTCACAAGGTGTTTTTAATCTCCTATGCTAGGTTCACAAGGTAGTTCCTTTAGTAGTACAAATTTATTCATTCATATGTATGTTGTTGATGCCTTACAAGAGATGGAGTCTCATGATAGCTTAATGCTTCATCATCGGTTCTTATTCGTCTTCGTCTTCATCATCATGATCTTGTTCTTGATGTTTGTGATTTCTATTGGTTGAGAGTGCAAACTCCACAACTAATGGTGACTTAGAAGGTAGCTCATCATAAATGCATCTTGTCGTGAGTGCAAATGCCTTGATAGACATGTCACACAAAGCGGGTAGAGCAGTCATCATGCACATGTGTGATCACGAGAGGTCTTACCATTCATATATAAAAAAGTTTCTAGTTCTCAAACGCATTCAGTTACAATATCATCTCCAAGTAGAAGAGCATACATAGCATGAAATTGTGTTACAAATGGGAAAATTTTTAGGTGACCAATTTTTAGCGAGCACTTTTTCGAATCTGGTGACCAGATTCCAAAAAGATTCCCCCCTTTGTCTCTCTCAATGCTCACTCACCCTTATGGAGGCTTCTTCTCTTTCTCTCTTCATATGGCATTCCATGTCTCATCCTTTGTTCAAATTATCCAATCTCATTCTCACTTCTTCCCATTTACCAACGCACACAAGAAATGCACCATGATGGGAGGCAACGTGAAAAACAAGATTTAGACTCCATAAGGATAAATGAGCCTCCTATCTTTCCCTTATGGAGGCTCTTTCTATCTGTCTCTCTTCCCCCCCCCCCCCCCCCCCCCCCCCCCCCCCCTCTCCTATGTGCGTTCATAGATCGTGAGAACGCACAAAGAGAGAGAGAGAGAGAGAGAGAGAGAGAGAGAGAGAGAGAGAGAGAGAGAGAGAGAGAGGATACAAACCACGAGTCATAGGCAATGATATGCCAACTTTCAAAATGTTTCAAAGACAACGACAACTAGGCTACTTAAAATATGAACATCCATTAATAATAGAAAACATTACGTTCCATATTACTTACAGTACATAAAGCATCACTTTATATGGTGCACCGCTATATTTCATTCCCTATTACATGCAGTACATAAGAAAACACTTTATATGGTGCAGCCACAACATTACATAGGCTATTACTTGAAGTACATAAGGCAACACTTTATATGGTGCAGCCGCATTCATCTTCTGGAAGGCCTGGTGTTTGTAGGAGTACTACCCTCTATAGGCAAGAGAGAGTTCACCACATACCCTAACTGCTCCTTGAGTCTCCCCTCATCTTCTTCTTTGATAATTCCAACTTTCTTCCAGCACAGCTGATAGCAAATTGCCCCCTCTCGTTCAATTTTAGCAACGAGCACAAGTTGATTTTGTTGCGACATCGATAAAGGCAATACAGATTTGTCATTGCCTTGAGAGCCTCTGGAAATCATTATTTTCCGTATGTGGCACCTCCATTGGGAATGGCCTCCATTGCACATCCCAAGCTGATTTGATGCTGCTCTCAAGATCGTCGAACATTGTGGGAGTAGTAGACAAGCTCTATGATAGCTTTTGGGAGATTGCACAAAAAAACTAAAGCGAATACCAATTTTATAGCATTTGGGTGACCATTAATTTAATATTCAATCAATTATTACTAATGTGACACCTCAACAGTAAGTTATCCTTTAGCACAATCAACAAAACAATTGCAAAATTGTGCACCATAATGTGTTAATTGAATGGGCATATCCAAAACTGGTAGTAGGGTCGTCTTTCTAATCTTGCTTGCAAAAAATTAGAAACGAAAAATGCTACGGATCTATGATTGAATAGGTTCTACCCCGGCTAAGTGCGTTAAATATATCAGCATCAAGTAGAACAAACAGATGGATAAACATGTTCTCATTTTGGCTAAGCCCTAGTACACGCAAAATAATAAGATAGATGTGTTTGCATGCAAGATATGGTTTGTGCTTTGTCACCTGATCCATGAAGTCTGGGCATGTGTACAAAAACTCTTGAAAATACAAACATTGTACAATTTGACATGACCATCTTCATTGTGGGACTCTACTTTGAAGACCTCATGAAAATCATCTACCCCACATATCTCCACTACCACCATTGCCTTCATTGCTAGCGTAGACTGATCTTGCAAGCAGCATCTCCAAAATGGATGATCGATAACGCATGCGTACACCATCCCACATTGTGGCTCGTGCACTACCTTGAAGAGTGGTTGTATCATCTGACCTGATTGGCTTGTTCCTCTAGTTTTGAGCAGCAGCAACTAGCATATGAGGATAGTTTCCTTCATTGCTAAACTCCACTTGATACCCCCTCCAAAAAATAGTTGCATCTCCTCACTGGTTAGGTGGGTGCCAACATGCATAGGCCAAATGTGTGGTGGTCGTTGAGGCTATGGCTCTATGTTTTGATCGTTGAGGCTGCGGCTCTATGTTTGGATCCACTATGTAGAAAATGTAACACATGATCTGGAAAAAACCAAAAACATTGGTGCACCACACCTTTGGGATGCTTTCGTTATCCCTCAAAAGATGGGGCCAGTACACCAACATTTGAACCTGCAATATTTTGCCCACACCTATGTCCTTCTCGTGGTGTGCCATTGCACGTGACTCTGCTACCTTGTGGAGTTCGGCATATAGACCACATTGCCTCGTTTACCTTGCATTCTACTACACACTTTCCATCTAAATCTATCCTGCATTCTCGGGCCTGTGATGTGCTTCATTGCGCAAAGTCAATCTTACGGGGCCTCCCACACTTCTTACGATCTTTGCTAATGGAGTTGTACTTTGACTTGCTTAATGCATCATCCTCTACATTAATACCTTCACTTGGTCTTTTTTTCCACCATGACGTCTCCTTATCCCTTGTCAGTGGAGTGCTTGCTTTGTACATCGGAGTGCCATTAGTAGCTTTGCTCATCATCCATATTACTTGATTAGGCCTTAGTGCTTTGTAGAATAGAATTTGCTAGCTCGGATGTACATGCATCGTACAAGGAGATGCATCTATGGAAACCCTCCCATGCCAGCCAGCTACCATGCTTGCTACTTGCGAGGTTTCTGCATGGAGTGTTTGGTCCATCGGAGCTTCTCTCTACACTTGCCATAATGCCACCCCAATGCGCAATACGATTTTCCCACCAACTGAGCTATGAATCCATATATGGAATGGTGTGGTCTACGCACTGACCATTGTGCCACCATTGGCGTATGAGGCGAGCCTCTGCTGCAGCAGCATCCTTTGTTGGTTCATGTCTCCAATTTTCACACATTTATTTGTGTACATGTTGAGAGGCTTGCACCACATACTTTGTCGTATGTTGATTCAACCTTGCTTCCAATGGAAAAGGCAAGAATGCTCTCATCCGATCATCACATTATTCTTGTCACCACCATTGAAGATATTTCGGGTTGCATTCCAATTTTCTTGAGCTACATCAGTCATGAATCTAGCTTGTTCACACCCATGTGATATCATTACCTCATCGAGGCACTCCCAAAACAAACATTGAGACTTCATATCTTCCTCCTTCGTTTCACAAGTTGCAATAGTGAGAAGGTCTTGCATGCTGCAAACAAATTTTTAGAGGATGTGTCATGTGTGACCTACATTGCTGCAAGGCTGCCCACATACCTTGGATCATAGACATGACAAGCCATGGTGACCCAATCATTAACGCGTTTAGTGTGATTGAATTGAATCCACGCACATCAAAGATCACCGTCCATATCTTGTCTCATTCGATTCACAAGGTCCACATTGGATGCTGGACCTACTGTGGACAATTTAAGACAAAACATTTCTCTCCTTCCTTTCCCTAACCAGGAAACCTACTATTGTGAAAAAAATCATATGTGCAGTCTCGCTTTAGTTTGAGGAGTGCATCAATACCAAAAGAATCTTTGCCACTACCCCTCCCGTGCAGCGGACACTGACCTTCAAACCCTACCAAGGTCAAAGCATTGAGACTAAATATGCACAATAATTTAATTTTGCTTTGAAACAAGATAACGACAAATGTGCATACCAATTATCTTGCACTAAGGGTCCCAACTCTTTTGCGAACTAAGTTTTTGCCAAGTACTCCTTTTAAAGCTATTAGAAAGAGAAACTTGGGTAGAACTACTCAGATCGGCGATCTCCTTTTGGTCCGCTTGCTTTCTTGAAGGACTATCTATTATTGCAATGGGAGTCATTGCAAGCAAACCTGCAGGGTGCTTTCCATAGCTTGCATTAACTTTGTATTAACTTTTGGTCCGCTTGCTTGCTTGAAGGACTATCTATTATTGCAATGGGAGTCATTGCAAGCAAACATGTAGGGTGCTTTCCATAGCTTGCATTAACTTTGTATTTACCTGAAAGCTGCTCATCTAACATATAGGTCCCTTCACCCAAGTGACTTAATGTCCTTTCAAGAGGCACATTCATACTTCTATCACAACATCTATTGATGTAAATTGCATTGGATAAGCCTTCTCCATTTAAGAAAGATTCAGGTATAATCAATTTACCATTATGAAAAGGATAGTTTAGCTCTTCATTAGGAAGCACTAAAGAACAAGCCATAAGAGGAAGTTAAACAAAAAGATCAAAAGAGATTACAATTAATTAGAGAAAACAATGAATTATCATTATTTTAAACTTGTTTATATACCCACACATAATAAACTAGCTATTATAAAATTTATATTAATATTTCAAAAATATAAATTAAATACTTTTAATTCAAAAATAAATGTTTTTAAAAATATAAAAATAATTCTAAAATTTATATAAATAACCTATCTTATAAATTAAAAAATGATTGTCAAATATTTGTCAAAATATGTGTGTGTGTGTGTGTGTGTGTAAATAAGCATGTGTTGTGTTGGCCACATGCCACCCTATGCCACGTGCCATGGCTAGAGGCCATGTGGCAAATGCCACATGTACTGTTGGCCACCAGTGATACATGTGGTTACTGACATGGACTACTGATGCCATGTCAGCGACCACGCATAGTACTGTCGATGGCCGACGATATAGGTGGCATCGCCACGTGGCTACATCCATGGGCTACGGAGCCTCGTGGCCCACAAGAGTCTGTGGCTACAGAGCCTCATGGTCCCTCGTGTGGCCACGGTCGCAGCGCTTGGTGGCCTAGTAGGCCACCTCGTGCGAGTATGAGCCTCCTTAGCGGGGCTGTGGGGCCATACATAGTGGTTATGTGGGTTTCCATGTGTATCATCGGTGGCCAACAGTACATGTGGCAGCCACGTGGCCACTATGCATGGCCATGCAGGCCCACCAAGTAAGTGGGCAGTGGCCGCACGCCCCAGATAAAGGTGGCGTGTCCCTGTCACCTTTATGGGGTGGCATGTGGCCACACGTCACCATCATATAAAGGTGGCGTGGGCCACCTGCCACCGCCATGGCCCCCTTCAGTGTGCACACACACTCGTACACGCACACAGGCATACACACACAAATAGCACACACACTCGAACAAACACACACACACACACACACACACACACACACACACACACATGAAATTTTTTAAATATTTTATTTTAAAAAAAGTTAATTTTAAAATTAAAATTTTATCGAAAGGTTATAACTAGGGAGCACATAGTTCATTTCTTCTTTATCTCTTTCTCTCTTTTTTAAGTTCCACGTTTCTCTTGTCTCCTAGTATCCTCATTTTATTTCAAATTTTAAGTTCCACGTTTCTCTTGTCTCCTAGTATCCTCGTTTTATTTCAAATTTTGACTCTCCTATCTCTCAATTTACTCATACATGCAAATAGCGCGCGCACACACACACACACACACACAAACACACACACACACACACACACAAACAAACACACACACACACACACACATGAAATTTTTTAAATATTTTATTTTTAAAAAAGTTAATTTTAAAATTAAAATTTTATCGAAAGGTTATAAATAGGGAGCACATAGTTCATTTCTTCTTTATCTCTTTCTCTCTTTTTTAAGTTCCACGTTTCTCTTGTCTCCTAGTATCCTCATTTTATTTCAAATTTTGACTCTCCTATCTCTCAATCTACTGTTAGCCTTAATCTCTCTCTTTCTCTTAATATATTTAGTTCACATAAGATTTCAACTTTCCCTCTTTCTCTAAAGCTTTCATTATCTACCAAGATTTTTATTTTTCACTATGAGGACTCAAAATCAATCCAAAAGTGGTGTTACACATGAGATTCCCATTACTGGCACACAAGAAGTACCTATACAAACCACCCAAGAAAGCGATCAATCTCAAGCGGCTAGTTCTCTAGACCGTGTTGTGTCCGTTGTGGACACGTGGAGTTGTAATTGAACAATCAAGTGAAGGGTTGGATACTCAAGGGAAAGTTGCATCTGAAGTAGATGACAGTGGCAATGAGTTCTTTGGAAATGTGACCGACAAGCACATTTCTTTGGGTTGGATAGATGCTCATAGCTTCTTACCGTAGCAAATTGCAGCACTTACCTCTTTGTCACCTTCTTTCAAACCCTACCATTTATACGCATGATGATCAGGTAATGGATTTGTAGCACTCCATTGTGGATAAAGGTTACCAATCGACCATGGTAAGGTTTATTGTGAGTGAGTGGATTCTCCACAAAGATTACAACCGGTTTGGTTGTCACGGCCATTCCGCTAGAGATCTTGCAATGTCATATGATTTAGATGAGGAACTTCATCTCATCCCGAGCTTGGTCATGTGGTCGAGAGGTATTTTGTGGTTTGGGACAGGCATCATAGGTTGGAGGCATGGATGCGTTGGATGAATGAAAATGACACCCCTATGGAAGAGGCCCCCCGTGTGGAGTGTGTGCTCATAGAGGTTAAACCGGAGGAGAAAGCGGAATTCCTACTTGTTTTAGCCATGATAAACATGTACAATTGAGTGGAGTTTATGAATTTTTTTGCAACTCAACCCGTCATGCATCTAGTTTTACTTTTGAGTGTTTAGTAGGGCTACGAGGCTATTAATCCCTCACACTACATCGCATGATATTTTTATGATGCAAAAGTTAGGGACAACAGATCCAACATCACTCCTTGGAAAAATTTCCAAAAGGGCGAGATTGGCAGCGAAAAGGGCTTTGCACTTTCGGGGGCCAAATAAATCAAAATGGCTCAAGTTGCCCATGGCTCTCCTTGCTCAACTAACTTGGAAGGTATGTGTTGAAAGCAATGCAAAAATGAGACTGTGTGGATCTTGCACATGTTTTGAGTGCATGTTTTTCAATAGACAGGAAGAGTTTGATGCTCTCTACAATAGCAAGATAGAAGGTTTGCTACAAAAAGGGAGCTTCGATTACAATTTGGCATCGAAAGTGTATGAGCAGAGTATTTCTTTATCGCTTTCTCAAACGAAGCAACATTTCTCTCGCAAAGGCCTTGAAATAGTGACAATTGTAAATCCACAGAATGAACGAGGTCTATCAAAAGTTATGCATATACTGACAACGGCGATAGGAACACAAAAATGACACCATCTAGAGTGGTCGGAGTCGCACGTGCACGAATCAGCACATAAGAATAAGTTAAATGTTTTTTGTTGTTCGTTTGTGGACTGACTAAGATTATGATCTCATAAACATGTTTGCTTATTTGTTTTGCCAGAAAGTGCCTTTTAATTGACATGCTTCAAAGTGGTGAGTCAACCTTAAAGGAGAATGAGATAGTGTCGACAGAGAAGGGTTGGATCCAATGGCTTTGGTACCATGTGTACTGATGGCAACTAGAGAGGTGGGAGATGGTGATTATGTTTTGGTAGTTAGCTTATTGGAAGTCTTATACATGCATTGATATTTTGTGCATATGAGTGCTTGAGATGGTGGAGAAAATGGAGGGAGAAAACCAACATGTTGTTGAAAATTGAAGAGATGCATGGTTGCACACTTGGACATACATTGAAGGTTTACCGTAGAAAGCACTTTCACAAAGCTTTTGAGAAATGGAAAGCACGGATCAAGTCCACACACAAGCCCAAGGAGCAACCCCACTTTGCTTACATAGCATGACACTTGTTTTACAGGTGTGACTTAAGTGCTCATCTCTTGTCGCATGTCTTTTAAGTTGGATTTTTGTGCCATGAAACATTTTTTCATATGGTTTTCAGATAGTGGGGAGATGCTCTAGTCTTCCCCATTCCCAAGCACCCAAGTGATGCATGGTGCAGGTCTGAGAGAGAGGAGACATGCTTATAATAGGGCCAATAAAGCAGCAAGTTGTATATGGGTTTTAAAATCATTGTACTCATCCATTATTTCTCTCACCACACAAGAGAAAACCATTTTTTATATGATCGGCTCAATGCTCTTCTGATACTTTTGAATCTCCTACAGAGTCACTATTCTTGGCCTTCATCTCCATTTTTTTTTATGTTAACGGTGGTGGAGGAGCTGGTTGTCGGGCCCATTGAGGAGAGTCATTTCTATACTTTGTCCTTCTCTTCTCTTGGGCCCATTGCTCTTCAAGTGTGAACTTGTCTTTCTTCTTTTTTGCACATTGTTTTGCTCTCTAAGGAATCTTTGAAGACTTAGAGCTCCTAGCTTTTGCTTGTTGGGTAGCTCAAGTTCTATCCTCTATCGCCTTCTCCTATGGCTCTACTAGTATCATATACATGTGGTAGTGACGTGTGTGAACACAGTTAGGACCATTGGGGCATTTTTTCCCTCACTAGGAGGTTTTTTTCCCTTGTGCATTGTATATACGCCCATCACTCTAGGGCTATCTTATCTTTCCATTGCACACTAAGTAATATAGTCTTTGTTGTGTAGCTTGAGCTTCCTTCATCTTCTCCAATATGGGTGTGTTTTCCTACAACCCTAATTCCAACAATTGGTACCAGAGCAGGTTGCATCCTCCCAGGCTTAGTTGCCAGAAGCTCCAGCATATGCCTGCTCACTTTCTCCAATTTTTGTGAGCTTCAACAGGTCAAAAAATACTTTGGGTAAGCTTAAAGACCTTGGTCAGCTCATAATGTTCATTTGGGCTCATTTTGGCCTTTGTTTCCACTACAGGTAGTACTGTATAGGCTATTTCTTCATTTTGTGTAGAATTTTTGTTAGTGCTATTTTTGGCATTACAGATCCCTTACACTCTTCTATGGTTTGTGCTATATATAACGTATTATTCCCGCTTCATTACTACTCTTTTCGGGCAGTTTTCACATCAGGTTCAACATTTGTCATGGTGGCTGACAACAACACAGATGTGTTCAAGATGTTTATTGTTGAGGATAGATTGGATGGGTACAATTATCCTATGTGGGTCTACATGATGCAACATATCCTTGTGTCAAAGGGTGTTTGGATGTACGTCCTGGTTCTGAGGATGTAGGCGATGTTGAGGATGCTGCAGGTTTTGGTGAGTGACAGGATTGCTGCTGCTAGAGCTGTTTCGCCTATGGATGAGAAATCTCGTTTTGATGTAAAAGATGCGTAGGTGTTAGCCTTGCATATTCTTTCAGTAAAGTGTTATTAAACCTTAGTAGTTTAATTTTTAGTTTGTAATTAGTAAAGAGCTTTGTGCCTCTTCATTCTTCCTAGTAGTTGGCCTCGCACCTGATGGTAGCGCGTTGTATGAGAGAAGGACGATGAATGAAAGGCTATGGCTATGAAGATTCTGTGTGTCTCTATGTATTCTGTCTTCAGTTTCCATTCAGTACCCTAATTCTATTCTGAACCTGTACTGGTACTGAAATTGTTTTGATTCTGTGAGGTGATGATGTAATGTTTGATCTAGTCGTAATTCCCACTCCTTGTATGGCTCAATAACACTTGGCGATCCTGCTGATTGTGCAGCAAACTTTGATCAAAGACTTAATGGGCAATGGGGTGTAGTTGGGGCATATGGGGTTGTGAACCTGAAGATTTCCTGCCAAGCATTCTCTACTTGGAAGTCAGAGGAGGAAGAACAGGAGGATTGCAACCGGATTTTCCTTCAGGACTATTTTCCCAAATTGCCTGGTGATTTAAAGATTCAGATTGCTTCCAAGGTTTTTCAATTTTACAAAGCACAATTTTTGCCTTTTGGATTAGTGAATGGTCCAATTAGTTTGGTTAACTGCACTAGTAGACAACTCAAAATTTTCCTGAAGATCACAAGTAGAAGGAGATATGTAAGAGTGATTCAGGGGATGAACCACCAAACATCTCCTATGGAACCAAGTTTCAGAGAAGGAGATATGAATCATGGTTGGAATCTCAACCCCAGAGATCAAGGGGTCATGCAGGGGAAGAAATTCCTGAAGTAGGAGCAGTTACAAGTTTGCCATCAATTCCTGAAGGACAGGACGTGGAGAGACCAGCAACACAAGTGAAGACCAACAACAGGAGGAAGGGAAAACATCTTCACGTCGGCCAATAGTGCAGGGAAGAAACCCAACTCCTGGAAGAGTCATCCATTAGTTAGTTGGCATTCAGGCAGTCCATCAGTTTTTGAGGACAAAGAGGCAATTGCAGTTTCCTACACCACCACCTTTACCATTGTTAACTTTTCATCCTTTGGGAGGTCAACCAGTTCAACCAGTACCCATTATGGCACAACCACCACTCAACCCTAAAGTAGGGCAGTAAAATTCAGTGGGAAAGAATCCTAGGATGTTGACAGTCATGTGGGACAGTTTGAGACAAGATGATCTGCTAGTTGGTATGATGTACTCTATTATGATGCTATCAAGAAGGAGCATTTTGCAGCAACATTACAGGGAAAATCCATGTCTTGGTTCATGCAGTATGGTCCTGCTGCATTCCCTGATTATGATAACCTGAAGATCAGATTTCTGGCCAGGTTCAGAGTAGAGAAAACCCCTGAAGATGTTCTGAAGAAAATAAAAAAATTCACGCAAAAGGATTTGTTGGTTGAAGATTATGCCCAACAGTTTAGAAATTTGATGAGAACAGGTTGCAAGCCAATCAAATGCCCTCTTGGGAGCAATTGGGTGATTATTTCTATAGATGTTTGAGGAAGCAGTTGAAGAGTGCAATTGTAGGACATGCTCCTCTTACCCAACCTCAAGAGTTTGCGAACATAGTGGATGCAGCAATGAGAGCTGAAAGAAGATATGGCACAAGTGAACTCAAGAAGAGTAAGAAAAAGAAGTCTAAACAAGACTCAGATTCAGAGGAAGAGGACTCAGATTCAGATTCAGATCTGGAAACAGATTTTGAAGAGGATGAAGATGACACATGGAGTGCAAAGAGGAGGAAGAAGAAGAAATAGAAAAGGAAAGAGTCCAAAGCACATAAGCAAAAGAGTAAAGGCAAAGGAAAGAATGGTAAGTCTGAAGTCAAGGAGCCAAACAATTGGTTGGGCAAATTTGCTTTTTCAAAGGCTTAGTTTTTAAAAAAAAATAGAAGAAAAAGAGGAAGGATAGGTCTACCAAGATTGGAGCATTCTTGATTGCTTTACAAATCCATGCAATGAGTATGACAACCCTAGGTGGATTGTCTTCAAAAAATTTTGTATTTTCCAATCATCTTGAGGGAAACAAGGATAATGAAGTAGGCAGTTTTCAGGAAGAGAACAAAAAGAAGGTAGCAGATCCTCAGGATCAAAAAAGGAAGTTTACCCCAACTGAATAGGAGGAGCAAGATCTATGGATAAATTTGGGTGATCAGTTTGAAATTGATCTGGATTCTTTTGTTGAAACTCCTAAGCCTACACTAAAAGTTGATGCTGCTAAAATGTTTTCCCCTAAGCCTTCGTTGAAACTCAAAAGAAAGAATCTTAGTAGCCCAGTAGCAGAGGTCAAACCAGACTTGCAGGAGGGAGTACAATTTAGTAAATTTGGTGAACAAATTGGAATTTTTGATGTTTATAAAGCTCTTGATCTGGTGAGAAACTTTGCATCCTAGTCACAACTCAACAGTTCAATATTGCAGAGGGAAAAATTTCAGTTGCAAACTCAGGTAGTTCAGCTACAAAGTGTTTCAAATAGGAGTCAAGAAGATAGCAGTTTGATTGAGGAGCAAGAGGGAATAATTCATGAACTCAAAGATGATTTAGCTGCTCTGCTAGAAACTCTATTAACTTCTACAGATCACAGTTGGAGAGGAAAGAGAATTCTTCAGAATAGATTCAGATTTGGAAAGAGCAGTGGATGTCCAGTTTAATCACTCATTTGGAAGTCTTAGCTCAGGACTATTCCAAACTGTAGTCAGAGAATAGTGCACTCTTGAGTAGAGTCCAAGCTTGTCAAGAGCTAGAAGCAAAGATCAGGGATATGTCTGAGGAGGACCTAGAATTGAACGGCTGGTACCTCTTACCACATGATGTAGAAAATTTGAAGAATGAAGTCAAAAAGTAGGGTGATTAGCTGTGGTTAGACTTGAGAAGAAAAATGTTTTCCCTTGTGAATATTCCCTATCAAAGTTATGCAAAGGAGGAGCAGAATGAAGATTATGTTCTTTTGCAAAAGCAATTTGATGACTTGAAGAAAGATTTTGAGCAGTTGAAGATGCAGCAAAGTTCAAAATTTACTCAAGGATGTAAAATTGAACAAGGCAGTAGTGAAAAGATGGTCACAGGTCATGCAGTTGATCCTGAATCTAGTATTGATTTTCATACTTTGATTAGTGCTATGGAAACTCATACCTTGATTAGTATTGATTTTCATACCTTGATTAGTGCTATGGAAACTCATGAGGAAATGCATGTGGGAGATCCTGTACCTGTAGGTAAAAATGACTCATTTCAAAATTTGCAATCTGAACAAACTAAGATAGGTGCAGTGACAGAAATTGTGGAGGAGATCATGAGCACCAAGGAGTTCAATGAGGAATTTCCAGGTTTCCACAAAGAGGAGGCATTGCTTGATGATGAGAAAAAGGTGGCAAAAGGCATTGCAGATACAACAGTTCCTGTAGATTTCAATCAGAAACAGTAACCCTGGAGGAGCCTAGTGGGGAGTTGCCAGGGGAAACTGATGTCTAAATGTTCAATAGTGTTTTTCAACACTAAGTGGGAAAGGGTAGTGTTTCATTGGGTATAGTAATGTATTTGTGTACCTTGGATGTGTTTCCAGGCAGTGCACTTTGTTTTACTTTATCTTGTGAGCACTAGATTTTGATTAACAAAGGATTTAAGGGAAACAAGTCAAAAGTTTTTTGGCTTTCCAAAACTTTTTGCCACCGGGCTGTGCCAGATGTCAGCCTTGCATATTCTTTCAGTAAAGTGTTATTGAACCTTAGTAGTTTACTTTTCAGTATGTAACTAGTGAAGAGCTTTGTGCCTCTTCATTCTTCCCTAGTAGTTGGCATCGCACCTAATGGTAGCGTGTTGTATGAGAGAAGAACGATCAATGAAAGGCTATGGCTATGAAGATTCTATGTTTATGTATTATGTCTTCAGTTTCCATTCAGTACCCTGATTCTGTTCTGAACCGTTACAGGTACTGAAACTGTTCTGATTCTTTGAGGTGATGATGTAATGTTTTAATGGTTGATCTAGTCGTAATTCCCACTTCTTGTATGCCTCAATAACAGTAGGCTCATGCATTGATTTCATTGTCTGTGAATCGCAATATCACTCTTCACATTTGTCTAGCAAAATCTGCAAAACAAGCTTGGGATATTCTAGCTAGTCTTTATGCAAGTCGCAATGAGGCTAAAATTGCATTGCTGCGTAAAGATCTTGAGTCAAAGATTATGCATGAGGAAGATGAAATGGACACTTTCCTTGCTAGTATCAAGGATATAGATGAGCAACTTATTTTTGTAGGTGGTCATTTTGATAGTTCCCTTGTGTAGATTGTTCTTGATACTTTGCTAGATTCTTACCAGACTTTTGCTAGTACTTGGAGACTTATAACCCAAGGAAATCCAAAAGTTGTCAAGTTTGGCGCATTATGCACATTGTTGTTGTGAGTCACTTTCCACAAAAAACAGGGCTAAACAGCGTGCAGTTGAACACGCCTTTATTACTGCTTAAAGAAAATGTGGTAACAACAATGTAGCTACTTCTCATGGTTCTTCTATGAGTGGTAAATCACATGTTCCTAATGCTTTTGCTGGAAACATTTATCTGGGAATTTTGGTGAAAAGGGAAAAAAGAAGATGCGTTGTCATTATTGTAAAGCTAATGATCACTTGATCAAGCAGTGTCCTAAGTTGAAGGCAAAAGAGGTTAAGAAGAAAGAGGTTGGTTCCACTATAAATGTAGCTATTGGTGAGTCTTATGTGGGTGGAGATTGTGATGGTGATGTTGATGCCAAATAGGCTTTTAGTGCAGAGTGCAATCATTATAGGAGAAATATGGACTTTGCATTGGTCTTGTAAGGAATCTTAATTTTTAGATGTAAAGTTCAATGTTGAGTAGGGTTAAGGGGACAAGGGCATTCAAGAAGCTAGTTTTGACTAGGCTTTTCTAGCCTTTTTTTAGACACATGTCTGATGTGGACCTATGAGGTCACTTTCTCTCTCTGGCTTTTTGAAAGTGAAGGGAGTAAAGGTGTGTGGCCGCATTAGCAAAAACATGGGTCACTAAGAGCCAAAATTTGACTTTTTTTCAAAAAAGTAACTTTTACTTATTTTTGACTTAAAACTCCCCTCGAACATATGTACATATCAAAATATTATTTTTTGACATTTTTTTACACCTACAAGCACTGAAAGTGGGATTTTTTTTTTAAATCCCCCCCCTCCCCCCCCCCCCCCCCCCCCCCCCCTCCCCAAAAAAAAAAAAAAACCTTTGTTCTCTCCTCCTCCTCCCCTCTCTCTCCCTCTCCTCCCTTGTCCCCTTCTCTCCTCCCATGTCCCTCCCTCTCCCTCTCCCCTCTCTCTTTTCATCCTTTGCTTCCTCATGCAACAGCTTCCATGGTGCTCACGAACATCACAAATCTTATGCCTCCACCACCATGTACTCCGCACAACAAAAGCGTACATATTTTCTTGTCCGTGGTGTTTGCACCGAAGGCCTCTTGTGAGGGTGAGCAGAGGTCATCCCAGGAATGTTGTACCGTCGATAAGACGAAAATGTTGATGGTTCTTCAATATCTTTGGAGGGGAGAAGTAGGCTTGTTAGGCTATTACAATTGGTTGTTCATGGGTTCATGTGCTTCTTTGCATTCGTGGATGCACGAATGTCAAGCTCTTTAGCTCAAAATAGTGGCATTACAAGAAAGTATTGCCTCTTCGAAGAGGGAGGTTGAAACTCTCCAACAATAATTGCAGGAAAAGGATGTGTACATTATGAAGCTTTCCAATACTATCACATATTTGAAAGAAACAACCCTTGGTGCAAGGTAACAATATACTTCTTACTTTTGGTCGTGTTCTTCTTATCATAGACTTTGAAGTCTAAGGTGTTGCCTCTACTTGTTTTGTAGTGCTTGGCACAAAGGTTGCTTTTGTGCACAAATAGTGAAAGGTTGCAAGTTAGAGAGGTCAAGTGTCACCACTTTTCCTCTAAAACAACCTTCTTTGTTACATCTTGCAGGTATGTGCTTCAAATCCATGCTCATTAGAGGTGGGTAATCTCATCCTAATGTATATTTTAGGATTGTTTATTCCCAGCTGGATATAAATACTTGCAAATTTGTACAACATATACTTAACAAGTGTCTTTATTATACATCTTGTAAATGTTGAATTCATACATGTTTTTGTTTGAAGAACATGTCTCTAACGCGTCATGATACAAGGTGACCTCTTACTATGCTAGTTCAGTGGCATTGTTTGCAAGAATGGATCAAAGAGCTGGCATAATATAAAGCTTTTACGGTGGCACAAAACTGTCCTCAAGCAATGTGGCTCACACTACACCAAAAATCATTATGCTAACACGAAGAGATCCCTAGTAGGGCAATACAACAACTTTTCATCAGCAACACACCCTTTCCTAACACCCCCACCAAAGATATTTCTATGTGGTAGGTCACCCCATGAGCATACCATGTCATGTAATGGATGTAAGAACTATGACCGCACTACCCCTTGGAAGTTGTTCATGAATGTATGTTTATCAAAGTTAATGAGAAGAAATTTGGATTTTTTTGTTTGTTGATGTGTAAGAGCACTGTAGGTCTACCATATTTTAGATTGTTTGATAAGTTAAATAAGACTTGTAGTCATTTAAAGTGTGATTTTTTTTTTTTTTGGTAAGATTGTACATGAGAAGACATGATAAAGTACAAGAGATCTTGATGGAATAAACCTCGATGAGATTCCTACCATGCACTTGTGACACCATACCTCTCCTTGAACCATTTGATTTCTATCGTTGTGGGAAGACCAAGGGGGGCCTATTTTCAAATTTTTAGTAATAACGTATTTTTAAAGGAGATTTTGGTTATTCTAAAGTTTGTACACAGTCTAGGAGTTCATTCTGATTGTTTTTCTTCAAATTCAAATTTTGATTGAGGGCACTCTTTGGAAGCCACTTTTGAAGGTGTTAGGGAAAGATTTTGGGAAAGTTTTGTATGTAGGAAATATAGACCTTAACACAATGAAAAACATTGGTTCTTTGAGTATTTTTAGAGTCCATGGTTTTAATGTTCGTTGGAGCCCATAGATTAAGGAAAAAGTAAGAAATGTCTGTTTTACATCTTCTTTTTTAAAATTGCCAACTTGCATGTTGATTTTTGGAGAATGCAAGCAAGATATGATTTTTTTTTGCATCACACGATGGTCGAAGAGCGCGACCAGATGAACAAATTCATGTGAGAATGACCCTGGATGGCCATTCTGCGCACCCTTGTGACCCCTCTTGTTGAGGGTCTCTGGGGCCTTAAAATGGCAAATACAATCTTTTTTTATGCATGGCCATGAGATAGAAGTGTGCAGTTTGATGTATTCATAGCAAACTCCCCCCTCCCCCCTCAATGGCAAATACATAAACCTTGTATCATGCTCATCAACCTAAACATGGTATCATGCTCCTACACCTAAATTTTGTAACTTTTTGCCATGTAAAGTACCCCTGGATGGGCATTTTGCGCGCCCTTGTGGCCATTCTTGTTGAGGGCCCCGGGAGACTTTACATGGCAAAAAGATGCAAAATTTAGGTGTATGAGCATGATACAAGGTGTGGTGTTAGATGTACAGAGAGCAAGAGCTCCCCCCCCCCCCCTTTTTCTATATGTTCAAAGGCTTCACAAATCCCCTAGAAATCAACTAAAGAAGGAGCCATTTTTTACTTCCTTGTGTCCACCCCCTGTTCTTGGGAATGTCTTAGTGAAGGCATGGGAAAACAACTAAAATATGTCCCTATTTGTCATTTTAAAGCCCTAGGGACCCTCAACAAGAGGGGCGACAAGAGTTCGCTTGTGGCCCCTCTCGTTGAGGGTCCCTAGGGCTTTAAAATAACAAATAGGGGCTTTTGTTAATGCATGGCTATGAGATAGAGGTGTAGTGTTTGATGAAGTCGACCAAACAAGGAGCCAATTTTTACTTCCTTGTGTTGTGTTCTTGGGAATGTTTTGGCTAAGCCATTTCTTTGGTATTTGAAACCACATGTAACTCCTATTGTTATAGTATCCAACCAAAGGTTTCTTGATAGCAGTTTACATAGGCTTGAGTGGTACATATCTTCTATGTTAACAATGCATGTATCTATAATTTATGTTTACACTTTCTCTATCCAAATGAGCTACATAGTAAAAATCAAATCCACAATTTAACAGTTAAGTTCACAAGGTGATAGCTATTGGTATCATCTTTAGCTATACCAAAGAAATAGCTACCAATAGCTAATGAATAGGGATATTTAAGAAGATTTGATACCAAAAACTTGTCAACACTATGCAAAAAGGTGGAAACTCAAAGGCTTTACAATATATGTATATGATGAAACATGAATCAATAATAAGTCACCCTTATTCATCGACACCTTTATCTCAAGTTGTCATTTCTCTAAGTCAAGCTTGGCATAGGCATAGTATGGAAATAATAACATGTTGGAAAGCAAGAATTTAGCTTTCTCAACTTGTGAAACATTGCTAATGATATATATTCAACATCCCCAAATGAGGACATCTTGACAAAGGTTATGATCCACTTTAATAAGAATAACCATTAATGATTAAACTGAGATCAAAATATTGCTTGAATTTCTTCATGGTGGAGTGATTAAGACTTGAGACTTGAAACATCTTACAGGAACATCAAAATACCCATAAAGGTCAATAATATTTCTCAAATCTGTATGAAACTCAATAATCTAAATTAAATACTCTCACTCAATGCGACACCATTTAACAAAAAAAATAAAATTATATTGCATTTATAGAGGAATCGAGCCTTATGAAAATAATTACAAACGGAGACAATGTTGTTGTTGCTGTTAGGCTTCTCTCACAAGTATTTGTATTCCTCATCTACAGATTCATATACACTTGAGTATTTGTGTTTCTATGACACTAGAGAAGATAGTAGTACTTTATGGATGGCTTTTCTAAGAGCTCCTAGAGAGTACCTATTGGTTCAAAACTCTACAAAAATCCTACTATTCTTATCAAAATATTTTAACATGGTAGTGAAAGGTTCCTCATGGTCCAAAAATAGAGCGATTTCCATCTCTGCACATGGTTTCTTGCTCATGTCCTCTCAAAACAAGGTCACTCTGTAAGTAAACAACAGATTATGTGAGCACAAAGTTATAAAGTACAAAATGATATCATTCTAATAATCTAATGACAACTATAACACAATATTAGTGATTTTGGGAATTTTCCAATTTTCACTTTCATAACAAGCTTAAGATTTGACCAAATCTTAGCCAAAGTTTTGAGAGCATGGCTGGAAAGATCTTTTCAAGTACTACCTTGTGGAAGTCTTTGGCTTTAGAGAATAGTTTGAGATTTGTCCAAATGGTCAAATCTTCAAGACATTCGTGGTTCCCAAATTGGCTGTAAAGTCTCAAACTCTCTAATATGTTGTTCTATACAAAGAATAAATTATAAGAAAAATCTTTGATGACTCTCCATAGATAACACAACTTACTTGCATTGTGAGACTCAATCACACGCTACACAACTATTGATAGTGCACCAAAGCCATCAACAAAATAGCACCACCCAGTGTTATGAGGTATGAAGCCTAAACATTGAAATCCATAAAGAGGTTAATTCTCTTAGCATGATAAACTTAAAGATGGAGATGATGTTAAGGATAGTTTTCTTACCATTCTATCTTTATGTTGGAAATGAACCCTTGCAATGCCCACACACTATTCACACCTCCTGTTGTTGTGGTATGCAAATCATGTGAGCTCATAATTTTGCCATCTTCGGGAGTAGATGTAGTGTAAGTGAATGAAAGTAGAAGGAGTAGAATCTTGTTTCATGTTGTAATGGAGGTGAGAGAAGGAAGGGGAGCTAGCTTGGTGTGAAACTATGTGGTGGGCAAGGGGAAGAGATGGGGGAGGAGCTTGCTTGGTGCTACAATGGGGGAGGGAGAAAGCTAACAGAGAGATAATGCTGGACTATAGGGGGTGCATGTGGTTGTTGCAGCAATGGAGAGCTTGGAAAACAGTTTGTAGAGAAAGAAAATCACTTTTTAGACTTTGGAGGGTGGAAAATGATGTTTTGAAAATTTTAATGAAAAAAAAATAAATTTTTTGATTTTTTAAGTGCATGTTTTTTAGTTTTGGAGGTCAAAAGTACTTTTTTGACCATGAAATAGATTTGGGGACCTTTTAAGGAGAGAAAACTTGAAATTTGAATTTTCTAATGTATTTTTAAATTTGGGCCAAAAAAGTGGAAAAAAAGAGGTCAAAGTGTTGTCCCCCCCCCCCCCCCCCCCCCCCCCCCCCCCACCCCACCCATCCCTTTCCTCTAGCCACCTCCCTTACCTTCTCACTAGATAAGAGGCCATTAAGAGGTGTAAGTCAACTTTGTCCCCCTTTTGTTTTGAGGGTATATAGTGTGTCCACCACCCTCTTCCTATTGGTTGGCCTCTAATTAACCTTAATCCCAAAGGACCCCTAGAGGGTTCATATTTTTCCTAATGTTACGATCCTTCTATGATGCATGTATGTCACAATTGCTGTTGTAGATGCTCATATACGTACTTTGACAGTGGTTCTACCAAGCACATTACCTTTCATCATGACTTGTTTACCTCTCTCAATGATGTCCCTCATGGGAATTCAGTCACTTGTGCCAACAATGCCTCTTCATTATATACTAGAATGAGGCTTCATTCTCATATGCCATGTACAAAGATAATTCTAAGACTAAGTTGTTTTTGTTGGATCACTATCATTATATACTAGAATGAGGCTTCATTCTTATATGCCATGTACAAAGATAATTCTAAAACTGAGTTGTTTTTGTACTTATTTTTTTCTTTTCTCTGAAGTCAGCTCTCTTTTGAATGTAAAAGTTCATTTATGTCTTATTATATAAGTTAAAACAGTTATACACGCACGCACGCACACACACACACACACACACCACACACACAAATACATACACACACACACACACCACAAAGATATATCTGTGTGTGGTGTGTGTGTGTGTATAACACACACACACACACACACAAAGATATATCTCTGTGTGGTGTGTGTGTGTGTGTGTGTGTGTGTGTGTGTATATATATATATATACCTGTGGTGGTGTGTGTGTATTGATATATATATATATATATATATATATATATATAAAGGATGGTTCAATTAGGGCCACATTAGGTGGACTCGTTATGTCCTCAGGGCGTGACACTTCCCTATACTCTATGTGCCAGCTCTCATTCATTGCATCACTCCCAGGGGGGATTTGTTACCATATACATGTGGTAATGATGTGTGCGAACACACTTAGGACCGCCTGGGTATTTTTTTGCTCACTAGGAGGGTTTTTTCCCTCATGCATTGTATATATGCCCATCACTCTAGGGATATCTTATCTTGCCATCGCGCACAATAATACAATTTCTGTTGTGTGCCTTGAGCTTCCTTCGTCTTCTCCAAGTTGTGTGTGTTTTCCAGCAACCCTAATTCCAACATCTACATGTGCTTATAAATTGGCCAAGTGGGTTCTCTTGGTTTTTGCTCTCTCCCACTCCTCCTGCTCCCTTTGTCTTCTCTCTACCTCTTGCTTTCTTTGTGCTTCTCTCTCAGCTTCCTCTTTCTTTTGCCTCTCTCATTTCTTTTCAATCTTTGGGCTTCTCGCACTTCAAAAAGGGGATCACCTGGTTCTAACTTGATTATTTTTTGTTTGAACCATTGGCCAAATTTTTGCTATGTAGTTGCTGCTCTTGCTTGAGCACCAGGTGTTGTGATAACATCCAAAACCTTCTGATTTAGCATAGCAAACCTTGGTATTCTTCTTCACTTGTTCTTGTTTCTTATGTGGCTCTCTATATAAATGAGATTGGTGGGGGATCTCACAGAGGTGTGCGATTGGCATGATTTAATGGTGGAAGATCACCCAAAAAAAATTGCATGGTGGTTTGATCCTCTAGATTTGAAGGTTGGGGAGGCTGATGGGCATCTAGAGCGAGTTGTGGTGTTGGTTTATCCACATGTGGTTGAGGTTGTGGATTTGAAGTGATGAATTTAGCATGAGCGGCTAGTTGTGGATTTACTTTGGTGTGAGTGGTGGTGGTGGCATTGATGTGTGTAGTGGTTGTTGTTATGTATCAATGAGTGCGTGCTTGTTTGGGCTTGAGAGGATTTCATAGAACATGCAATGACAAATGAACTTCATTTTGACATATATAGTACTTAAAGTTTTCAAAAAAAATTAAAAACTCAATAAAACTAATAATTTTTAGAAAAACTCCAAAATAGATGAAACTTCATGCATGGAACCATTGATTGTGCCTTCAAAAAATCACTTGGCATTACAATGCATGTTTACAATAGAGCTAGTTAGTGATGTCAAAAATTTATGAGATTTCTACCCAACGCCTATCATTTCGTTGCCTTGTGTCCAACCATCGTCAAAAATGATCTTTTACACTAGAAACATGATATGATTGTGGTCGCCTCACAACAGCCACTTACTATTTTGCATTCTAGTCTTTTTCCTCTCTCTCCCCGCTAAAACTTTATAGAACCAATTGAACATCTTATAGAGTGCTCTATTCTTTTTTCTTCCAGCTCCATGACGTGTATTTTTGAAGTATACTTCTTTTGCTTGATAGTGTGAGAGCTCCATTTAGTGGCTACTTCAGATGCCAATGAACCATATGTGTCGAGAAAAAAATGCACCATGTGTAAAAAGAATGTGCTACCAAAAAAAAAAAAAGACTTTAGTTCAAACACAGATTCATTTTGACTCTAGAGATTAAGTGTTCAATCCACCATGTAATGTGTTGTGTGTTTCCCCCCAGGCATCAATCATTTGGTCTATGAATTGATTGCAAAATTCAAGGTGGAGATCTCATCAAAGGTTAGCTTTACCTTTTCAAGAAAATGAAAAATATAATCGATAGAAGACCACACACAAGCGCTCTTAATCCGAAGGGCTGCTTTGTTACCTTTGTAGGTGGTAATGTAACAAACCTTTTTCCACAACTAAAACTCAGTGGGACTTTGGGAGTCAGAATAGTTTGAAAGCAAATGTCTCACTTTACTACCACCCATACATATTTTATTAGGACGATCTTGTGTAGTTCGAGATGCCTTCTTGTCCTTTGATAACTCAGCTGCGCCACCATGGAGATCGACAATCAATAGAATAGACTCCTATTTTTTTATATACTCTTCCCTTCTTTCTCCAGGTTCTATATTCCAAGTATAATTAATATGGAGCATTAGCAACTTGTCAATAATTTTTAGACGGACATGAAAAGTGTACACATGCACATTTATCAATGGAATCTATAAAATAGGATCCCAATTTGGATCATCCATGTCTCGATTAGTGTTGGGGTATAGGCGTCTGTGCCTTGCTCGGCCGCCCAGAGTCTGGGCGCCCACTGACTTGTATACCTTATACATAGCATAAGTGTATAGGGGGCTACTCACTCTATTGAGTCTCCCCACCCACATAGTGTGTGTCTCCTTCTCTCTCTCTCACTCTCTGTCTGTGGTGCTCCCCGATCCCTCTCTCTCACTCTCTGTCTGTGGTGCTCCCCGATCCCCTTCAATTGGTATCAGAGCTATGGTGACCGCGGAGAGCACGACGGCTTTGAGAGCTTTGAGGCAATAGCTCGCTTGCTCTCAACGGTAGAGAGATTAAGAAAGCTTGGAAGCTTTGTGAGAATGCAATGGGAGCTTGTGAGCTCAGTTGAGAGTAATGTATGACTTATGTGGTTTGATGCTCAAGGAGACTAATGTGATTGCATTTTGAGCTTGGCAATGTATGCCTCGAGCATGTTTTTTGGCACTCACAGGTAGAGCATATATTTGTGTACTAAATTTGCAGGTGTTTGCAATGATGTATGCAAAGTGTGGAGATTGGTGCATGAATTTGGAGTGCGGTTTGATGCGCTTTGGTTGCTCATGGTTTTGAGCGTGCAGTTAGTTTGGTTACTGGTTTTGTAGCCGTTTTACTGACGAAACTCTGGAGAAATTTTCCCAAGAGTTTTATGCGCATCATTTATGCGATCTAGGTAGAGATTGCGGGTTGCACTCAGCGTTTGCGTGCGGTGTTCTTTGCAGGTGGGAGATTTGTGCGTGTGTATGCATCGATACCGCACAGTGTGGGCTTGGTGATTAGCTCACGGTTTGACAGACGTACAGTTATCTTGGCACACTCACAGGAGTGAGTATTGTGATGTATGCTTGGCAGTGTACGTTTGACCGATGGATCGGTGCATGCGATAGCAGGTGCAGGAGATGTGAGACTGTCATTACCGAGTGGTGCATCTTACTTGTTACGACATGTGCGCTATGTTCCAGATTTGACAGTGAGTTTGATCTCGATTGGTCAGCTTAGAGATTGTGGATGTCAGATTTTGCTACAAGAGCGAGATTTTGTGATGCATTTGGGTTCGCTAGTGATTGCGAGAGGTGCCATGAGTGGTACAAGTTACCCATTGCATGTGGATCACGGGAGAGACGGTGTTGTCTCTGTGATCATGCAGCCAGGTAGACAGCAAGAGAGCAGGCGAGTCTCTTTTGCTTCTGGGTTACAGGATGCTTTGCATGGAGTGCAGAGTAGTGAGCTCCTTGTGCACACAGTTGGGGCACGACTTGAGCAGTCACACAGAGAGGTGACAGAGTCAGACATGCATGCTTTGCTAGTGACTGAGCAAAGCAGAGAGTCAGTTGTGCGAGATACTTCTATGCAGGATAGACAGGTAGAGCGGTCTTGCTCTAGTGAGTCACGACGGGAGGACGTTGTGCAAGAGTCTATGCATACGGAGTTAAAGCATGAGAGCTCTAGTGAGTCACAGCAGATTGAGTGGTCATGTTTGCAGTGGATGATTGCAGAGGAGACTGAGATGTCAGCGATTATGCAGTCATTCCTTTCTATGCTCGACAGTGAGCATGGGGATATAGTTGTGCAGGATATGTCTTCCAGCAGACACCTAGAGCAGCTGGTTTGCTCTGAGGTTGCACGACAGGTTGATGCGTCTTTTGTGGACAGTCACGAGATGCATGTGGCTGACATGCCTTGTCAGTCAGAGATGCCTATTGCCAGGGATATATATGTTGATGCATGCTCCGTAGAGCTAGCAGGGCCCGCTAGCATTGCATCGGCATTCGGTGGTCTCATGTATGAGATGTTGATCTTGAGACCGGATATCGCAGCTGCAGTGGGAGCATTTGCAGTTGGGGTTGTCAGTCGTTTGTTGACTGATGATGGCATAGTGCACGAGGGAGATATACAGGTATTGCATACATACTTGCAGTACGTGTGCGGTACGTCTGGTGGTGTATGGACTTACACGGGAGCAAGACAGCCGGATGCACACGATCACAGCCAGCCAGTGGGCATCGGTTGAGAGCGGTTTTCTCTCACCTTTTGTAGTCTTTAGACTAGGTTCCCTTGCTTAAAGGCACAGTCGCCTTTAAGTGGGAGGTTGTTGGGGTATAGGCGTCTGTGCCTTGCCCGACCGCCCAGACTCTGGGCGCCCACTGACTTGTATACCTTATACATAGCATAAGTGTATAGGGGGCTACTCACTCTATTGAGTCTCCCCACCCACATAGTGTGTGTCTCCTTCTCTCTCTCACACTCTCTGTCTGTGGTGCTCCCCGATCCCCTTCAATTAGGGGGTACACTTTGGTCACAACAACTAAGAATACCTTGAAACCATTGTTGTAGTGTTTTACTCATACGGTTTATGTAGTGGACACACCTTGTGTAAAGTTGATTGCAATGTTGTCACCCTTTCCCTTATCACCCTTTGACTTGCTGGTCTTTGCACTCTTGCTGTGGCAAAAATAAATGCATGAAAAGAGGGTCATTGTGCCTTGCTTGCACACTAGCATACACTTGTGAGTTTTCAAGTCTACCACTAAATCCCATTCAACTTGGAACGTACCCAAACCTAAAACCTGTAATCTTTGTCAATCCTCTTGTTGCCTAATGACATAAAAAATTGGCGTGTGATTGAAATACCATTTTAGGGACTCATGTGTCTCATGCGAGAGATAAAAAGCTGCCAGCCACCAAATATTCTTCTCTAACTAAACCCATAAACATGTGTTTCCCTTCTTGTTAGCATTTAGCTCATCATTGATGCCCAACAAGGCCCTGTTCATCAATGCAATGCTTACCAATTTGAGCCGTTGACCTTTGAAAATTTGGCACTCGTCAAGTTTCATAACAAATATAACTTCTTCCTATGTCACCCCATAGAATTTGATTATTGACTCTTGGAGCTTCAATAAATCAACATAGAGATTGTTGACTCGTTGTAGTGGAAGGATCTGTTGTCTTACAAGGGCATGACATCCTCCATAAATTGAAATCCACCTAGCAAGCTCGCAACATCATTATTGGCACATTTTTTTGCAACGCTGACATTGTAAGGTGTTGGTAGTACCTAAATAGTCCCTTTTCCCTGTGTCCTAGCATGACAATTTTGTACAAGACTTCGTAAGCCTTGAAACTTATCACTACATTGTCACACACCTCCATCATCTCCTGTGGTAACAAAGAAATATTCTTCAATTCAATGAAATAATTTTGGTGCAAAACTTTGGCAATGCGAGCATTGGATGGATCATCCAATATCTCCACCAACTCCTTTGGCTTGATGATATATTGCAATAGAATATGTCATGTTGCATGAGCATTGGAATTGATTCCCATCATCATTCAATCCAAACTCCTATAGATTGAAATAAAGTTACAGCAGCTTGCAAAATATGTAGCAAATCAAAAGCATGCATTATTGCCCTTACTGAGTGTGATGAATCCATTCTTTTGAGCTCCACCACCTAAAGCTAGCATGCACATTGCTTCTCTCTTGCACTGACATATGTGGAAGCCAAGGGGAATGTGTGTGAGATGATTGATTTGCAGGCACATAAGTTACATCCAATGTGTGTTGTAGTTGAATTCAATTTTCCAGCCGAAGCTCTTGCTCCTTTTTTTGTTGCTCTAATTTTTTATTAAGCTTTCCCATCTCATCGTTCCGCTGCTTCATCTTCTCATTGGATTTCTCTTTGACTTGTTGAATGTCCTTCACGTACTTCTCTAGGAATGACAAATATGCAGTAAAGAGATTCTTTCTTGCTTCCCTTTCATTGAAGAAAGCTGAATACACTCTCTAGCAATAGCCAAATAGGCCGTGCTGTCTCTTCCATTTCCTACAAAAATAAATAGCTCAGCTACATTCCAAAAGAATGGTGATGCATTGGTTAGAGGATCGCTTGGGTAAATATGACTATCAACCCTAAGTTGATTGCCTTGCACCCAAGGTTCCATAATTGATTTGCACCATTGGGATTGGATGTGCCAAGTTGCACTGTAGCGTACTCCTGCTCCAAATCAACATTTAATCGATATTGTTTTGGCTTGTTAGTAATGTCTTGCAGTGGAAGGGATTGAATTGTGTTATCTTATCAAGAAAATTAGATATGGAGAGTACTCACAATATGAGAAAATGATTATGTTTTGGAGGGAAGAAAGGGAGGAAATATTGTTTAATCTCCTTTTAATTCAAATTATGGATCATGAGTGTTTTAGAGAGAGAAATGTTGTCACACACAAAGATAATGGAGTATCCCATTGTTCTCACCTAGAGTTGGAGTGGAAGAAGTATGTGTGTGTGTGTGTGTGTGTGTGTGTGTGTGAGAGAGAGAGAGAGAGAGAGAGAGAGAGAGAATAAAGGAAGAGAGAGTGAGAGAGAGAGCATATCTGTAACCTTGGAGGATCTCCACTTTTTGTTAGAAGTAGGCAGCAAAGAATGTCCCTTCAATATTGAGAGAGCAAAGTGACGAGAGAGAGAGAGAGAGAGAGAGAGAGAGAGAGAGAGAGAGAGAGAGAGAGAGAGAGAGAGAGAGAGAGAGAGAGAGAGAGTTGGCTCACATTTTAGAGAGAGAATACAATGAGAAAATGTGAAAAATTCTACTTTTTTGGCAGGGGAGAGATGAAAAGTGCTTCCTTTAATGACTGTTACATGAGAGAGAGTGGTTTCAAGGTAAGAGAGAGAAGATAGGGGTGGAAAAAAGACATTTTAAAATCTCTAAATATATATTATAAAATTTAGCTACCCACCTCTCTTTTGTATTAAAATAGTTTTATTTTCAAAAGCAAAACATAGAAATAGCATTTTTAAAATGCTCAGCATAGGCCTTTTTGCCCACTCCATTAGGCTTGGTCAAACTTGGCTGAATCTTTCAATGCTTCTTTAAATTGCCAAAAAAAGAGGCCCTCCTATACCCCATTCACTTCCTAATGCTTGTAGAAAATTGATATTTGTGTGAAACCCTCTACATATGTATGAAATAACTTTTGTAGATTCAATTTTGATTTTCAAGAAGCTGATTGATAATTTTGATGGCACGACGCCTTTCTTGGGTAGTAGGTCAACAATGTATAAATGCAGCTCAGTAGAAGGTATGGCCAGATTATTGCAACAATACCCAGAGGAGTGTGATGGTGATCATGGTGGTTGAGCGTAATTAGGCAACAACTCTATCCCTTCAACACTATTAAAGTCAACACCTTGGAGCACTTGGTGAGCGTCAATTTTAAGTAGGAGGTGCAGGTAGTATGAAGTGCAAATATTGGCTTAGAGGCTTGTTGTTGGTCTTGAATGCCTCCTTGTTGGTGTAGATTGCTTGCCCTTTTGTGTAGTTTGTTGAAGGCAATCAGAGGCGCCTTTGTTGATGAGAAATGACCCCAAAAACCTTGAGCAGTTCCGAGATATGATTTATGCTTGCAAATGGCACAGACAGGCTCCAAGTGAGCCTTTACTTTTGAATTTCACCCGGGTGTCTATAGGAGTAGTATTTTCAAGAGTATGACCTAGCTAATGAAAAATCAGTCGATAGGTGTTGAGGGTCACTGATTGGTCACTTCAAATTTGTACTTTCAAGGAAAGAAGTCCTAAGTTTTCCAAGGGGCAGTAGAAAATTTCACCTTACCAAGTTGCTTGCAATCACTATTGGTGACATGGTAGACTATGCTGGTCACAGTTAATTGATAGTTTAAGCAATATGTTTGAAAAATATAACCAAGGGGTTTGGATTTCCAAGACAACACCTAGGGTTATCAATTAAATATTGGTTTATTTTTCCTAATCTCTCATTTAATGTTTAACAGGGCAAAGAAATATTGGGGCTTTTGAGGCTGGACTTTTGGTAATGTAT
The DNA here is from genome assembly GCF_014529385.1 of Adiantum capillus-veneris. Lineage (NCBI taxonomy): Eukaryota > Viridiplantae > Streptophyta > Polypodiopsida > Polypodiales > Pteridaceae > Adiantum > Adiantum capillus-veneris. Next base: position 17,375,450 of record NC_140937.1, read on the forward strand.
CTTTTATGTTTGAAAACTTGGCCTCTAGGTAAGTCTAAGATATTCTTTACATCATAGTAAGCATATAATTTGGTTTTCTTTCCTTTCTTAATATGCTTTAATGTTACCATATACATGTGGGAGTGATGTGTGTGAACACACTTAGGACCGTCGGGGCATTTTTTCCCTCTCTAGGAGGTTTTGCCCCTGTGAATTGTATATACGCCCATCACTCTATGGGTAACTTATCTTTCCATTGCACACTAAGTAATACGCTCTCTATTGTGTGCCTTGAGCTTCCTTTGTCTTCTCTAAGCTGTGTGTATTTTCTTGCAATCCTAATTCCAACAATTGGTATCAGAGCAGGTTGCAGCCTCTCGGGCTTAGTCGCCAGCAACTCCAACACATGCTTGCTCACTTTTTCCAATTTTAGTGAGCTTAGATTTTTGATCAGATTTCTGATTCACGCTCATTTTGGCCTCCGTTTCCACTACAGACTACTAGTACTGCACATGCTATTTTGTCATTTTATGCATAATTTTTGTCAGTGCCGTTGTTTCCATAACAAGTCCCTTTTAGTCTTCTATAGTCTGTGCTATATAGCACATGTTGTTCCCGCTTTGTTTCTCCTCTTTTTGGGTAGTTTTCACACCAAGTGCAGCATTTACCATGGTTGACAACAACACAATTGTTTTCAAGATGTTTGTTGCTGCTGCTGAGGACAGATTGGATGGGGACAATTATCCTATGTGGGCTTATATGATGCAACATGTTCTTGTGTCTAAGGGCGTCTGGAATATTGTGCAAGGCATTGATGTACGTCCTGGTTTTGAGGATGTTGGAGATGTTGAGGATGTTGCAGGTCACAAGGATTGCTACTGCTAGAGCTGTTTTGCCGACAGCTGAGCAAGCTTGTTGGGATTTAAAATATGCACAAGCTCATGCAATAATTGCATTGTTTGTTCAACAAAATCTGCCAAATAAGCTTGGGATATTTTGGTTGATCTTTATGCAAGTCACAAATGAGGCTAAAATTGCATTGTTGTGTAAAGAGCTGGAATCAAAGATTATGCATGAGGAACATGATATAGACACTTTACTTGCTGGTGTCAAGGATATCAATGAGCAACTTATTTTTGCATGTGAAGTCATTTTAGACAGTGTTGGGGTATAGGCGCCTGTGCCTTGCCTGGCCGCCCAGAGTCTGGGCGCCCACTGACTTGTATACCTTATACATAGCATAAGTGTATAGGGGGCTGCTCACTCTTTGAGTCTCCCCACCCATATCTGTGTGTCTCCTTCTCTCTCTCACACTCTCCGTCTGTGGTGCTCCCCGATCCCCTTCAATTGGTATCAGAGCTATGGTGACTGCGGAGAGCACGACGGCTTTGAGAGCTTTGAGGCGATAGCTCGCTCTCTCTTGACGATAGAGAGATTAAGAAAGTAGAAGACTTGCTGTGAGAATGCAATGGGAGCTTGTGAGCTCAGTTGAGAGTGATGTATGCTCTTGTGGAAGCTCAGAAAGGAGTGTGGAAGATTGTGTGTAAGTGAGGGTGCTGCCCTAAAACTGTGTGCACAGCAGCACTGTTTTCAGATTCGTTTTTCTCCTTGTAGAATGCAGATCTGAGAATTCTGTCTCATTAACCCATCCGTTTCGACGTGGTCTACAACTTTGCAGAAGAAACTTTTTGCAAATTCCTCACTGTTTTGCTGATATTCAGCTCAGACTGTCTGTATACAGAAATTCCAGATTTTTTGTTGTCGCATTGTGTGCGAGTTTGATGCACTTTTGGAAGCACGGGAGATGCTTGAAGTTGAGTGCATAAATTCTGAGTTGAAGATGCAATTGCAGCTTGTGTTAAGCTTGTGGTTTGAGGGTTTCGAAGTACGGAGGCGTTTACACACCACCGAAGCGGTCTCTTGAGAGACGCAGGTTTTTGGAGCACACAGGTGGAGCTTCTTTCACTGGTTTTCACATAATACTTTGGCAGTGATTTTGTGCTTGGATTCATGGTCTTTGCGGATGGTTTGCATATGGTTATGGCGCATGGTTGATGCCCATTATACATGTATTTTGGCGAGCACTTTCAACTGCCGGTGAGCTCTCTTGAGAGCATTGTTTTCGCATTGAATAAGTTTCCGGATTGCAAATCTTTTGGCGCTTGCTTATGCGCGGTCACTCCGTTGATGTACGTTGAGTGCGGATTGCCATTGTATGTGAAAATGTGGAGCCATTTTGGCATTTCTACTCATTGGCATTGAGTAGTGTTATGGTTTATGGTAGAGATTGTACTTGAGTTTTTTGCTCAGTTTTCAGGGGAAATTCTGTCGGATTTTTCCCAGATTCTCGCCATAGTTTGTGATCGAGTGTTTACTCTCACTTTGACAGGTTTTGTCAGTTTGTACACAGTTTTGTGTTTTTGTATCCACTCTCGCAAGAGTGAGAAGTTGTGTATCTTTCTTTGCTTGAGACAATGGTTTGCTCTCAGGTGGGAGAGTCATGTGATCTCGAGCATTGTTTGCCATAGTTTTGCAGAGCTTATGCATGTATGTTGAGTGTAGTTTGATGCGCATTGATTGCTCATTGTATTGAGCTTGCAGGACAATGGTTATTTTGTGTTGATAGCCATTGTGCGTCGAAACTCTGGCAAAATTTTCCCAGGAGTTTTATGCGTATCATTTATGTGATCTAGGTAGAGATTGCGGGCTGCACTCAGCATTTGCGTGCGGTGTTCTCTGCAGGTGGGAGATTTGTGCGTGTGTATGCATCGATACCGCACAATGTGGGCTTGGTGATTAGCTCACAGATTGCAGTGTGATACTAGAGCATGAGAGGCTTGTATTGACATTGCGGGAGCTCTATTTTGGAGTGTGTCTCACAGGTTTTACATTGTGTTTCTGGCCATATTTGTAGACAATTTCTAGGTGTTGTTGGTGAGGTGGTTTTGCTTTCTACTTTGCTACATTGTGCTCATGGCAGAGACAGGTGATCGATCAGATTGTGACCTCTCACAGATGCGCGTTTTTGATGGGTCAGACTTTGCGGCATGGAGAGAGTGTATGCTTGATGCATTGACACAGCGAGGGTTGCATCGACCATTGAGTGGTGATGCAGGTAGACCTTCAAACATGTCTGACGATCAGTGGCAAGAGCTAGAGGAGATGGCACTATCTACACTCTCTTTGCACCTTGCAGAATCTGTATATGCTCTTGTTATGTATGAGACTACTTCGAGAGCACTTTGGCGCAGATTACATGATATGTATGATAGATCTGAGTCATCACGGACTTGTGTGAGACATGTACATTCACGAGCACGCCGAGAGGTGACATGTTGGTATTGTGGTCATTCTGGACACGTTAGACGGCGTTGTTTTCGTCGTATGCAACATCGTAGGAGACATGGCAGTCTCAGAGATGTATGTAGTGATGCCATGGACTCAGTTGCTTTGACAGTTGAGGCACATGTAGTGTCGGAGTACACTAGTGACGGGGATGTCACTTTTACCTCGAGCTATACACGAGATGCTATACATGTGGATAGTGCACTCCCTTCGCAATGGTTGCTAGACGCAGATGCTATGTTTCATGTCACGCCGCATCGTGCTTGGTTTTGTAGCTATTCTAGCGGGATGCTTGGCAGTGTACGTTTGACCGATGGATCGGTGCATGCGATAGCAGGTGCAGGAGATGTGAGACTGTCATTACCGAGTGGTGCATCTTACTTGTTACGACATGTGCGCTATGTACCAGATTTGACAGTGAGTTTGATCTCGATTGGTCAGCTTAGAGATTGTGGATGTCAGATTTCGCTACGAGAGCGAGATTTTGTGATGCATTTGGGTTCGCTAGTGATTGCGAGAGGTGCCAGGAGTGGTACAGGTTACCCATTGCATGTGGATCACGCGAGAGACGGTGTTGTCTCTGTGATCACGCAGCCAGGTAGAGAGCGAGAGAGCAGGCGAGTCTCTTTTGCTCATGGGTTGCAGGGTACTTTGCATGGAGTGCAGAGTAGTGAGCTCATTGTGCACACAGTTGGGGCACAACTTGAGCAGTCACACAGAGAGGTGACAGAGTCAGACATGCATGCTTTGCTAGTGACTGAGCAAAGCAGAGAGTTAGTTGTGCGAGATACTTCTATGCAGGATAGACAGGTAGAGCGGTCTTGCTCTAGTGAGTCACGACAGGAGGACGTTGTGCAAGAGTCTATGCATACGGAGTTAGAGCATGAGAGCTCTAGTGAGTCACAGTAGATTGAGTGGTCATGTTTGCAGTGGATGATTGCAGAGGAGGCTGAGATGTCAGCGATTATGCAGTCATTCCTTTCTATGCTCAACAGTGAGCATGGGGATATAGTTGTGCAGGATATGTCTTCCAGCAGACACCTAGAGCAGCTGGTTTGCTCTGAGGTTGCACGACAGGTTGATGCGTCTTTTGCGGACAGTCAGGAGATGCATGTGGCTGACACGCCTTGTCAGTCAGAGATGCCTATTGCCAGGGATATATATGTTGATGCATGCTCCGTAGAGCTAGCAGGGCCCGCTAGCATTGCATCGGCATTCGGTGGTCTCATGTATGAGATGTTGATCTTGAGACCGGATATCGTAGCTGCAGTGGGAGCATTTGCAGTTGGGGTTGCCAGTCGTTTGTTGACTGATGATGGCATAGTGCACGAGGGAGATATGCAGGTATTGCGTACATACTTGCAGTACGTGTGCGGTACGTCTGGTGGTGTATGGACTTACACGGGAGCAGGACGGCCGGATGCACACGATCACAGCCAGCCATTGGGTATCGGTTGAGAGCGGTTTTCTCTCAACTTTTGTAGTCTTTAGACTAGGTTCCCTTGCTTAAAGGCACAGTCACCTTTAAGTGGGAGGTTGTTGGGGTATAGGCGCCTGTGCCTTGCCCGACCGCCCAGAGTCTGGGCGCCCACTGACTTGTATACCTTATACATAGCATAAGTGTATAGGGGGCTGCTCACTCTTTGAGTCTCCCCACCCATATCTGTGTGTCTCCTTCTCTCTCTCTCACTCTCCGTCTGTGGTGCTCCCCGATCCCCTTCAGACAGTTCCCTTGTGCAGACTATTCTTGATGCCTTGCCAGATTCTTACCAAACTTTTGCTAGTACTTGGAGATTTATGACCCAAGGAAATCCTAAAGTTCTTAAGTTTAATTCATTATGCACATTGTTGTTGCAAGAGTCGCTTTCCAAAAAAACAAGACTAGACAGCATGCAGTTGAACATGCCTTTATTGCTGCTGAAAGAAAAGGTGGTAAACAACAATGCAGCTACTTCTGATGGTTCTTCTGCGAGTGGAAAATGACATGTTCCTAATGCTTCTGCTGGCAGCAATTCCTTTGGAAATTCTGATGATAAGGGAAAAAAGAAGATGCGTTGCCATTATTGTAAAGCTAATGATCACTTGATCAAGCAATGTCCTAAGTTGAAGGCCAAAGAGGCAAAGAAGAAAGAGGGTGGTTCCACTACAAATGCAAGTATTGTTGAGTCTTCTGTGAAAGGAGATTGTGATGCTGATGTTGATGCAATATGGGCTTTTAGTGCAGAATATACCTATAATCTTGTTGTCCATGATGCATGCATGTCAGTTGCTGCAGATTCACATGTGTGGTATTTTGATAGTGGTACTACAAAGCACATAACCTCACATCGTGATTTGTTCACATCTCTTGAGTGTCCCTCATGGGAATTCAGTTACTTGTGCCAACAATGCCTCTTAGCCGGTTCAGGGAGTTGGAAATATTGTGCTTACTGCTGTAAATGGCAGTTCTTTCACACTTGTTGATGTACTTAATGTACATGGGATCAAGAAGAATCTTTTGTCTGCATTTGCACTTGCTAGACTTGGTCTTGTAGTCAAATTTGTGGATGACAGATGTATTGTACATGATCTCAATTTCGATGATGAAATTGTTGCATCTGGCATTTTATGTCGTTGGATGTATAAGCTCACTTTGTATGACAAGTGTGGGCAAAGTTTTGCAAATGCAATTGTGGATTCAAAGGCTATTTCAGATGCAAAACTTTGACATGCACGTTTTGGTCATCAGATTTTTCCAGTTTGCTGCATTTGCAAAAATCTGATATGGTTGCTTCTTTTCCGTCTCTTGAAGCACCTGTCAAACAAGTGAAGGCTGTATTTTGGGTAAGATGGAGCGTTCAACGTTTCCAAAAGTATGGTTCAATTAGGGCCACATGCAGGCTGCAGTTTGTGCATAGTGATGTTTGTGCACCCATGCAAACTCCGTCCTTAGGCAGTTACCTTTACTTCGTGACTTTCATTGTGACGATTACTCTAGGCATGCATGGGTGTATAGGCTTAAAGAAAATTCCGAAGTTTTTATGTGCTTCAAACAATTTCTAGCTATGGCTGAGAATGTCTCGAAATGTATTATGGGCACCCTCCGTTCGGATCGAGGGGGGGGAGTACATGTCTCATGAATTAAATGCATTTATGGCTAGTCGTGGGATAAAACACCAATGTACAATGCCTTATACGCCTGATCAAAATGGTGTTGCTGAGAGGAAAAATGGGGCGGTCAAAAGTCAAGCTTTTCCGCATTCGTTTTGGCTTGAGGCCATCATGTGTGCCACTTATGTACTTAACAGGTGTCCTACGAAAGCTTTGAAGTCTATTACTTTGGATGAAGCATGGCATGATAGAAAACCTTCTATTGAGCACATGCATGTTTTTGGTTGTTTGGCATATGCTTTTGTGCCACAAACACAACGCAAAAAATTGGATGATAAGGTTGTCAAATGTATTTTTGTTGGGTATAGTGTTGAAAGAAAGGTTACAGGTTGTATCATGTTCTGTTCAGCCCTTGTTGTCATGTACTAGAGACAGTAATGTCAGTTCATAGGACATTTATGACACTTTTTTCCTCTTTTTAGTATGGAAGTTCGAATGTATATTCCAATGTGGCAAATGTACAGCCTATGGGGGTGTCTAAAAATGTTATAGATCAGTCTACTACTGATGCAGATGTACATGATGTACTTGATGAGGAAAGGGCTGAAAATGAGCAAGCTAGAGGTATGCCAAAATGGCTGATGCATACATTGTGTGACAATAAATTGGATGCACCTTTTTCTAGTCCCACTCGTTCAGGCTCTCTCAATACATGTTATGCATCAAATTGTTATGCTTTGGCTGTGTCTAAAGCACATAATTCAAAAAATTGGATGCTACCATGTAATTAGAATATGATGCACTTATAGCAAATGACACATTGACTTTATGTGATTTGCCTCCTGGAAAAAGGGCCATTTTGTACGAAGTGGGTTTACAAGTTGAAACGCAAGCCGGATGGTGAGATCGATCGCTATAAGGCTTGACTTGTTGCAAAGGGTTATGCACAACAAAAAGACATGAATTATGAAGAGACTTTTGCTCCCACTTGTCGTATGACTACTATGCATTTTCTATGTGCATTGGCAGCTCATTTTGGTTGGGATGTACATCAATCAGACATTGTTACTGCTTTCTTGAATGGTGAAATATTTGAAGAAGTTTATGTAACGCAGTCTCACCGTTTTGTCAAGAAAGAACAAGAGGATAAGGTGTGCAAATGTAACAAAGCTTTGTATGGTTGAAGCAATCTTCTCGTGCTTGGTATGAGAAGGCTGACACTCATTTGGTCAAACGAGGCTTTCGTAATAGTCCAATAGAAAGCACATTATATGTGAAGCGTGAGGGTGATGTACTTCTCATTGTGGTTCTTTATATGGATGATTTGTTGATCACTGGACCAAATGAGAGACATATTGTTGAATTTAAGGCTGATTTGAATGCTTCTTTCAAGATGAAAGATTTGGGGTTGTTGCATCATTACTTGGGTATACAGTTTAAGCAGTGTGATGGTGGTATGTCCTTGTGCCAAAAAAGTTACATAGAGACATTGATATGTAAGTTTGGACTTGGGGATTGCAAACCTATAAAAACAGGTTTGAAATTGAGTCTTCATGAGGATTGCAAACCTATAACAGGTTTGAAACCTACATTGCTATGTAAGTTTGGACTTGAGGATTGCAAACCTATAACAGGCTTGAAATTGAGTCTTCATGATATTGGTGATCCTGCAGATGTCACTCTTTACCAAAGTGTTGTCGGATGCCTCATTTATGTATGCAACATGAGGTCGGATATTCAATTTGCAGTCTCACAAGTCAACACATTTATGCATAGCCTAGGGTCTAAGCATTGGTGGGCTGTCAAGAGGATTTTTCGCTCCTTGAGTGACACTTTACATCTTGGCTTGTTTTATCCCAAGGGGGGATCATTGCCGCCAGACTTACATGCTTTTTTGGACTTATATTGGGCTGGTTGTTTTGAAACACGAGTGTCCTCAAGTGGTTTTTATTTCATGCTTGGCAAATCATGCATATCATGTTTTCACAAGAAGCAACCTACTATGGCCACTTCCAGTTGTGAGGCTGTGCACATGGAATTCTTCACAGCTACGGTTGAGTGTGTATGGCTCAAACGCCTTTTGACTGATTTGGGTGTTGGAAAGGACGCTGCCAACACTATCTACACTGACAGTCAGATCGTATCTGCAGTTGCAAGAAACCCAAGTTTTCATGCTCGCAAAAAGCACATTGAGTTGCATTATCACTATGTGAGGGAGAGGCTCTCAGCAGGAGATATCAGCTTGGCTTATGTGCCAACACAGGACAACCTTGCAAATCTTTTCACAAAGGCATTGTTTTGAGAAGTCCGAAGCTTTCTGCAAAGCTTTGGGCTTGCTCTCCTTTGTAAATTGATCATGTCCTCAGGGTTTGATTCTCCACTTTTCAACAATTGAAATTTCTTTAAGCAATGATATGATGTAATTGAATGCTTTGTGGTTGAATTTCTTTGCGTCAAATTATTTAGAGCATGTCTCAAGCTAAAAGAAAGCGAGAGGAGTGTTAATCTTTGTATCATTGCAAGTGAATAGCCCAATTTGACTATTTAGAAGAGAAGAAGCAATCAATTCCTTGGAGTCCCCCCCCCCCCTAGCATTTTGACATGCAAGTTGTTTTCAACACTGGATAACACTAGTGAGCATGGTGGATCTGTTGCCTACCATTGGTCCCTTGCCAATAGAATCTGAAAACCCTATCCCTAGCTCAAGATGGTAGTGCTCCACTCCCCCCTTGCACTTGCACTTTGATATGCAGTGGGCACTGCTTGTAGTTGGAAATTGCGAACCTACCAGCGTTTTGATATGCCTGCACCCATTTTTACCCTCTACCAACCCCTCTAGTAGGCAACATTTTGAGATGCCCTTTCGTCAAACTGTAGCACCCCCTTATCTACCCACCCTCCTAACATTTTGAAATGCCAGTTGATGTGTTGCTAGCTTTGGGTGACTGCACCCCAACAACCATCAAGGTGCTTTGATCTATGGATTGTCGGCTTCGGCCTAGTTGATTTGGAGCTCATTTTTTTTGTCAGGGTGTTTGATTTTTGAATACGCCTTGGTAAATCCTTCTTGTGGGATATTTCTTGAGTCCTTTTGGAGTACGAGAAGGAAGAAACAAGTTTCCAAATCTTGCATCTAAAACATGCCCCCCTTGCTTGAGTGCCAACAACAAACTAAATGCAACAAAGTTTGGAATATGCCTAAGTTTTTGGAAGTCAAGCATGGAAGGAAAATTAACCCCAACTCATTTTTCTCTCATAAAGCCTTTGTTGAGAGAAAAAGTATCTTTGATCATATGTCTTAATCACAAAGTCTACTATGAGGAGATAGTGTTTCCATACAAAGAGTTTTGTATTACTACCGTAAGATCGAAACATGAAGAATTGCATCTTGTGATCATTGCCTTTCAAAAACTACTAGGTGTCCGTCTTAATTAGAACTATGCCAATGCATTTGTTGCAGGCATCATAGTATAATTCAATTCATTTTGGTAAGTCAAAAAAATTTATATAGGTCCATGACTAAGAAGGTACTTAAGCATTTAAAAGATTCTTTTTGTTGTGTCCTCCATATAGAAGATATCGCTTTCTTATTAGGTCACATAGAGCAGCATCTATATGAGCAAAGTGTTGGATGAAGCACCTATAGTAGGAGCAAAGTCCTAAGAAGCTTCATACATGCATTGTAGTGGGTTGAGGCCATTCTTTAATGGCTTGGACTTTCATGGGACCCATTCTCACTTGATTGTGAGACACAATGTGACACAAGTAATGAATTTTAGAAAGAAAATTCCACTCTTCTTAGAGTTTATCTGAACCTTGTTTCTTTAATATTTTCAAACACAACTTGTAAGTGTTGTCCATGTTCTTCTTCTATCAACAATGAAAAAACGAGGATGTCCTCAAATATAACTCTTGTAAAATTTCTATGTGGTTGAAAGATTCAATCCATCAATTGATTAGAAGTTGTTGCAGCATTGGTAAGATCAAAAGACACGAGTAATATAGAGAACATGGACTCATTGTCCATTGAGAATGAGGACTTGTTATTTATTGAGGATCCCCAATCCTTAAGCAAGGGCTACTTCCCTTTTCATTTGGTTCCATTTTCTAGTACATGTAGAACAAAATTTGAAGACGGAGGGAGTGAGTCTTTCTTCATTTGCAAGCATTATGGCTTCTTATGCCCTTTCCCACCACAGAAGAAGTATTTCCCTTCTTCCATATAAATCTTTAGTTGGCCACGTGTAAGATATTTTCTCTTCTTGATTCCCAATGGCTTATTTATTGGAGCCCTATCTTGTTTTGTTGGCCTCCTTTGACTAGAAGACTCTCCTTGGTTCAAGTTACTTCTTTGCTTGGTAGGTAGATTGCTCTTGTCTATGAGGCATGCCTCGTGAATGAAGCCCATCTGAAATGAGAGGTGACTACATCATTATGGGCATGGTTTCATGGAGATACACCTTCATGATCTGTTGTATGATGGGATCCAATTTAGCTTCAAAATGCCACATTTTCTCTTCATCTGATAAAGTCATAAAGGGAGTGATTTTAATAATGATTTCCCAAAATCTGTCGATGTAATATAAGGCAAATTGTGATTGATGTCCTCAAAAACTCAAAGTTGAGGAAAATTCTTGCACATGGATAACGTACACTTAGTGAGCTAAATGATACTCTTTATGGTTGAGTCTTCCAAGTGTTGCCTCTTCAATGTGGGTTTGCTTCTCCACTTTTCAAGAGCTCAAATTTCTTTGGAAAGCAATGTGTTGCGATCCAACTGGACATAATCGCGTCAGTTTGAACTCTTGGGGGCAATTGTGGACCACTAAATAAATCATGTTGATGAGTGTTGCATGGCAAAGATAATGATGAAAAGCCTACTTTCTTCATTGACTAGGCATTGTCTTATGTAGGCCAATGTGGCTCGATTATTGATACTTGTTCGTCTCGTTTGCCCATCCTTATGCTTTTGCCAATTGTGGTCTTTGTGGCTTACCCTTTAAAAAATGGATAGCCCACATGGTTATTTTCAGATGCCTACAAAGTTATTTCACCTTTTGCTCCTCTCACCATTGCATCCACCCGTCAATGACTGGTCTTGGTGATATGCTTACCAATTTCTTTGGTTTCATTATCTATACACGTGTTCCCTTTGTTCCTTTTCTCCCATTCTTCCATATTCTCTCTCCTTCAATCTTATTGTGACTCTCATATGTTGCATATGTAAGCTTTTTTAGCCTTGTTTTTTGGTTTATGATCCATAAGCTCTATTCCTTAAGAGACAATGCATTGCCTTGTTTGGCAAAAGAACCAACCCATAAGCACCTCCCACAAAGACCAGTGATATTTTCTAGGTGAACGTCCAGGTGTCCAATAGGCTAGAAACCAAAACAAGGTTAATAAAGGATCAATACTCTGCTAGAAAATTTAATGGTAGTTTTTTTCATTTGCAGAGTTTTATTTGAACTCGTTAATAACCCATTGCTACCTTGGGGTCAAAGAGGAAAGAACCCCCATGTGCCCAACCCAATGGTCAGAGGAAGTCAAACGGAGTTAGATGTGGTCACAAATTGTGGTGAATTCAAAGTCAAAAGGGTTAAGGATGGATCTCATAGAGATGTAAATTTCCTTGGTTTTGGTTGGTGCAAAAAATGTTCATGAAAGGATGAAAATGTGAAAGTCAAGGACATAAACGTGGTGCATATTGTCTTGTAAATCAATCTACATATGATTCAAGTATGACCTACTTCATTTAACATGTTCAAAGAGGGATCTTCTAGAGTTCTATTTGAATTGGAGCCAATGGTGTTCCTTAGAAAGAAATGACTTGGCATATAGTCCTTGGCGGGAAAAGATCTCGTCTTTGAATCTTTAGATTTGAGGAGGGCCTCTGTGTAGAGGTCAACTTCGATGTTCACTCATTGATCTAGTGAAGTGCTTGCTCCCAAAGTAGACCGGGATTGTGAATGTAAGTCTACAGTTATGTCTTCTTAGCATAATCATGGGTACTATGGTTGATGATATTCTACCTAAGGAATCCTCTGAGAAGAATGGTTGCAGTATTTTGCCTAAAGATTCAAGAAAACTCACACATTAGGTGATTCTAGTTCATCAAAGACATGTCGGTACGGCATAGAAGATAGATAAATCCAGTGTAGAAACCTAAAGTCCAGTGCAAATCTCAGTGAGAATGTGAATGTGGAATGTCATCTACAATCTAATGTGGATTAAGATTTTCAATGTTAACGTGATTGTTATCCGAAACCTCGTAATATTAGAATATGTGCTCATGCATGCTTTATGAATATAATTTTTCATGGGAATTGTGATTTGCATGTCTATATGGAGTCAATGTCTACTAAAGACTGGTTTTGTCTATTTTGTAGGTATAATCGAGGGTGATTAGTCTTCTTTTACAAGGGGACAAGGTATGTCACAAAGTGATGATGTGTCACAACCACCCAACCAAAGCACTAACCAAAAAAGCAAGACTCAAAGTCAAGAGCCGTATAGAATAGCCCATGAATCATGTTGAGATTACAGGGATAGTGTTGATGTTGTAGGTATAAGGAGTGTTGACATGGTTGGTGACATGCTGAGGCGCACAAAAAAGATAAAGTAGCATAGTTGTTTCTACGTTGGGAATTGCTTTTGAACGATAAATAGTCAACTTCTTTCATGTGACAGTTAATCATATTAGATGGTTTATGGTCTTTTGAGAACTTTGTAAAAAATAATAGTGATTTTTGAGTCTTTTTTGGGGCTTTTGGTGCCAAGTGCCTATAAAAGAGAGGCCGTGTTACACTAGCACCACTAAGATTTACAACTTGGATTGTATCATATTGTGAGTATATTGGCACCAACTTGGATTGTATCATATTGTGAGTATATTGGCACCCTCAACAAAATGTAACCGTGACAATTCATCAATGAAATAAACAAATATCGCCAAGCACACTTGGTTGAGATTCTATTGTTTTTGAGAGTGGAACTAAGCCAATTTATGTCTCTTGTTTGCAGTGTTATTTTAAGTTTAGTTTGCTATTTGCCTTTCAATTTAGTATTGTAGTAGTGATTTTACCGCAGTGACTCGCTGGTTGCAAAAGGGAATGCAATATACTTGCTTCATGATGCATCATTACACCCCATAGTGAATGAGGTGTTCCTACAAAGCCCATTGTATCACAATGTTACATAGTTATGGAGGTTTTCACTACCACCAATTGTAAAATTATGTCCAATCATGCTTCAGCATATACTTTATCTGTAATCTCCACCATAACAGCAATCAACTTAGCTCTCACTCCCTTGGACAAGGATTTGGGGACCAGGGAAGAGCCCCTTGCAAGTTTGAGAGTCTTAAGAGTCATTCCTTACTTCGGTGATCAGCCTTTGATCATGATAACATCCGAGCTTGCTTTCCTCCTATTTTCAGCCTAGACCACTCCCATGCCTTTCCCTCCTAATCATGCTGCTGACTCCAGATTGCCACGCTTACCTCCACAATCATCTCAATAGTTATTGGTCATCTCAACATAGAGCATGCCACATGTTTCATTTGATCCCATGGGTCATGCTTAGACCTTCGAGAACACACACACACATGTTTGTGTGTGTGTGTGTGTGTGTGTGTGTGTGTGTGTGTGTGTGTGTGTGTGTGTGTTCCAGTAACAATATAACATAAACACCAAAGAATCCTTTCAAATTACAAAAGACACTAGAAAGTATGTCAATGAAAAGTTGGTATAATTCCCATTCATAGTACAAAACGGACATTATACACAAGTACATGAGAATCAAGAGCCTGACGATATATAAATCCGCCATCTTCAAGCCAAGGAACTTTGAAAACCATAGTTGAGAAGGTAACCCTCACCTGCACCCATGAAAACAACACAACTTTTAGTTAGCATTGGTAACGTATGCAGGTGATGCATGGGTATCCCGCATGTTATAGATGTCACCCAACTAAATTGTTTTCAAAGATAAATAATAAGAAAGGTGAAGCTACACAAATATTCAGACATGGTTTCCATTACAAGGGGAAAAAACATTTCGAACTCCTCTTGATTTGAGAACTCTCATGAGATAAGGCTGGAGACAAGTTTTATGAGGCAATTTAGCCTCGAAATGGGCCACATATACCTATGTTTTGACTCTACAAAGTTTGGCATTAATTGCTGCTATTTTCCGGGTCAGTGATAGTGATCATATGTGCAGTCAATCTATACTTTGGAGTCACCTGTAACATAAAAAGATGTTAGTAAGTAAGTCCTACACCTCCCCAGACAGAGTCAAAACCACATGTAAGGTAGTAAGTTTGAGTGCTAATCCCTTAGACACTTACACCATAAAGATGGGGTATTCCTTGGTTCCATATTTGTTCCAAAAGCTAGGAAAGAGAGCCACCATGGCCCATAACCTCGATGTAACAAGCAACCATTTACAGCCTCAGGAGTGGTTGAATTACAACCATATCTACCATACTTCACAATCATACTTTTAACCATATTCGGCCATAACTCTGTTTCATAACCAACCATTAAACCATGTACGGCCAAGGTGAGCAGTTTTACAAGGGATCACAACACTAAAACCGCATAGACCATATTTGAGCAAGAATAGCAAGCTTGGTACCAAACCCAAAAGCTCATCACCAGTAGGATAACGATTGCGGTTGTTTAAAAATCAAATACCAGGCCGTTGTTTCCACCCACAAGTAGGTCAATCCTACCATACAGGGTCCATCATCAAGTGTTTAAGAAGGACATTAATCATTTTTTTAACTAAAAGAAGGGGGTTTCCAAGGCAACAATCATTCAGTATTGCAAGAAAGTACCTCTAAAAAACATGCCTATGATGGGACCGTATATATGTCCGGCCGCAGTTTTTACCCCATAAGTAGGTCAACCACAATCATTATTTGTAGCTTTTTAAGACAACATTCATCTAGTATTGTAAGAGGATACCTTCTTTCAATGATTAAACAAAACCATGCCTATGAAGGACTGTATATATGCATCGACAGAAAACTCTACATTTGAAAGGGAATCACAAAACCAAATCCACAAATACCAAATGGGTGCACTTCTTCAAGATTTTTATTTGTCAATAAATTGAAAGCATTTCCTAAAGGTGAGTAAACCATCAGGCCCTAGACACAACCGGCTCAGTAGAAGTTGCCAATCATGTAACATTACAGTATATGCATTAGGAATAATACCATAACATCAAGTGAATCACACCACACAATATGGACAGTCATCCATAACACTTCCATAAATCACTTGAGCTTGAGTCGGAGTAGCTAGCTCCACAATAGCCTGCTTCTCCTCGTCCTTTGCCATATAGCCAACTACTTAATGCTACACCCTTGCGGGCAAAAGCCTCACAATCCCAATGTACACAAGTACACACACGCACACAGTACCAATGCTAAGTGAGAATGGAAGCTCACTTTTACAGGGCTGGGAGCCAGTGGCCATATTCCTTTATAGCAGTGAGGCGGGCTCAGCATCAAGATGAAGATGATACAATAGTGTCACCCTATTCAGTGGCCACATCCTTTCATAGTAGTGAGGCGGGCCCAGCTTCAAGATACAGCATCACCATCATGTACAGAGAGAGGGGAATAGAGAGAGAGATATATATATAGAGAGAGAGAGAGGGGGCGAGAGAGAAGGGGGGAGAAAGAGGGCATTTAGATAGCGCAGTAGCGCGGACCCTGCCAGGGGGGGCACAGTGAAATTACGCAGAAGAGGGCAGAAAAGATAGAGCCAAGAATCCCCCGCCCCTCCCCATAACCCTAGTTTAGTTACTAAGGGTTAGGTGCCATTTAAGGTACCTCCTAAAAAAGTCACCTATTGAATTTAATACAGTTATTCACCTGAGGTTCCCCAGGTCAATTAGTCCCCAGTTAATAATACCATGGGGATAGAAACACTCTATTTCAAGCAATGTGTGTGTGTGTGTGTGTGTGTGTGTGTGTGTGTGTGTGTGTGTGTGTGTGTGTGTGTGTGTGTGTGTGTGTGTGTGTGTGTGTGTGTGTGTGTGTGTGTGTGTGTGTGGGCTTGTTGGAGTATTAGTGTATATACCTTATTCACAACTTGAACCATACAATTCAAAAAGAGAATTGACCAAGATGAACAAAAGTGAGTACATACATTTTTTTTCTTAAACATATGTACTTTTGAAGGAGAATTTTAATGTTTTAATTACATCTAAGAAGTAAAATGTAGCAGGAGAGCAATATTAGTGAATTTGGGAATTTCATAATTACCACTTTAAAAATGAGCTTAAAATTTGATCACATGGAAAAATCTTAGCCAAAGTTTTGAGAGCATGACTCGAAAGAGCTTTTCAAGTACTACCTTGTGGAAGGATTCAACCTTAAAAAATAGTTTGAGATTTGTCCATATGGCCAAATCTTCAAGACATTGGGTATTCTCAAATTGTCTCTAAAGTCTCAAACTCTCTGATAGGGTGTTATAGAATTTTTCCTGCAAAAACTAGTTGAGCAGCATTTAAATTCAAAGATAAAAGAAGTTGGAATCCTTACCTGCAAGCATCATGCAAACAAAAAATTCATCAACATTTTTGTTGAGTCATAGAATGCAGGTATAGGATGAACCCGACAGTTGTCATCCATGTCCCTCTTATCCAAGCATTCAAAAACTATTCAAAGTCGATAAGAGAACCTGTCTAGGGCTACGTACGCCTATGTCAGGTGAGAGTAGACCTTTTAAGTTGGTTAGTACGTATTGATAGGAAGAAACAACAAATCACAATACATAGCTAGTAGGAATTACACAGTATAATACTTAGTTTGGTTATCCGCATCAACTTTTAGCCCTTATGGAAATGAAAAAAAAAATCAACCCTCCCAAGTTGAATTTTAAGAGAAAAATTGGACTTTAGCCCTCATGAATTTTAAAAGATGCAAATTGCTATGTTCCCGGGGTTAATAACGCCCAAATTTTTGTGTCCCAAAAATTGCTTATTGATTTATCAAAAACTTGGGTCTAATATGAGAAATACGCATGGGTTATAATTGAGTAGATCCCTAGGGAGAAAATATATCGATTTGTGCAAAAAATAGGACAAACTCCACTTGAGAGGAGGAGGAGGACGAATTGATGGCTTCTATCTTTGCATGTTTTTCCGCCATGAGATCCGTTGTTGAAGGAGGATTGAAACCATCTCTACCTTTCTTATTGTTTCTCTTTGAAAGCAATTAAGTTGGGTGACATCTATAACATGTGGGATACCCATGCATCACCTGCATACGGTGCCAATGCTAACTAAAAGTTGCGTTGTTTCCATGGCTGTAGGTGAGGGTTACCTTCTCAACTATGGTTTTCAAAGTTCCTTAGCTTGAAGATGGCAGACTATTATATCTTCTGGCTCTTGATTTTAGTACTTATGTATAAAGACTGTTCTATACTATGAATGGGAATTATACCACGTTTTCATTGGCATAGTTTCTAGTGTCTTTTGTAATTTGAAAGGATTCTTTGGTATATATGTTATATTATTATTGGAACACACACACACACATGTGTGTGTGTGCATGTGCCTTGCAACCTAGATGGTTCAACGACTGAAAAAATCTGCCATGAGGCTCAATTCAGGGCTTACATGTATTGAGAGCAAGAGGTGACATACCCACACACATCCACAAACAATAGAAGTCATTGTATATGCCAAGGTTTTGATTGAACTATCATCAATGCACATAGTCTTGTGTAGAGGGGGCTTTTTCACACTTGTGTTTGAACGGCTACCGCTATGGTGTGAACTCTTCTACAATATGCTTCAATGGAGACCATTTGGGACCTATGATATATGGGAGCAGGTAGCGACATACACACACACACATCAGGATTTTGCCCACATTTGGCACACAATTTGTTGAACATACCAATGAACTTTCAAACTTGAAAATTCATCCTGTGTGATGACAGCCACTTTGAACAATCAGGGGAGATGTTGTCCGATTTTTGTCAAGTGGTCTACAATAATTGTCAACCCAAAAATACATGTAGACACCAGCATCAATTCTTTGGGGAAACTCAGTGAATACTAGGATACACATGACTCTACACTCAGAGCTTATCTTACTTTAAAATTCTAACTTAATGGTCAATCCTCAGGGTAAGTTGTAAACTAGGTCTACATGTGTGACATGGATAACAACTGGACCCAGTGTTGACACCTGCAACATGCACAAACATAGCCAGTCCTAACTGAATGTTTTTGTATGGATGCAGTTAACAACTGGATCCTTCTCTATGTAGATATAATGGAGGCTCATCCCAAAGGGTGGACACATAGAGATACAACAACAAGATATCAGTTTGTAATGGTCAAAGATCAAAGTTTTAATCTAAATGACTATAGTATCCAGTAGATGCAGAATGTCATATTGGTGTATACTCGAGTTGTTATTCATTTTTATGATATCTTGTTTTAAATATTGTTATTTAATATATTATTTAATACAATTGTTGTCTAAGTATGGTTCAATTATGAGGGGAATTTCATACTTAAACATGGGCATGCGCGTGCGCACACACACACACACACACTTTCTACCTATTGTACAGTGTAGCTTTGCGTTAAGGACAACTTCAAAAACAGATTCAGCTATCGCGTAGCAAAACTGCTTTTGGAACGTCTGGTGACACAATCATACGTAAACAAATATATTTTATATTTCCTAAAACCACACACACACACACACACATACTGTGGAAAACTCACTAGCTTATTGCTATTCAAAGGAGGTCTCGTAATGCAGAACCTTGCTCCTGAAGCACTCAAACATCTTTACAATCTGCACCTATTATTGCACTGCTTAAGATGCATGTTCTCATCTCTCAAACACTCAATTTTTATTCGCACTTATCCAATTTGAAGTAATAGTATGAAGCATTAATTTGCTCGCAAGCCTTGAAAGGGGCATACATTCATTTTTTCTTCACAATATTGCTGCCATACTAGCCAACACATTGGTGATTACTGAAAGAGTTCTGGATACCGTGCGACTCATCTAAAGAGATTACAAGCTTGCGGATCATATATTCAAAGATGGTTTCATTTACAAGGGAAAAAAACCATATGGAGCCCCTTGTGCTTTACAAGCTCTCATGAGAAAAGGCCGAAAACGAGTATTATGAGGCAATTTAGCCTCGAAGTGGGCCGAAAGACGGCACATATCGTATGTGTGTCGACTATAGAGCACTAAATAGGATCACTATCAAAAATAGGTTTCCCGTTCCACGAGTAGAAGACCGATTTGATAAGCTACAAGGGTTGACCTACTTCAGTAGGATTGACCTAAAAAGTGGCTACCATCGGATAAGGATAGTTGATCAAGACATTGTAAAGACCGCATTTTGCACTACGTTTGGTCTTTATGAATACATTGTCATGCCTTTTGTTTGACCAATGCACTAGCCACATTTAACCGCTTGATGGAAAAGCTATCAGGCCTCACTGAACCTTTACTAGAGTGTTCTTTGATGATATTTTCATCTACTCTAATTCACTAGACGAACACAAGCAACACCTCCAGGTAATATTTCAAGTCTTACGAGAGAATAAAATTTATATTAATCAAAAGAAAAGTGATTTTTTCTTACAAGAGATTTAGTATTTAGGTCACATTATCTCTCAAGATGGCATTCAAATGGATCCATCAAAGCTAGAGGTAATAAAAGGATGGCCTTATCCAAGGAATTTTTATGAACTAAGAATCTTTATAGGTATGTGTGCATACTATAGACGATTCATAGAAAAGTTATCACAAATCACGGGACCATTACATGACCTAACAAAGAAAAACGTTAGGTGTACATGGTCTGCCAAGGAGAACAATGCTTTCAAAAAGCTTAAAGAAAAGCTTATCTCTCAACCTGTACTTACACTGCCGGATCTCTCAAAGCCATTTGAGGTCCAATGTGATGCTTGTGGTGATTGCCTTTTGGAGCTGTTTTGCTCCAAGAAGGGCACGCCATAGCCTATGAAAGTCGAAGGCTTGACCCTGTTGAGCAAGCTTTAGGCATATGTGAAAAGGAACTCCTCGCAGTTCTACATGCCTTAGACTCGTGGGAGCACTATTTATTGGGGACTCCTTTCATTCTGCGGACAGATCACCAAAGCCTTAAGTACTTCATGACGCAGACCAAGCTCTCCAGCAAACAAATGAGGTGGAAAAATTTCCTTTCGCAATTTCATTTTCATATTGCTCACATTGCTGGCAAGCATAATCAAGTAGCCGATGCACTCTCAAGACGGCCGAGAGTGAATGTGGTTTCCATAGCAACTCACAATGATCTATCTTCTATGATGGAGATGTGATTTCAGCCCTTGCACTAGGGAAGAAAGAGGAACCATTTACTTTACAAGATGGTTATCTTCTCTATGACAATAGACTATGTGTTACTAGCTCACTACATGAGAAAGTAATGTATGAATCTCATGCTCCTCCTTATGCGGGGCATAGAGGGATTCAATCTATCCTAAAAGGGATTGAAACATATTTCTATTGGCCTGCCATGAAAGCAAACATATAAGAGTATGTTTCTAAATGTGTGGTATGCCAAAAGAAGAAGTTTGATAGAGGGAAGCAACCTGGATTGCTTCAACCTTTTTCAATCCCTAATTCACCATGGGAGAGCATATCCATGGATTTTATCTTTGGATTGCCTAAGTCTATCCATGGGAATACAGGAATATGGACGATAGTAGACAGGTTCAGTAAACAAGCTCATTTTATACTTGTCAAAAAGACTATCAAAGCCCATCAAATGGCAACCCTCTTCATATCACAAATCTTCAAGTACCATGGCTTGCCAATGTCCATAGTGTCGGATAGAGATCCTAGAATGACCAATAATTTTTGGAAGGGTCTCTTTGAGAATTTAGGGACAAGGCTAAACTTCTCTTCGGCCTATCACCCGCAAATAGATGGCCAAAGTGAAATAGCTAACCTAACAATTCTTGATCTACTAAAAGCCTATGTAACAAAAGTAGATCAAAGGTCCCAATGGGAGAAGTACTTACCCTTAGTGGAGTATGCCTACAATAATATTGTACATACCTCCACGGGAAAAGCACCTTTCAAGGTAATTGAGGGAAGATCTAAAAGTCCCCTGCTACTTAAGATACACGGGAAGATCTTCACTGCAGATGAGTATAACCGAGACCTACAAGAATCTTTCCAAAAGATTAAAGATGTTATCTCTATCTCACAGCAAAGGCAAAAGGTTGTTGCTCATAAGTATAGAAGAACCCAAGCCTTTAAAGAAAATGATTGGGTGTTGTTTAAACTTTCCAAGGCTCGATTAAGGCACACGACGGGCAAGAATCCTACGGGACACCAAAAGTACTATGCTAAGTTAGCAAAAAGATACTATGGTCCCTTCCAGATTCTTAAATCAATCAATGAGATGGCCTATCAACTCAAGTTTCCCAGTCATTGGATCATACACAATGCTTTCCATGTGAGCCTATTAAAGCCTTACAAAGGAGAGCCACCTCAAGAACCAACTATTGAAGACCTACTGGAGATCGAGGACCAAGAAGAGGTGTTGCAGCCCGAGTCCATTCTCCAACATGAAGACAAGGTATTGATAGGCGGTAAGATTATCCGACGGTATCTTAGTAAGTTTAAGAACTATCCTTTTGAAGATGCTAGATGGATGCAAGGCATACAATTAAAGGATAACCTAAACCTTGTCAATGCTTACAATGCTTCCCTAGAGTAAGCAAATGTACAAATGTTTAAAATGAACAAAGTTTTTGTCTTATAAGACTCTCTTTTTCTTTATTGTGCACAAATGTTAAGTAGTATGCATGCTTAGGATCAAGTTTGCGGACGAAGTCTTCCAAACACCAAGTAGAGCATCTCACTCTACTATGGAAGATTGATAGGACTAATGCACAGACATGCTTGCGGCAGCTTAGGCTCTCAAGCGCCAAATGGATTAGTCATCCATTCTGGAACGATGTTGTCGGGTAAGATAGGGATCCTCTGCCTGCTAGAAAAAGGACTAATGAATAGGCTTTATCTTCTCTACCCCATAGTCGAGGACGACTATGATTTCAATCTTGGAATTAGGGTTGCAGAGAAACACACACAGCTTGGAGAAGATGAAGGAAGCTCAAGGCACACAATAGAGAGTGTGTTACTTAGTGTGCAATGGAAAGATAGATAGCCCTAGAGTGATGGGCATATATACAATGCACGGGGGAAAAAACCTCCTAAAGAGGGAAAAAATGTCCCGGCGGTCCTAGTGTGTTCACACACATCACTACCACATGTATATGGTAACAAATCCCCCCTGGAGTGATGCGGTGAACGAGAGCTGGCACATGAGTAAAGGGAAGTGCCATGCCCTAAGGACAAGATCAGTCCACAAAGGGGAGTAAGCCCAAAGCTTTGCGGAAAGCTTCAAGCTTCTCACGAGACAATGCCTTTGTGGAAAGATCTGCAAGGTTGTCCTGTGTTGGCACATAAGCCAAGCTGATCTCTCCTGCTGAGAGCCTCTCCCTGACATAGTGGTAATGCACCTCAATGTGCTTTGTGCGAGCATGAAAAACTGGGTTCCTCACAACTGCCAATGCGCTCTGACTGTCAGTGTATATAGTGTTGGCAGTGTCCTGTCCAACACCCAAATCAGCCATAAGGCGTCTGAGCCATACACACTCAACCGTAGTTGTGAAGATTGCCCTGTACTCAGCCTCACAAATCGAAGTGGCCACAGTAGGTTGCTTCTTGCTCAACCATGATATACATGAACTGCCAAGCATGAAACAAAAACCACTTGTGGACACTCGCGTGTCAAAACAACCAACCCAATCTGAGTTCGAAAAAGCATGTAAGTATGGCGGCAATGATCCCCCCTTGGGATAAAACAAGCCAAGATGTAAAGTGCCACTAAGGTAGCGGAAAATCCTCTTGACAGCCTGCCAATGCTTAGACCCTGGGCTATGCATAAATCTGCTGACCTGTGAGACTGCAAACTGAATATCCGGCCTCGTGTTGCATACATAAATGAGGCAGCCAACAGCAGTTTGGTAAAGAGTGACATCAGCAGTGTTACCATATACATGTGGTAGTGATGTGTGTGAACACACTAGGACCGCCGGGGCATTTTTTCCCTCTTTAGGAGGTTTTTTCCCCCGTGCATTGTATATACGCCCATCACTCTAGGGCTATCTATCTTTTCATTGCACACTAAGTAACACACTCTCTATTGTGTGCCTTGAGCTTCCTTCGTCTTCTCCAAGCTGTGTGTGTTTCTCTGCAACCCTAATTCCAACAATTGGTATCAGAGCAGGTCACGTCCTCCCGGGCTTAGTCGCCAGCTGCTCCAGCACACGCCTGCTCACTTTCTCCGATTTCAGTGAGCTTTGGCGAGCGTTCGCAGGTCGACAAATATTTTGGAAAGCTCGAAGAGCTTGGTCTACTCAGATTTTCGATTTGGGCTCATTTCGGGCTCCGTTTCCACTACGGGCAGTACTGCACAGGCTATTTCGTCATTTTGTGCAGATTTTCTGTCAGTGCCGTTTTTTGCATAACAGGTGCCTTATAGTCTTCTACGGTTTGTGCTATATAGCACAAGTTCTTCCCGCTCCATTTCTCCTATTTTTGGGCAGTTTTCACATCAGGTGCAGCATTTACCATGGCTGACAACAACAACACAGATGTGTTCAAGATGTTTGCTGCTGAGGACAGGTTGGATGGGGACAACTACCCTATGTGGGCTTATATGATGCAACATGTTCTTGTGTCAAAAGGTGTCTGGAACATTGTGCAGGGCATTGATGTACGTCCTGGTTCTGAAGATGTAGGCGATGTTGAGGATGTTGCAGGTCTTGCTGCAAGGATTGCAGCTGTTAGAGTTGTTTTGCCTACGACAGAACAAGCTCGTTGGGATGTTAAGGATGCGCAGGCTCATGCATTGATTGCGTTGTCTGTGAAGCGCACCATTATTCCTCACATCCGTTCAGCAAAATCTGCAAAACAGGCTTGGGATATTCTAGCAGGTCTTTATGCAAGCCGCAATGAGGCTAAAATTGCTTTGTTGTGTAAAGAGCTAGAGTCGAAGATTATGCATGAGGAAGATGATATGGACACTTTCCTTGCTAGTGTCAAGGATATCAATGAGCAACTCATTTCTGCAGGTGAAGTCATTTCGGACAGTTCCCTTGTGCAGACTGTTCTTGATGCCTTACCAGATTCCTACCAGACTTTTGCTAGTACTTGGAGACTGATGACCCAAGGAAATCCTGAAGTTGTCAAGTTTGATGCATTATGCACATTGCTGTTGCAAGAGTCACTTTCTAGAAAAAACTGGACTAGGCAGCGTGCAGTTGAACAGGCTTTTATTGCTTCCCAAAGAAAGGGTGGTAACAGTAATGCAGCCACTTCTTATGGTTCTGCTGCGAGTGGCAAAAATTCTGTTCCTAATGCTTCCGCTGGCAGCACTTCGTCTGGCAATTCTGGTGATAAGGGCAAAAAGAAGATGCGTTGCCATTATTGTAAAGCCAATGATCACTTGATCAAGTCGTGTCCTAAGTTGAAGGCCAAAGAGGCTAAGAAGAAAGAGGGTGGTTCCACTGCAAATGCTGGTTCCACTACAAATGCAGCCATTGTTGAGTCTTCTGTGAAAGGAGATTGTGATGCTGATGTTGATGCAGAATGGGCTTTTAGCGCAGAGTGCACTTACAATCCTGATGTCCATGATGCATGCTTGTCAGTTGCTGCAGATTCACATGTGTGGTATTTCGACAGTGGTGCTACAAAGCACATTACCTCACATCGTGAATTGTTTACCTCTCTCGAATCTGTCCCTCATGGGAATTCAGTCACTTGTGCCAACAACGCCTCTTATCCAGTTCAGGGAGTTGGAAAGATTGTGCTCACTGCTGCTAATGGCAGTTCCTTCACACTTGTTGATGCACTTTATGTACCTGGGATCAAGAAGAATCTCTTGTCTGTATCCGCACTTGCTCGACTTGGACTTGTAGTCAAATTTGTGGATGACAGCTGTACAGTTCATGATCTCAGTTTTGGTGATGAAATAGCTGCATCTGGGCTTTTGTGCCGTGGGCTGTATAAGCTCACTTTGTATGACAAGTGTGGACAAAATTTTGCAAATGCTGTTGCACATTCAAGGGCTATTTCAGATGCAAAACTTTGGCATGCACGTTTTGGTCATCTAAATTTTGCCAGTTTGCTGCGTTTGCAGAAATCTGATATGGTTGCTTCTTTGCCGCCTCTTGAAGCACCTGTCAAACATGTTTGTGAAGGCTGTATTCTGGGTAAAATGCAGCGTTCTAAGTTTCCAAAGGATGGTTCAGTTAGGGCCACATGCAGGTTGCAGCTTGTGCATAGTGATGTTTGTGGGCCCATGCAAACTCCGTCCTTGGGCAATTACCTGTACTTCGTGACTTTCATTGATGATTACTCCAGGCATGCATGGGTATTTCCGCTTAAAGCGAAGTCCGAAGTTTTTATGTGCTTCAAACAATTTTTGGCTATGGCTGAAAATGTCTCAAAATGTACTATGGGCACCCTCCGTTCCGATCGAGGGGGGGAGTATATGTCTCATGAATTTAATGCATTTCTGGCTAGTCGTGGGATAAAACACCAATGTACAGTGCCTTATACACCTCAGCAAAATGGTGTTGCTGAGAGGAAAAACAGGTCACTAACGGAAATGGCATGATGTATGGTCAAAAGTCAAGCTTTGCCGCATTCTTTTTGGCTTGAGGCCATCATGTGTGCCACTTATGTACTTAACAGGTGTCCTACGAAAGCTTTGCAGTCTATTACTCCATATGAAGCATGGCATGATAGAAAGCCTTCTATTGAGCACATGCGTGTTTTTGGCTGTTTGGCATATGCTTTGGTGCCACAAGTGCAGCGCAGAAAATTGGATGATAAGGCTGTCAAATGTATTTTTGTTGGTTAAAGTGCTGAAAGCAAAGGATACAGGTTGTATCATCCGCAAAAAAAACGTATTCTGGTTTCACAGGATGTAGTGTTTGTGGAAGATTCTGTTCAGCCCTTGCTATCATGTACTAGAGATAGTAATGTAAGCTCACAGGACATTTATGACACTTTGTTGCCTCTTTTCAGTGGTGGAAATACGAATGTAAGTTCCAATGAGGCAAATGTACAGCCTATGGGGGTTTCTGAAAATGTTTTAGAACAGCCTATTACTGATGCAGATGTACATGATGTACTTGATGAGGAAAGGGCTGAAAATGAGCAGGCTAGAGGTATGCCAAAATGGATGGTGCACACTTTGCGTGACAGTAAATTGGATGCACCTTTATCTAGTCGTACTCGTTCAGGCTCTCGCCATGCATCTTATGCATCAGATTGTTATGCTTTGGATGTGTTTAGTTTACATGATGTTGAGGAGCCTCTGTCTTTTGATGAAGCACAGAATTCAGAAAATTGGATTGCTGCCATGAAATCAGAATATGATGCACTTATAGAGAATGACACATGGACTTTATGTGATTTGCCTCCTGGCAAAAAGGCCATTGGTACGAAGTGGGTTTACAAGTTGAAACGCAAGCCGGATGGTGAGATCGATCGCCATAAGGCTCGACTTGTTGCAAAGGGTTATGCACAACAAAAAGGCATAGATTATGAAGAGACTTTTGCTCCCACTTGTCGTATGACTACTGTGCGTTTTCTATGTGCATTGGCAGCTCATTTTGGTTGGGATGTACATCAATCAGACATTGTTACTGCTTTCTTGAATGGTGACATATTTGAGGAAGTTTATGTAACGCAGCCTCGCGGTTTTGTCATAAAAGGACAAGAGGACAAAGTGTGCAAATGTAAGAAGGCTTTTTATGGGTTGAAGCAATCTCCTCGTGCTTGGTATGAGAAAGCTGACACTCATTTGTTTAAACGAGGCTTTCGTAACAGTCCAACAGAAAGCACATTGTATGTAAAGCGTGAGGATGATGTATTTCTCATTGTGGTTCGTTATGTTGATGATTTGCTGATCACTGGACCAAATGAGAGACATATTGCTGAATTTAAGGCTGATTTGAATGCTACTTTCAAGATGAAAGATTTGGGGCTGTTGCATCATTACTTGGGTATACAGTTTAAGCAGTGTGATGGTGGTATTGCCTTGTGTCAGAAAAGTTACATAGAGACATTGCTATGTAAGTTTGGACTTGAGGATTACAAACCTATTGCCACTCCCATGGAAACAGGTTTGAAGTTGAGTCTACATGATGCTGGCGATCCTGCTGATGTCACTCTTTACCAAACTGCTGTTGGCTGCCTCATTTATGTATGCAACACGAGGCCAGATATTCAGTTTGCAGTCTCGCAGGTCAGCAGATTTATGCATAGCCCAGGGTCTAAGCATTGGCAGGCTGTCAAGAGGATTTTCCGCTACCTTAGTGGCACTTTACATCTTGGCTTGTTTTATCCCAAGGGGGGATCATTGCCGCCAGACTTACATGCTTTTTCGGACTCAGATTGGGCTGGTTGTTTTGACACGCGAGTGTCCACAAGTGGTTTTTGTTTCATGCTTGGCAGTTCATGTATATCATGGTTGAGCAAGAAGCAACCTACTGTGGCCACTTCGAGTAGTGAGGCTGAGTACAGGGCAGTCTTCACAGCTACGGTTGAGTGTGTATGGCTCAGACGCCTTATGGCTGACTTGGGTGTTGGACAAGACACTGCCAACACTATCTACACTGACAATCAAAGCGCATTGGCAGTTGCGAGGAACCCAGTTTTTCATGCTCGCACAAAGCACATTGAGGTGCATTACCACTATGTCAGGGAGAGGCTCTCAGCAGGAGAGATCAGCTTGGCTTATGTGCCAACACAGGACAACCTTGCAGATCTTTTCACAAAGGCATTGTCTCGTGAGAAGCTTGAAGCTTTCCGCAAAGCTTTGGGCTTACTCCCCTTTGTGGACTGATCCTGTCCTCAGGGCATGGCACTTCCCTTTACTCATGTGCCAGCTCTCGTTCACCGCATCACTCCAGGGGGGATTTGTTACCATATACATGTGGTAGTGATGTGTGTGAACACACTAGGACCGCCAGGGCATTTTTTCCCTCTTTAGGAGGTTTTTTCCCCCGTGCATTGTATATACACCCATCACTCTAGGGCTATCTATCTTTTCATTGCACACTAAGTAACACACTCTCTATTGTGTGCCTTGAGCTTCCTTCGTCTTCTCCAAGCTGTGTGTGTTTCTCTGCAACCCTAATTCCAACAAGCAGGATCGCCAACATCATGTAGACTCAACTTCAAACCTGTTTCCATGGGAGTGGCAATAGACTTGCAATCCTCAAGTCCAAACTTACATAGCAATGTCTCTATGTAACTTTTCTGACACAAGGCAATACCACCATCACACTGCTTAAACTGTATACCCAAATAATGATGCAACAGCCCCAAATCTTTCATCTTGAAAGTAGCATTCAAATCAGCCTTAAATTCAGCAATATGTCTCTCATTTGGTCCAGTGATCAGCAAATCATCAACATAAAGAACCACCATGAGAAGTACATCACCCTCACGCTTTACATACAATGTGCTTTCTGTTGGACTATTACGAAAGCCTTGTTTGACCAAATGAGTGTCAGCTTTCTCATACCAAGCACGAGGAGATTGCTTCAACCCATACAAAGCCTTGTTACATTTGCACACGTTGTCCTCTTGTCCTTTTATGAAAAAACTGCGAGGCTGCGTTACATAAACTTCCTCAAATATGTCACCATTCAAGAAAGCAGTAACAATGTCTGATCGATGTACATCCCAACCAAAATGAGCTGCCAATGCACATAGAAAACGCACAGTAGTCATACGACAAGTGGGAGCAAAAGTCTCTTCATAATCTATGCCTTTTTGTTGTGCATAACCCTTTCCAACAAGTCGAGCCTTATGGCGATCAATCTCACCATCCGGCTTGCGTTTCAACTTGTAAACCCACTTCGTACCAATGGTCTTTTTGCCAGGAGGCAAATCACATAAAGTCCATGTGTCATTTTCTATAAGTGCATCATATTCTGATTGCATGGCAGCCATCCAATTTTTTGAATTCTGTGCTTCATCAAAAGATAGAGGCTCCTCAATATCATGTAAACTAGACACAACCAAAGCATAACAATCTCATGCATAAGATGCAATCATATTCTGATTGCATGGCAGCCATCCAATTTTTTGAATTCTGTGCTTCATCAAAAGATAGAGGCTCCTCAACATCATGTAAACTAGACACAACCAAAGCATAACAATCTCATGCATAAGATGCATGGCGAGAGCCTGAACGAGTACGACTAGACAAAGGTGCATCCAATTTACTGTCACGCAAAGTGTGCACCAGCCATTTTGGCATACCTCTAGCCTGCTCATTTTCATCCCTTTCCTCATCAAGTACATCATGTACATCTGCATTAGTAATAGGCTGATCTAGAACATTTTCAAAAACCCCCATAGGCTGTACATTTGCCTCATTGGAACTTACATTCGTATTTCCACCACTGAAAAGAGGCAACAAAGTGTCATAAATGTCATGTGAGCTTACATTACTGTCTCTAGTACATGACAGCAAGGGTTGAACAGAATCTTCCACAAACACTACATCCCGAGAAACCAGAATACGTTTTTTTGCGGATGATACAACCTGTAACCTTTGCTTTCAACACTATAACCAACAAAAATACATTTGACAGCCTTATCATCCAATTTTCTGCGCTGCACTTGTGGCACCAAAGCATATGCCAAACAGCCAAAAACACGCATGTGCTCAATAGAAGGTTTTCTATCATGCCATGCTTCATATGGAGTAATAGACTGCAAAGCTTTTGTAGGACACCTGTTAAGTACATAAGTGGCACACATAATGGCCTCAAGCCAAAAAGAATGCGGCAAAGCATGACTTTTGACTATACATCGTGCCATTTCCGTCAGTGACCTGTTTTTCCTCTCAGCAACACCATTTTGCTGAGGTGTATAAGGCACTGTACATTGGTGTTTTATCCCACGACTAGCCATAAATGCATTAAATTCATGAGACATATACTCCCCCCCTCGATCAGAACGGAGGGTGCCCATAGTACATTTCGAGACATTTTCAGCCATAGCCAGAAATTGTTTGAAGCACATAAAAACTTCGGACTTCGCTTTAAGAGGAAATACCCATGCATGCCTAGAGTAATCATCAATGAAAGTCACGAAGTACAGGTAATTGCCCAAGGACGGAGTTTGCATGGGCCCACAAACATCACTATGCACAAGCTGCAACCTGCATGTGGCCCGAACTGAACCATCCTTTGGAAATTTAGAATGCTGCATCTTACCCAAAATACAACCTTCACAAACATGTTTTATAGGTGCTTCAAGAGGCGGCAAAGAAGCAACCATATCATATTTCTGCAAACGCAGCAAACTGGCAAAATTTAGATGACCAAAACGTGCATGCCAAAGTTTTGCATCTGAAATAACCCTTGAATCTGCAACAGCATTTGCAAAATTTTGTCCACACTTGTCATACAAAGTGAGCTTATACAACCCACGGCACAAAAGCCCAGATGCAACAATTTCATCACCAAAACTGAGATCATGAACTGTACATCTGTCATCCACAAATTTGACTACAAGTCCAAGTCTAGCAAGTGCGGATACAGACAAGAGATTCTTCTTGATCCCAGGTACATAAAGTGCATCAACAAGTGTGAAGGAACTGCCATTAGCAGCAGTGAGCACAATCTTTCCAACTCCCTGAACTGGATAAGAGGCGTTGTTGGCACAAGTGACTGAATTCCCATGAGGGACAGACTCAAGAGAGGTAAACAATTCACGATGTGAGGTAATGTGATTTGTAGCACCATTGTCGAAATACCACACATGTGAATCTGCAGTAACTGACAAGCATGCATCATGGACAACAAGATTGTAAGTGCACTCTGCGCTAAATGCCCATTCTGCATCAACATCAGCAACACAGTCTCCTTTCACAGAAGACTCAACAATGGCTGCATTTGTAGTGGAACCAGCATTTGCAGTGGAACCACCCTCTTTCTTCTTAGCCTCTTTGGCCTTCAACTTAGGACACGAGTTGATCAAGTGATCATTGGCTTTACAATAATGGCAACTCATCTTCTTTTTGCCCTTATCACCAGAATTTCTAGACAAAGTACTGCCAGCAGAAGCATTAGGAACATAATTTTTGCCACTCGCAGCAGAACCATAAGAAGTTGCTGCATTGTTGTAACCACCGTTTCTTTGAGAAGCAATAAAAGCCTGTTCAACTGCACGCTACCTAGTCCTGTTTTTTCTAGAAAGTGACTCTTGCAACAGCAATGTGCATAATGCATCAAACTTGACAACTTCAGGATTTCCTTGGATCATCAGTCTCCAAGTACTAGCAAAAGTCTGGTAGGAATCTGGTAAGGCATCAAGAACAGTCTGCACAAGGGAACTGTCTGAAATGACTTCACCTACAGAAATAAGCTGCTCATAGATATCCTTGACACTAGCAAGGAAAGTGTCCATATCATCTTCCTCATGCATAATCTTCGATTCCAGCTCTTTACGCAGCAAAGCAATTTTAGCCTCATTGCGGCTTGCATAAAGACCTGCTAAAATATCCCAAGCCTGTTTTGCAGATTTTGCTGAACGGATGTGAGGAACAATGGTGCGCTTCACAGACAACGCAATCAATGCATGAGCCTGCGTATCCTTAACATCCCAACGAGCTTGTTCTGCCGTAGGCAAAACAACTCTAACAGCTGCAATCCTTGCAGCAAGACATGCAACATCCTCAACATCGCCTACATTCTCAGAACCGCGACGTACATCAATGCCCTACACAATGTTCCAGACACCCTTTGACACAAGAACATGTTGCATCATATAAGCCCACATAGGGTAGTTGTCCCCATCCAACTTGTCCTCAGCAGCAAACATCTTGAACACATCTGTGTTGTTGTTGTCAGCCAAGGTAAATGTTGCACCTGATGTGAAAACTGCCCGAAAATAGGAGAAACGGAGCGGGAACAACCTGTGCTATATAGCACAAACCGTAGAAGACTATAAGGCACCTGTTATGCAGAAAATGGCACTGACAGAAATTCTGCACAAAATGACGAAATAGCCTGTGCAGTACTACCTGTAGTGGAAACGGAGGCCGAAATGAGCCCAAATCAAAATTCTGAGCAGACCAAGCTCTTCGAGTCTTCCCAAAATTTTTGTCAACCTGCGAACGCTCGCCAAAGCTCACTGAAATCGGAGAAAGTGAGCAGGCTTGTGCTGGAGCAGCTGGCGACTAAGCCCGGGAGGACGTGACCTGCTCTGATACCAATTGTTGGAATTAGGGTTGCAGAGAAACACACACATCTTGGAGAAGACGAAGGAAGCTCAAGGCACACAATAGAGAGTGTGTTACTTAGTGTGCAATGGAAAGATAGATAGCCCTAGAGTGATGGGCGTATATACAATGCACGGGGAAAAAAACCTCCTAAAGAGGGAAAAAATGCCCCGGCGGTCCTAGTGTGTTCACACACATCACTACCACATGTATATGGTAACATTCAAGAGAGAGGTAATGTCATAATAACTAATATATAATTCTCCTAAATGATTTTCTCATGTTAAACTGATCATTTAATATGGGGAAGTGCCAGGGGAGAAAAGGCTAGAATATTGGTTAAGCTGGCAGACCGGCCACGGTAGGGATCCAAAGGGGGGCCGTCTGCAAAAGAGCAATGTGTAAACAATGGGCTTCAAAGACCTAAGGTTCATCCCATTAGGACTTCCAAAATGCGAAGGTTCCAAAATTCAAAGGTTAGGTCCAATGGTCAAAACCTAGGGCAAATTGGATGCTTGTGGGAAGACTCAAAAGTCTTCCCACATCCCTATCTTGGAGGGGGCAAGCCTTTCTTGTAGGGGATGATGTTGAGATGTCGAGCTCTACACCTTGAGCTGGCATCCACTACGGGTCTTGGCCGCTTACGGCATTTACTCACTGGTGCGTTAGGTGACCGACACGGAGGATCTCTGCCAGTGATTCTACAGCTGGACTACACTTATAGTGCCAGCCTAGTACGCTTCTAGCGAGTTCACACTTAGTGACCGCATGTACATATGTGCTACTTTTTAGCTTTAGCACTTAGTCATTTTGTACTCTCTTTTCTGTGAAGAAGAAGAAGAAGCTTTCCATCTCTGTGTGCTTTGTGCTTGCCTTGTGTAGCTCTCTTGCATCCTCATTCTTTACAGATGAGAGAGAAACTCACACACACTCTAGCAAGCTCCCTTTACACAAAGGGAATAGGGGACACATGTCAGCTCCCTAGGCTAGTTGTCCCCAAGATGCATTCAATTCCTATTGGATGACCATAGAGGTGGATCAATGAGAATTACGCTAGAGTACATTTAGTTTAATTCATTTTAAAACACTTGATAAAAGAACCAATAGAAATTAAGCTCTCTAGAAGACTATTGGACAGTCTCCCAGTAGCCCAATGGCTTGCCTGATTCCTATTGGCCATAAGACTAAGGGGTCCAATGAGAGTATTAATTAATTACCTAAATCTCTCACAAAAGGGAAAAGGGGGACACATGTCACAAGGCTATCACTTATGCTTCTTAATTATCATTGGCTAAGCTTTGCAGGGTCCAATGGGGTGCCAACATGAGTAAAATGCAAGAGGGGTCAACCAAGAGAGAGAGGGGGCTGATTTTGGCAAGGCATTATCACACACACACTCACACAATCTCATGTGTGAAGCAAAGCAGACTCTCTCTCCTTCTCAAGCTTTAATGGAAAGCTCATCATCTACTCCAAGCTTGTGAGAAGGGAGGCCTATACCAACAACTCTTGGCTTTGTGATGCAAATCCAACCAAGAGCCAAGCTCCAATGCATGCTCATCTCCTGTACCATGATAATTACTAAGCTATGCTAAGCTTTTATGAGTGATTATGTGAGGAAATATACTTCTTTCTCGTAAGACTACTCCTTCCTCTCAATCTACTCTCATACCTCGCTAGCCCTCACCATCTTCGAAGGTGTGTGATGTCTTGGGTCTAAGACCGTGAGGGAATTGATGTTGTGTTTTATAAGTGAGTGCATGGTGCTTGAAGCTTCCATCTTCATTGCACCAGCAAATTATTGAAGGAACACAAAGTATTGTATTGTAAAATGTCTCCCTTGATGGGGGAAACCTATAATACAAAGCCTTGATGGGGGCATGCCAGAGATAAAATAACACGAATCCGTAGGGGTTTGTTTCTACACATGAGCAAGGAACCAGATAACGCGATCCACGAGCAGATCACGTGCATCAAGTGCCAAGAATAGTGAAAGGACTGCAACTTAAGCATGGGTGTGTGGTGGGGCGTGGTTTGAGGGGGTGTAGACGAGCGATATCTGAGTATTACACGTCAAAAATCAAGAAAGGGAGATGTATGTCGTCTAGCCAAAGCAAGAGAAAGGGGGATAAGGTTAAAAATAGAGGCCTCTGAATCTCAAAAAAGGATTATCATTAAATCTTCAACCAACCTTAGAAGGTCATGAGCCCATGTGCACTCCATTGTGTATCCCAAGGAGGTTGATACAACTGTTTCATGCATGTAGCTGATACTGCGAGTCAGAGCAAACCAATTAGATGTTCAAAGGATGTCATGATTGCATCTGAAGCTGCACGCTTCGGTTTTGTAAGATTGATATTCTTTATGAGAGAGATAGGGAGAGAGATGACCGGCAATGTGCGAGCATGACTTGCTTTATAGAGAGCATGTGTGGGTACAGACTATAAAGAGCTCTCATCTACTAAGGGTAAAAACCAACTGTCATGTTTAAATGTGTGTGTGTGTGCGCGCGCATGCAGGGGCATCACGTATTTTAATTATCCCATACTGCAAAAGCAGCTTCAGCGAGTGTAGGTTGCCGACTCTCCATGCAGTTAGTGCAGGAAGCAATAAAAAACTTTAATAATCCACTTTTCCCTCCATAAGAGAATGAAATTTGAAAGTGATTAAGTACTCGGTGAAAAAAAAATCGCTAAAAAAAGTTGACAGGGTAAATTGCCATAGGGGGCTTCCGTTTAATTTAAAGTATCTTTCCCGCTGAGGATCGGTAGGCACCAACTAAAAAGCCTGAATTGTATTTATCTCAGTAGGAGTTTCCTCTAGTGGAGTTAGAAAAAACTTGCATCTACAAGCTTGGAGGAGAGTGATTGTTTGTGAACTTCTTACAATATTTGCCTAGAATACCGTCTAAGACTTGCCGGTAAAAAGCGGTTTTAAATGTGAAAAGGCCGGTGAGTTCTTGTTGGTTTTTTTACACACACACGTTACACCGGTTCAATGCTCCTAACACCGTATGGCAATGGGAGGTAAAATTTTGAGTAGTTGTTAGTGAGGGGAGGTTTAGATTATAACTTAGTAGGAACCTTCTCGTATTTTGAACTCCCGGGTTCGGTGTCCCCAATCCATATGAAGCAATAGGAGTAATAATTTTGTGCATGAACAATGTGTGCGTGTATGTGTGTGTTCATATGTCTATGATATCTTGGAATATGTGCATTTTCCGAGATATCTGAATGACACTAACAACTAAAGAAAATAATCTTTGTATGAAGTAAATGAACTTAAGCAGATAGATACTGCATCTCTAGCCTTTGTTTTCTTCACTACCCTGTCAACTATCAATCTCTAAAACATGTCACCTTGGATACCAAACAACAATCCTCCACCGCGACCACTTCAGCTATGGAGCTGAGAGAAATTTTAACTCCACTGAAGAAACCATCAGAATCCACGATGGTTTTCTCCTCCTATAGTCACACTAAAACACTTGGTATCACAGAAGAGTATCAAGGTTGGTGATCTAGTGGGATGCCCCGCCACCAATAGAGTGGCTTACTAGAGTCTGAAACTCATAAATTATACCCAATGTAAACCACCAAGGGCAAGTTTTGGCGACGGCATGTGCAATGTGCGTTTTTTTGTTTTTTTTTTGTGTGAGAGAGAGAGAGAGAGAGTGTCTGTGCGAGAGTGGGATAAGAACTAAAGCGATGGTGGCTGGGTGATGGGCAGAGGAGGGGAGAGCGGCTTGCGCGGGCTATAATGTGAGGATGAAGCACTGAAGGTGGGAATCGGGATAGGCAGGGAGGGGCGTGCAACAGGTGGGCAGCGTCACATGGTGGGTTAGCAATGTCACTAGGCCGGGGGTTCGATTAGCGGGAGGACGGTTTGAGCACTAGGCTATAGGATGGGGTTCAAAGGCTGCAGTAGACAAATAGGGATTGCAAACATGAGCGATAGAAGGTTCTCAATTGTCAATTGTGACACTCTCTCTCTCTCTCTCTCTCTCTCTCTCTCTCAAAAATGATGGCTTGTACACTTTACATAAAGGCAAAGATGCCAATTACAACAACAACTGATAAAATCACGAGGCCTTCCATTTCAAGATAAGCATGTTGTCATAGTAGCTTTTATACTCATTGGGAACAATTAGCTCAACATCAAAGATTGGCACAAAAAAAACATGTTAAAAAATACATATGATTAGTCTCTCAAAACCTCACCTTATCCTTTTTTCTTGTGGCTTGCGAGAAGGAACAAACCAAAGGAAGTTGCGGTTAGGCCTTTGTGATTCAAGGGTGAAAGGCCTTCATGCATAGACAAAGAGAGAAGAACCGACAACAATTACAAGTGCAATATTGAAGGAGACTCGAGGAGGGGTGCTACCAACATGCTAGGGGTGCTACAAAGAGATATAACCTCAAAACCCCAAGCCTACACCAAGCTCAAAAGGTTGCCTCGATACCCATCATCCATGAATCTCCGAAGCTCTCGTCGCAATCCACCACAAACTTAGGAAGGTCACCCAAATTTTCGACAATAACATCCTCCCATAGCCAACTGCAACCTTTTGAGAATCAGTCAACCTAGCTTCATTGTATCCATTTTGTGGCAAGTACGAATAAGAATTTATTCCAAATCGATGATTCATGATTAGAAATTGAAAGGGATTGGAAGAGACACCCTAAGCCCGAACCTTGCCATTAACTTGTGCTACGCATGCGATTGCATGTTCTCCCAATGCCAACTTTTTGCTTAATCCCACATGCCTTCAACAAGCAATCAACTTTGTGGAAAGGCATCACTTTTGGACCCGATGATATCATACTAAAGCTTCTTTTCTCTGTCAAGATGGTGACCAGATCCTACAATTAGTACCATCCAAGTTTCAAGAAACAACATTCCAAGTAGAGCTCGTGACAACCTCTTGTACTTTCAAAACGTACGACATTATGCCTTCAAGTAGACCAAAGCATTTTCAACAAGAACATAAATGTACATGTTGATTATAGTTGGAGAGAAGCCCAATGCTCAAGCAAAACTTTTTCCCAAAAACTTGGAAAGCCTACATATAAGAAACTTTAGAGGAAAGAACTCATGAAAACCTACATATGCACAAGAGAGGAAGGCACATGTCAACAAATCAAGAAACAAGACAATTCAGATAGCAAGGCAACCAATGTTAAGGACTCCTTAGCCTTGAGTTGGTTCAAAACAACCAATCTAATGGATAGAAAGAAGGAGAAAATCCACTTGAAAAATTCAAGAAAATAGAGTTAGATTGTAAAATATGCCGATTATTTTGAAAAATTTCCTCTTTGAATTCACCCAAAAGGGAATTTTGTATGTTTGTGAATTGATATTTTGCAAACATTGAAGGCAACAGACGGACTCTCTCTCTCTCTCTCTCTCTCTCTCACTCTCAACAAAGTTGCCTACTAATGCCAGCAATAAGTAAACTCTTTGATTATAGAACACTTTGCTGAGAAGTTGACCCCAAGTGACAATGCTCATGCCATGCTACTCCATGAAGTTTAAGGGTGAGCAGAAATCTTGTGTCATAACCTTGTTTGTTTGCCATATTAGAATTTTTGGTTGGCATGACTGCGACAACTCCACCTTGCAGAAGAGTTGCAGGACCTCTCTCTCTATCTCATTCTTGACACAAAACAAAGTGACAGTTTTTAGAGAGTTACATACAGATATTAAGTAGAACACAAGTTTCTGTGCATGAGCAGGTATAGTTGCTTGAAACATGATGGTGATGACTGCAGACAACAACTTTCTCTCTCTCTCTCTCTCTCTCTCTCTCTCTCTCTCACACACACACACACAAACATAAATCAAAGTGAGTGCAAAGGCGATGAGAGCGAGCTACGTGCAGATGAGGAGGGATGAACGTCCAACTTTTAACTTAGCACGTGCTGCAATAAATTGATGCAGCTTCTACTGTGTGCTTGAGAGAGAGAGAGAGAGAGAGAGAGAGAGAGAGAGAGTCCAAAATGCAACACTTTTGAACCAGAAAGAGAGGCGGGCCGTAGTGCACTCGGGTAGGCACGAGCTACGATCGCGATGGTCACAACTGAGTACTGGGCTTGAGCCTCTCTGGCTTGCACTTGGAGGGCCCCATCTCCCCTGCTCTCTCCAACCTCACCTCCCTTCGTTACCTCAACCTCTCCCACAATCAATTGACCGACAAAATTCCGCCTCAACCACCTCGTCACCTGCAATTCCTCATCCCGATCCAGAACCACCTCCACAACCCACCTGTCTCTCCTCCCTCCCCAACCTCCAGGAGCTCACCCTTGACCTAAATTGGCTCCATGGCTCTCTCCCTCCTCAACTCTCGAACTGCTCACAGCTTGAAGAGCTCAATGTTGGCTAGAGCAACCTCACCAACACCATCCCACCTACCCTCGGTGACCTTCCCGACCTTAACAACATCTTGCTCCGGTTCAACATTTTTACTGGCACCCTGCCTCCATCTCTTGTGAATTGTACCCTCCTCTCTCAAATGGACATTGCCATCATCCCCACTCTGGGCGGTGCCATAATGCCAAAATACGATCAATTACAACAGTTTCTTATACTCCATCTCTCCTCCAATAACCTCTACGGCACACTACCTCATGCACTCAGCAATTGCACACAATTGAGAGACCTCTCTCTCTTCTCCAATCGCCTCAGGGCATGGACCTGTCAGACTCTTTTGGCAACCTGAAAGTGCTGCAAGTCCTCAACCTGCACAACAACAGCGTTGAGAAGACCTCCTATCCCTTTGAGAAGACCTCGTCACCACCTCCGATAATATGGTATCCGACATGGTAATATGAGCTTTCAACTCCAGAAGAGCCTCCACCTCTGAAGGAGGAACCGAGGGCACATTCATAGACAGGCTCAGCTCTCTCCGCCCAGTGCCTAGCACATCAAGGCTCCTGCTCGCCATGACTACGTTGCTCATCGTGTCTGAGACAGTAGGACACAACTGGGTATTGCCCGTATGGCACTATACCCTAGACACCATGCTTAACATCATACTACTTTTCTAAAAAGGGCAACTCAGTCACCTTCCTTTGCACATGCAGAGAAGACATTGCTCGATGCCCACCCCGTGTCACCCCGTGTAGAGAGAGAGAGAGAGAGAGAGAGAGAGAGAGAGGTTTACAACCTGCCATAGCGCCACACACGAACACTTCAACACAACAACTCACAAGTAGCTATGGATACGCTCTCCTGTATCCGGGCACGCACGAGAGAGAGAGAGAGAGAGAGAGAGAAAATGAAATGAAATGAAATGTTATATTAACGTCTTCAAAAGGCCATAGTGACCTATGAGACCAAAAAGTTACAAGGTGGTGGATCTGATACAAAGTCAGAGTAACAAAATAACCTAATAAAGAGTACAAAACAAAGATATATATTATGGGATTCTAGATAGGTCGATGTGAGCTAAGCCGAAAAACTAAGCAAGAATGGGCGGCTAGTTGGGGTAGCTGAATCACAAAAGATCTAGCATCGATCATTGGTGGATCTCATCAATTTCCTCCATGGTTAGTAGTCTGACCGGGCGCTGTGCATGCCTAGCCAGCGTGCTCTGAATCTTTTGACGAAGCCTCCGTCGATGCTGTGTAGTCCTGCGCAGTCGTGGGCGCCTAGATTTCCCAGTTCAATCGCTCGGTCAATCAATGTGCCTTTGGTGTGAGAGGGGGGGGGGGGGGAGCTCTGCTGTGGGAGTGGCTCTTGCGGCTGTCTCGTGTCTGCTCTGAAGAAGTCTGTAATCCGTCTTTGAGACTGGTTAGCCTCGCCATTCATCAGGCTCTCTCTGTGTCTACGTAGCTCGAGCAAGAACAGAGCCAGGCATCTTTGATCTTCGTATCCCATTACTCTTGAGAGTGGTCCAAAACCCTCTCTGAACAAGCAATGGAAGCGGCCTCGTATCTCGTAGTAGACGGGGCAGCGGCATGTATAATGCAGCTTTGTCTCAGGTTCCATGTCACACAAGGGGCATGTCCTGGCCTCTGCTGGTACTCCGCTATATCTCCCGGTTTCAATCCGCAGCTGGTGAGACGATGTGCGTAACTCGCCAATAGCACACCGTATCCCATGAGACAGGTGGGTATCCATGTATCTGGGTCTCATCACAAAACCATCTTCCGTAAGCTGGAGAAGGTGGTCTCTGTAGAAAGCCATCTTCGTGCCCAGTTCTTGTGCTTGTTGTATTCATGTCCTCCTGGTGTCTAGCTGGGTCAGGTCTTGGCGAATGAGCTTGGTGATCTCTGACTGTGTAAGAATGAGAGATGGTGCATCCAATGCATACTGGAATGGTGGTAGCCTGTCTATGCTGAACCCATGCGCCTGAAACCATGATGTCATCTCCCCATACCAGCATGTTGTATCTCCTTGTATGGCTAACTGTCGGGAGGACTCAAGTGCCATGCGAGCATATCTGTCTCTAGGAAGTTCCCATGTGCGGTTTATGAAGGAGACTGATCTAGTGACCGCCTCTACCACTAGTGGGGGGGGCGCCAGCTCTGCACGAATAATGGCCCGTGGTACTGATGCCTTGGCTCTAATGAGCCGCGAGATCATAGAGACGAGAGGCTTCTCCATGTTCCCCCATCCGTATGTGCGACCCGTCCTCCCGTGGTGATCCAATGAAGGTCCCCATATCTCAGCCCCATAGAGCAATGCTGAGGCCACCAAGGTGTCAAAGAGCCAGAGCTTTGTCCGGGGTTCCTGAAACTGAACCTGCGAACACATCCTCTCCAATCTACCCAATGCTGCGTGGGCTCTAGTCAGTCTGGTCTCTACTGCTCTTCTGAGTGAGAATGTGGGTCCAGTAAAAACCACTCCAAGGTAAGTGTAAGCGTATGTGTACTCCACAGTCTCCTGGCCGTATGTGAATGTAGGTGCTGATCTCCTGATCCATTGTGGGGTGGTATTAAACACCATAACCTTGGTTTTACCAAGGTTGACAGACAAACCACTTTCGTGGGCAAACGTATGCAGAGCATCCAGTTGGCGTTGCATTCCCTCTGGGGATTCGGAGATCAACACAATATCGTCCGCATATAACAACAGTGGAATCCATGTCCCTGCCAACTGTGCACCTTTATCCCCGTCCTTGTCAATGTAGTCAGAAACCTCATCCACATACATACCGAAAAGAGTAGGAGAGAGTGGGCAACCCTGCTTCACCCCAATAGTGGAGTGAACCGGTATTGAGAGTCCCTCCGGGGTGCGTACATGCCCTACTACTGATCTGTATAATGCCATGATCCCCCAAATGAGCTTTGTGGGTACTCCCATTTCCTGTAATCTGCGCATCAGTCTAGCTCTAGGTACCGTGTCGAAAGCTTTGTGGAAGTCCACAAAGCTACAATAGATCCGTCTCCCATGAGATCTACCTTCCTCGATGATGGCCCTGAGTGTTAGGATATGGTCAAGAGTAGAGAAGCCTCTCCTGAATCTTGCATGCCCAGTTGCACGCATTCCTTCCCTCTCTGCCCATCTACTCAGCTGTTGCTCAAGAATGGATGCATACAAACGTGCCAGCGTGTGCCCGATCATAATAGTGCGATAATTCCCAGGCTCCATGGGGTCTCCTGATTTGAAGATAGGTACTATCGTAGATAGGCTCCAGGTGTCCGGTAGGCCCTCACACATGGCACGGTTAAACATAACTGCTAGAAGCTCTGCTAGTAGGTCTTTGGCATGTATGAAATGCTCAGCTACTAGGCCCTTATGATCATATGCTCTCCCAGTCTTCATCCTGTCAATAGCTTTCTTCACCATCTCAATGGTGAAAAAGACACATGTATGTGGGCATGGGTCGGGGGGGTTGGGGAGGGGCGGTTGTTCAGGTGCTGTGTACAAAGATGATGCGTACTGACCCCAGGTCTCTATGGAGGAAATAGCGGGGGGGGGGAGGGGGGGGGGGATTGCTCATGAAAGAGCCGCCACGCCTCACGCGAGTCTTGACTCATGAATAGCTGATATAGATCCTGCTCGAGTCGGGCCAAAAAAGCCCTCTTCTTCCGCCACACCAGGCGTCGAAAGTCCATTTGTGACTGTCTATGAGTGACGTCCCCCAACAGCACCTCCCTTTGAAGCCTGGCTCTAGTCTGGCGGCACTCCTCATCGTACCAGCTGTTCTGAGGCATGCTCCCAAATCGGCGGCTCTGCTCAGGCTGGGTGTGTGGGTATGCTTCTACTGCTGCCTCATGTAATGTTTGTGTCAGTATAGTAGTTAGCTCCTCCAGAGGTCGCCCCGGGTCCTCAGTGCATAGGCGTCTGTAGATTCCGTCCATGTATACAAAGTCCGTCTCCCTTGTGAATGTGTAGCGAGTAGGGGCTGCTACTCGTGGCCTGTGTGCTACACTGAATTGGAAAGAGATGGTCATTGACACCAGAGCATGATCCACTTCCACCCCGGCCGGTCTAGGCCCAACTGTGAGATCCTGGATACTAGAGATGAGATTCGGTTGTGCCATGACATAGTCCACCGTGCTGGCTCCATGTCTGTGTGGGAAGCATGTGAAACTTCCCGCAGCAGGAAATCTCTGTAGGCCGTTCAAGATGGCCAATCCATGTGCAGTGCCCATGTCTATCAGGTGTCGCCCATACTCAGTATATTCCTTATCGTGTGATAGTCTGGAAAGGCCTGTACCTGCCACATCTATCTCTCTTAGCATCTCCTCTGAAGTATCATAAAACACTGCCTGGTGATGGGCAATCCTAGCATTGAAGTCCCCGAGGATGATAATGTCACCGTCTCTAGAGAACTCCCATATGTCGTCATCTAAAATAGAGAAAGGGGATTGTCCCTTAGGTGGTGCATAGAGGCTAGTTGCACAAGAGGTCGACCATGTCGAGCACATGAGAGAAGGAGAGAGAACACCCACAATGCCCTAGAGGTTGCAAAAGAGAGGAGCTGAATATAACACATGGCTTCATGAAGAGAGGGAAAGAATTATTAAACGATTCTCTCTAGTTATTTTCCCAGTGGCACCACATAAAGCCACATTTGGATTACTCAATAGCCCAATGGGATTCTATGCTAGTAACATTTTTAACCGGCCACTACCTCAAAAATCGAGCAAATAATAAAAACCTTCACAATGCTCACTATCACTTGGAACCAATCAAAAATTTTAGCGACCAATCGTCTTTTAATGAGTGTCTGCAAAGCTCTATAATCTTTATAATGAGTGTCTGCTTTGGCAACCAACCAATCAAAAAAATGTACATTAAAACAACCTCTCCTTTGTCATTAGGTAAAAGGGAACACATCACTATGGCCTTAGCCCTTTGGGCAGGCCAAAAAGCTACAACCATAGATGAAAATAGACAAGATCTTCCACAGGAATAAAGGTGTGGAGAAGACCCTAAAGAATCAGGACACGGGAAAAGGTACACGTAAATGGGGTTGAATAGGAAAACCAGGAGCTAATATCCACAGGGGAACCACATACATCGGCCTGCACCACCTCTCCAGCACCAAGGGAGGCACCAAGAAGATAAATGACCTGCTTGGCTTTCCCCACTAACCAGTGGCTAAACCACTGGATAGCATCCAGACCACGAAGACCAGCTTGTGCGGAAGACCTTGCCCATCAATCGTTAAAAAAAAACCTGGAACTTGCAAAAAAATCTTCAACGCAACAGGACAAGTAAATGACAAAACCCGCAACAACAAACTTGCATACACATCTTCACGATTGTAGAAGTAGATGAATAACTGCCTGGCATAAACATCTCCAATCCGTGGAACAAAGCATTAAGCCCCCATGCCACCACTAAACAACATTAAACTGCACGCATCTTAAAAACGAGCTTCAAATGCTGATTAAACAGGACTTTTTCTGCTTTTTTACAATCAGTCCCAACCTACAGACGAGAAAAGTTCCCCAACAATCAATTTCTTGGAAAGGAATTGATAGGCAATAG
The DNA here is from genome assembly GCF_014529385.1 of Adiantum capillus-veneris. NCBI lineage: Eukaryota > Viridiplantae > Streptophyta > Polypodiopsida > Polypodiales > Pteridaceae > Adiantum > Adiantum capillus-veneris. The sequence goes on from NC_140937.1 coordinate 17,420,185, forward strand.
ATCAAAATCTGTTGTATACAACCAGACAAACATTAGATTTCCAGAGTATCCTTTTTCCCTCAGTCCATCCTACAGGGCATTTATTAATTTTTTCATGTCACTTCTCTTCCTCAAATTTGGTTCTTTTATAGCTCTCTCTGTCAGCACTTGCTTCAGCCGGCACATTGATACTCTCACCTGCAAGCACCAAATTTTCAATTAGCCATATCAAAGCCTGGCAGCACAAAAACAAGGAACATCGAGCAAATCAGCTTTCTTTTGAAAGCCTGCATAAGATCTCGGTACTTAACCATGTCCCACGTGAAACTAGCCAAGTCAAAATAAGAGATAGCAAGCAATGGCCCAACCAGTTGTCAAAGTCGAATAAAGCTAAACATAAGAGATCGCAACAAGCACAAAGAGCATAATCAATCACCTGGGGCAGAGATCTTTCCCAAAAAAGGCAACCCTGGATGTTTATAATCCATAATGAGCCAGCCTAAAAATAACATAAACATCCTTTAACAGTTCAGTTTTAAGGCGCTCAATGATACGCGCGTAGAGGGTGGCGTTAGAGGCTCCCTTCCCGGCAGCTCTTTCAAGTCCCCCTCCAAAATACTGCATACACAACTGCAGCACCATCTGCTATAACAAGCTATAATGGCAAGCAACAGAAACCATTGCTTTGATGGTACTTTGTTAATCATATGCCACATTCACCTTCAAAGGACAGTGCAAGGTATAGACTCAGGGTAGTCATCCACAAGACAATATAGCCATCAACTCCATCGTGCATAGTATTGACTAAATACTACGACACCCCAGTGGTCAGTGCATCCCTATCAATGGCTAGTTACATTTGAGAAGCGGAGTATATATTGAGCTGCACTAGGTTAAGGCAGCCCATGATTAAAAAGTAAGGGGCAACAAAAGTTCTCACCTGATTCTCTAGTGTAATAACTGCACATTACAAAAGCACAACGAGATGGCCTGCAGGCACCGTGACTACTAGCAGACTTGGCTGCATGAGTGTGAGGGAACAACCATGATAGATCCTGCTTATGAGCCTCCATTGTGCTCTGCTCTGCAGTAGACTACATGATGAATTATCAGAACCAACTGACTTGTCCATGGTAGGTGCCCATCTGTCAGGTCATCTCAAAGCTCAACTTGCCAATCTCTCTGCTCCAAGTTCTAGGCTCCGGTAGACTACATTTGTATGCCTGAAACACTCCAGTGCGAGATGGTCAATCACAATCACCTGCAAATCAGTGAAACTAAAATTCTAACCTAAATCAAGCAGTAAGGGTGCTACTCAGAGAGATGTTCTGGCATCAAAACAGCACCCCCGGAAGGTATTTACAGTGCTCAGAAGAGCATCACAAGGTTTCTCCCATGCTCTAGAAACTACAAATATGGCCAGAGTCCTCTTGTTACAGCTCTGCATGAAAAGCAACATCAACCAAAAGCATACGGGATATTCTGGAACTGAGGGCACCTTCACAAAAAAGGTCAACAAACTCCGACTCTCCCCTGCTTTTGCTCTACATCGGCGAGTAGCCATGCCTCTTCAACGAATGGCTTCGCCTTTACGCCGAAGGGTCACGACTCTACAGCAGAAGAACACGACTATTGGCCTAGAGTCATGTATCTTGACCTATGGTCATGTCTTTTCATTGTGTCTCTTCAGTTTCTATATAAGAACACCCTTGTAACACATTTCAATCAATCAACACACATTCAGTCTCTTGAGTCTTTTAGTTTAGTTTCAGTTTTTATCTAAGTTCGGTTATGAATAAACACACATAGTAAGAGTTCTTAGCAAATGTTCTCCCAGATTGCACTCCAAAACAAACTCGTGAACCGGGAATCTCTGTCCAAGACTATCGACTCAAGCATGCCATGTAGCCGGAAAATCTGGGAAATGAACAGTCTTGCCAAATGATCGGGCTTGACCGTCTTCTTTATTGAAATAAAATGAGCTTGCTTGCTAAATCTGTCAATGACTGTCCAAATGTATCGAGCCCACTTTGAGTCTTGGGAAGATCAAAAATGAAATCTGTAGCAATGCTTTCCCAGGGGCGGGAGGGAATGGGTTAAGGCTGTAAAGTCTTGGTGCCTTATGTCTGTCAAACTTGACCTTTTGGCATACTAAGCAACTGCGAACAAAGTCGTCCACATCCTTTTTGAGCCTCAACCAATAGAAGTAACACTCAACACCCTTCAAGGTGGTATCTATGTCGCGATGGCATGAAAAGGGTAGACAGTGGCACTCTGTCAAAACCTTTTCACTCAACAGCTGTGTAACACACAACATCGTTTTCCGCATCAAGTAGCCATCCCGTATAGAATAGCCTGTAATTGTCTCCCCACTCTGTATCTGGCTAAAAGTCAAGATCTATTGCGTACTGATCTATCGTGTCCTCAAAACTTCGATACTAGATCGTGGAAATAGCCAGATCTGCCACTAAGTACTTCTGTCCCTGTATATGGACTATCTAGAATTGGAACTATGATAAGATGTTAGCCCACCTCAACTGCTTTTCCGAAAGTTGCTTCTGCGACAAGAAGAGCGTAAACTCTGATGATCCGTAAAGACTATAAAATCAGCTCCAGTAAACAGTGTCGCCACTGCGTAAGAGCATGGATAATTGCCAATAGCTCTTTCTCATAAATCTGTGCTACCATCTCTAGACATGATGGCCTTCTTGCATCAAAACTGCTTCCAGACGACGACCACAAGCGTCACAATAAACTTCGAATGGCTTTTGCAAGTCGGCAAGGCCAACACCAATCCGATAATCTCGAGCAACACTGATAACCAATCTATGTTGCCGCGATGCTTGAAAGACTTGTAGCAGATGATGTCTGTGCTCTGCTTCATTCTTGAATAAAACTATAATATCGTCAAAGAAAGTGCCCACAAAAGATCGGTACTCTCTCAAAATCCTATCCATCATTCGATTAAATGTTGTTGGAGCATTCGTAAGTCCAAAAGGCATCACCAAATATTTGTATAAACCAAAGGTTGTCCAGAAAGCTGTCTTGTAAACATCCCACGGAGCAATTTGGATATGATATATGATGATATCCACTCTTCATATCAATTATGCTAAAACAAGAGCATCCCTGCAATCTGTCGAGAATATCATCAATCCTTGGGATAGGGAATCTGTTCTTGATGGTGATTTTATTGAGAGCTCTATAGTCAATGCACATCCTCCAAGATCCGCCTTTCTTTAATACTAACAATATCAGAGAACAGAAAGGTGAAGTGCTAGGTTGGATGAGACCCTTTTCTAGAAGTTCTTTTACTTGGTTCATTATTTCTTCATTTTTGGGCTCCGCTAACTCGATATGGTGGCCGGTTCGATGGTGTACATCTGGGAATCAAATCAATCGTATCGTCCTCAGGACGAGGTGGAAGTAACTCGCCTAGTAGACCTTCACAGAAACAATCAGCCTGTGTGTGCACTGTGCAAAAATTCTTGTCGTTCTTTTTCCAATTCAGACATATTTGATTCGTTGTTCATCATTCACTTCTTTCAAGATGTCACGTGCGCACTTTACTTGCGCCACGTAGACACGCTTCTGCCATAGTCTAGCATGAGTCTTAGCTTAGGATTGAGCTTGGCACCTTTGTGAGCCTCTAGCAGGACGTGCATGTCCAGGCCGGTCATAGTTGCATCCCTCTCTTGCACAAGAACAGTCAGTTCATCATGCAGGCATTTTACCGTGTGAGCCACCTCTTATAAGTCATTTTATTAAAAGTGACTTTTGGAATTCTTTTTGTAAGTTTGTCGGAAAGTAGGTAGAGCAAATTGCTAAAGATCTATAAAAGAAACCCATTGGGCACTTAGGAGAAGCAGAAGAAGCAGGGACACAAGGAGGCAAGCAACACCTCAACAGGAGCCCTTGCGTTTTCTTAAGAAGAAGAAGAAGACCCAGATCAGCATGGCATTTTCAGATTTCAGCAGGCAGCCCAACGTTTTCAGTTTTCAACCTTGACGTCGTTGTCGTCGTCGTCGTCGTCACCATGGTCGTCGTCGTCGTAGTCCCGGACTTGACGACGACACCATCGTCGTCGTCATCACAGTCACCATCATGACATAGACCAGCAGTACCCGTTGTCGACATCATCGTCTTCGACATAGACTCCATCGTCGACATCACCGTCTTCGACACAGAACCGTCGTCGATTTCACCGTCTTCGACACAGAAACATCGTCGACTTCACCGTCTTCAACAAAGAAACGTCGTCGACTTCGTCGTCGTCAACAAAGACCCTTAGTAGCTCGTAGTCAACTTCGTCGTCTTTGACATGGACCTTGTTGTCGACCTCCCCGTCTTCGACATAGAACCCGCAGTACCCGTCATCAACATCATCATCTTCGACATAGTCCCCTTCAGTACCTCAGTACCCATTAGCATTAGCATCTCAGCATTTAGTCATTGTAGCAGCATTGTGCAAGAATAAAGAAAGTACTTGCTCTCGCAACATTGTAAGGGGTCCATTGAGGGTTGGGACCCGACATCCCTGTGTCATCTCTTTTCTCTCTCTCGTCGTCTCTCTTTCTGTCAGTTCAGTTCAGTTCTTTCAAGTGAAGTAAAGTGTCCCTTGTGTTTGTGTGCGGAGTACTAGATCCGAGCAAAATCCTTATTCTCTTCCGCTGCACCTGACATTGGTATCAGAGCTCTGTGCGTGCTTCAGCTTCGCAAACTCAAGGGAAGAACCATCAAGAACGTAAAGAAGAACCCCAAGTACCAAGAACCTCAAGAACTCAAGAACCCCAGAAGAATTAAGAACCTCAAGAACCCAAGTTGAACCAAAGAACCCAAGAAACCTCTCTCTGTTTTTTTTCCTGAAGAATCTTTGAGTCCCGACCATGGACTTACAAGATCCCATCTTCATTGCCATGTCTTTGAAGAAAGATCGACATCGGATCCACGAAAACCCAGATCTTGAGTACCAAGATCTCCTAGCTTTGTATGTGGATATGGAAGGAGTTGGAGACCGGATCCCTAACCTCTTTTGCATTCTCATTCGCATGTAGCGTGCATCCATTTCCCTCGTCATTGAACCTTTGAAAAGGACTCCGGAACCAAACCTCACTCCATCAGCACCGGTAATGTTTTAACCAAAGTCAGTGTTCGGGAAACAGCTCTTCATACAGCAGGCAGAGTCAACACTATCTGGTATAGAGCCCATGCTGATATTCGGCAATCGTAGTAAGGCTGGACAGTGACCCTTACACGGTGTTTGCATCGCCATCAGTATCCATAGCATTCGTAGTACCATCAATCCTTGGTTTCGGAGGAATTTTCATCGGTGATGCATCCACAGCATCAAAAGTACAGATAGAAGTTCGACAACTATGCCTCACTTTTAACGGGGGGGATGTCGCGTGCGCACTTCACTTGCGCCACGTGGACACGCTTCTGCCATAGTCTAGCATGAGTCCTAGCTTAGGATTGAGCTTGGCACCTTTGTGAGCCTCTAGCAGGACGTGCATGTCCAGGCCGGTCATAGTTGCATACCCTCTCTTGCACAAGAACAATCAGTTCATCATGCAGGCATTTTACCGCGTGAACCACCTCTTATAAGTCATTTTATTAAAAGTGACTTTTTGGAATTCTTTTTGTAAGTTTGTTGAAAAAATAGGTAGGGCAAATTGCTAAAGATCTATAAAAGAAACCCATTGGGCACTCAGGAGAAGCAAAAGAAGTAGGGACACAAGGAGGCACGCAGCACCTCAACAGGAGCCCTTGCGTTTTCTTAAGAAGAAGAAGAAGACCCAGATCAGCCTGGCGTTTTCAGATTTCAGCAGACAGCCCAACGTTTTCAGTTTTCAAGCTTGACGTCGTCGTCGCCATGGTCATCGTCATCGCAGTCCTGGACTTGACGACGACACCATCGTCGTCATTGTCACAGTCACCATCGTCGTCGACATAGACCAGCAATACCCGTCGTCAACATCATCGTCTTCGACATAGACCCCATCGTCAACATCACCGTCTTCGACACAGAACCGTCGTCGACTTCACCGTCTTCGACACACAAACGTCGTCAACTTCACCGTCTTCGACACAGAAACGTCGTCGACAAAGACCCTTAGTACCTCGTCGTCGACTTCGTCGTCTTCGACATAGACCTCGTCGTCGAACCTCCCTGTCTTCGACATAGAACCCGCAGTACCCGTCATCGACATCATCGACTTCGACATAGTCCCCTTCAGTACCTCAATACCTAGCATCAGTAGCATCAGTACCCATTAGCATCAGCATCTCAGCATTTAGTCATTGTAGAAGCATTGTGCAAGAATAAAGAAAGTACTTGCTCTCGCAACAGAGGAAGGGGGCCCTTGAGGGTTGGGACCCGACATCCCTGTGTCGTCTCTTTTCTCTCTCTCGTCGTCTCTCTTTCTTTCAGTTCAGTTCAGTTCTTTCAAGTGAAGTAAAGTGTCCCTTGTGTTTGTGTGCGGAGTACTAGATCCGAGCAAAATCCTTATTCTCTTCCGCTGCACCTGACACAAGAAGATCGAGTAAACAAAAAAACTGGACTTCATTAATTTGGAAATGGCCGAAGCGATACAAGTGGGACAGACTCGCCCTTCAATTTTACATCAAGTACAATTTCTCGGCCCTTCTCATTCTTCAAAGTCGCTTTCTTGGCCCTATAATCGACCACTGCACTGTTCTTGTGGAACCAAGGGATTCCTAGGAGGACGTCACATCCTTCCAAAGGCACGATGTAAAAGTCCTCGTGCCCTAAATACGCTTGACAATGCAAACGAAGTTTGCCAATGACAGGTGTAATGGCAAACATCTCGTCTGGGTGCTGCTAGAACAGCTTCTGCCTGTGGTCCCATTTTGTTGGGCGTAATTCTAAGTCGAGCCGCCAATTCAAGTAAAATGAAGTTGGCCTTGGCTCCTCCGTCAAAAAAGACGAGGGCTTCTTGATCTCGTACTTTGCCCCATGCGCAACAAAGTTCTGTGCTTTCATCCATATGATCTGGGTCGGTCCCCACACAATCTAGTATCAGTCTTGCTTTTATCTTTCCTATTCTACCACATTCTTCGGCTACTCTGGAACTCTCTGGCCTGTCTTTTGATGGTGCTCTGTGTGCCTTTTTGGAGCACCATGTGGCAATATGCCCTGGTTCGCCATAGTCAAAGCACTTGCCTTCTTTGAGATACTCATATTTCTGGTCCTCCGTCAAACGAGGACGACTATCTTTCTTCTTTTGGAATTTCTTCTTCCTTTTGTTATCATTGGTCGAATTTTGTCCGGCCCTTGGCGTCAACTGTTGATTTGTGGGGTAAGTCAAGTTACCCGAATGCATAGCAAACCCTTGCTTAGCATGTCCCATCAGTTGTTAGATGGACTCGAATTTCTATAGGAAACAGTAATCTCGAATCTCCTTAGGGAGTCTACAACGAAACCGCTCAATTTGCTGCTTAAAACTGATCTTTTTGAAGGAAGAGGCAGGTAGAAAGGCATCCCAAAACCTTTTGCAGAATGAATCCAAAGTGTCTCCCTTAGTCATCCGAAAATGATTCCAGGCTGTAATCACATCGCACTCGTAATCTTGAGTGAGCCAAGAGGAAATAAAAAGTCGCTTGAATTTGAGTCACTTGGTCGGCGCTTCTTTTTGTAAGAGAAGAGTGGACCATAATGTTCGAGCGTTTCCTTTCTGATAAGATGCCGCCCCCCTTCTAATCTTTGAGTGCTCGGAGTAGCACCCTCCAGAAAAAGCTATGTCAAACTGCTGAATGAAGGCAAGTGCTCTGTGGGCATGTCGAAACCCTGAAAAGGTATCGAACTTATCCACCTTTCTTGAATTGTTTGATCTTCTTATTCTTGTCGTCAAGAAGGTCATATTGATTTGCTCTGTAAAAATGCTTCCTCTTCGAATAGAACATCTGGTCCTCGGAGTTCGAACTCTTAGAAGAGGATGAATCCTCGTCAAAACTGTTAGAAAAGTGTCGGGATCTGCGGTTGGGTCTTCTTTTCTTGCCCTTTTTGTCCTCATCACTCGAATTAGAAGAGGTTGAGCTATCCGAACTGTCAAAAGAAGATGAGGACGAATTGGACAGTCCTTTGAAGCGTGCATGCTTCTTTTGTTTTCTTGCTTTTGCAAAAAAAGATTGACGACCCAAATAACCAGGGTAGTCAGCTCCCTTGTTGCGTTTCTTCGGTTGCTTCTTTGCCCCCAAAAGTTGGTTGACTCGTCTTTCGACAACGTCGTCAAGTTCATCAAACATCCATGGGACAGGAGGTTTCTTGAGGGCTTACTTTAGTGGGGAATCGATGGCTTTCTGCCATCGGATATGCTCTTCATCGATCGGGTGCCAGGTCAAAAATTTGGCTGCGGATCCTTTGCAAATTGGAGCATCTGCTTTGCGCAATCATCAACTTGCTGCTGACGCTGCATCACCATTAGTTGACACTTCGTAGGCCCACATGGCCATATTCTTTATTTGCTATTCCATTTGAATTTTCCGAGCTCTCTCTTGTTCTAGAAGTGTCGGGAGGGTTGGTTTGATTCTTGCGAGAATCATCACCTGAATCCATGTGTGTCGCGGGAAAAGGGATCGGATTTCCCAGTAGAAGAGAAATCGGCTAAGCTCTGATACCACTGTAACAGACTTGGGTATCCCAAGTCGAGAATCTGGCACGACACACAAGAGAATCACTTAAAAATACTTCACACGTAAATCACAGATCAATTGAGTCGACACGGCCCGGCGTAGTTTCATGCCCAGAGAGATTGGCCCAAAGACTCGTGCCCCTTTTGGTATTTATTGTTTATATTAATGCCTAAGCAAAGTTACAATGCCCGCGGGTCCTCTATGCTCGAAGGCTCGTCAGTAATCTAAGCCAGAGAGTGGCCTGTAAAGTGTGAGCTTTGTCCTAAAGTGTGAGTCAAGGAGAGGAGAGTGGATTTATCCCACATGCTATGGAGCAAGGCTGTAGAGCTACTTAAAGCTCATTTCATGAATGAATAAACACAACTCTATTTTGCACTTGTCTATGGTGAGCTTGTGCTAAGCTAAGTCAATACTCAAGATTGTGTTTGAGTCCAAGCTAATTCTATCTTGGAACCTAATTCACTTGAGTGATGATCTTGCTTACACACACACTCACGCATTGACACTGTTTCTCTTTCATCCACCATAGCTAGCTCGATCCAATTCCTAACATTTGGTATCAGAGCTACGGTGTGCTAGCTAGGATTGTTGTACTTTTGTGTGTTAGTTTGATTGGCATCTCCTAATCATCATTAGGATCCTTGGTATTTCTCTTCTTCTCTTCCCATTGCATACCTTGTGACTAATTAACATCAATTAGTCAGTGTGAGCATGTTCTTGGGTTTGATTCCCTTGGGCCACTACTCTCCTGGCTAATCCTGAGGTTAATTAGTATTATGCTTAATTATTAGGTGTTTCTCTCAATATTTTTCTTATCATTTTTTGTGTTCCATTACTCCCAAGTACGGCACTACCTTGCTTTGTCACTTATGAGCATCCATAGCCGATGTCATGAGCTTCGCAATGTATCCTCTCATGCTCCAATTGGACATCTCATGTGAAAATAATTGCTTAATTAATTTTGAACTTTTTTGAGATTTTATGCTACTATTTCTCTGTATTCTGCGGCAGGGAAGTGTGTTTAGGGGGGGGGGGGTGTGTGTGTGTGTGTGTGTGTGTGTGTGTGTGTGTGTGTGTGTGTGTGTGTGTGTGTGTGTGTAAAGTTGATGCATTGAATGCTCAAACACTCTCTGCTGGACCCGCGAGAAGGAACCCTATTATAGGGTGTTGACCTTTAAGGGGCCCATCCTAACCCTTCTCCACTTCTCCACTGGCGGACCTCAGCGTGGCGGTAAAGCGCGTTGAAGTAAATTTTCGGGTCCAAATGGACCCCGGCCGGTCGCACCAAAGCTAGGGAGTCCCCGGGCGTCCGTTCCTACCCCCGCGTGCCCGAAAAATGGCTGACTGGCTACGTCCGACCGGCGCCTGCCCGTGCTGCACTGCTTGTGCCGCCCAGCACCCTTATGGGGCCCCGCTTCCCACAACCCGGTTGCCCAAAACAAACCCCTAAGAAGAGCCTGTTCTTGTGAGCTTGCTGCCTCAAGCCTCCGAGAGCTTTTTAAGAGCCTGCTCCCACGGAGTAGCAATTCCAAGAGCACCCAAGCTCAAGGCCTTGTTCCCACTGTGTGGGCAGCTCTCCCAAGCACAAACCCAAAAACTCTTAACTCATTTGTACTCTACACCCTCTCAAGTCACTCTAACCCCCTCAAACCTCAAAGATTTTCAAAGCCTCTACACCGGACTTCAAAGGCGTCCATCAAACAAGCATCCGAAAGCTTCCGCACCAAGCATTCAAAAAGGGATCACTCCTCGTCGGCTTGGCTAAATATCAAAGCAAAGCAAAAGAAGCATTATTTCTTTCTGAAGAGGGGCTTCACCGACAGTGAAGAGGAGCTTCACAAAGAAATAGAACTTACTCTCTTTCTCATTAAAAATTTTCAAAATCTTGCAGCCAAGCACAATAACTTGCAAATAAATATCGTCTTTCTTTATTTGTGCACCGTGTAAAGAGGCAAGGCACTGGCTAGGAGAGTCTCCTCAGCTAAGACCCCTCTATTAGCACAAATGGGGGACAAGGGAATAGAAAAATTCAACGGGGTAGGGTTTCACACCTGGCAAACGAAATTTAGAGGTTACCTTATGAAAAAATGTTTGTGGTCTGTCATCAGCACTGCCTTCGAACCCGATGGAGTGCACACTAGGACATCTACACTCATAGCAAGTGCACAGAATTTGGCCAAAGACGAACAAGCGTTGGGAATCATCATCACCTCGTTGCATGACAACTACGTGCATTTCATAGATGAATGTATGCATGCACATGATGCCTGGCATGTCCTAGAAAGTAATTTTGGAGCTAGGGCCAAAAGAAGCAAAGTTAGTCTTAAAAAACAGCTTTACAAAGTTATTATGATTGAAGGGGAGGACATTGCTAGCCTAGTGAATAGGCTTAAGAGCATTGTCACGCAACTCACTTACATCCAGGTTGAAGTACCATAAGATGACAAAGTGGCCATACTATTAAGTGCACTTCCACCTTCTTATGACCACTTAGTCACAATTCTTCAAGAAAAAGAACCAACGCCACCATTTCAAGATGTCATTAACTCAGTCCAAGCAAAAGAAAGAAAGCAAAGAGGTTCACTCACCTCATCAGGAGGAGTTTTTATCGCAACATCTTCAAGGGGAAGATATTCACCATCGACATCAACAAACGGAAGAAAATGTTATGAATGTGGAAGAATGGGACACGTAGAGAAAGACTGCTACACAAACAAACCTTGCAACAAATGTGGTAAGAAGGGACACCCTCCTTCTCGATGCTACTCAAATGGAGGCAATAGCAATGGAGAAAGCAGCAGCAATAGAAGCAACAGCAGAAGCAACGAAGGCAAGAGACCTGACAGAGGATCAGCCCACATAGTAGAAGACAAAAAGGATGAAGACGAGAGCAATATTGTCTTTTATGAAGACCCATTTTGAAGATGCAGCCTCTCTACCTGTAGGGGAGGACTTTTTCCTGTGTGGATTTTTATCATCCTGTGTGGATATCACCATCCTTTGTGGATTTTTTCTATGTGGATTTTATCATCCTGTGTGGATATCACCATCCTATGTGGATTTTGTTAGCCTGTGTGGATTTTACCATCCTGTGTGGATACCAACTTATCATCCTGTGTGGATACCAACTTATCATCCTGTGTGGGTCATGCATCTTCAGTATCTTGTCATAGTCCAAACCTCAAGGGGAGGATTGTAAAGTGTGAGCTTCGTCCTAAAGTGTGAGTCAAGGAGAGGAGAGTGGATTTATCCCACATGCTATGGAGCAAGGTTGTAGAGCTACTTAAAGCTCATTTCATGAATAAATAAACACAACTCTATTTTGCACTACATGCTTGTCTATGGTGAGCTTGTGCTAAGCTAAGTCAATACTCAAGATTGTGTTTATGAGTCCAAGCTAATTCTATCTTGGAACCTAATTCACTTGAGTGATAATCTTGCTTACACACACACTCACGCATTGACACTATGTTTCTCTTTCATCCACCATAGCTAGCTCGATCCAATTCCTAACATGGCCCTGTGGTCTTATTTAAAGGCCCTTGGTCATGGAAAAGCGATTACATGAAAAGCTTCAAACTCAAAAGCTTCAAGTCCCAAAAGCTGGAAGCGTAGAACGCGGAATTCCATACGTTGTGCCACGTCAGCAGTCAACGCAATTTGCAAAAGTCAGTATGTTGTGCCACGTCAGCATGCCAGCGCAAATTGCGGCGTCTGTACAGCTCTCGCTAGCCTTTTTAATCTCCCTAGTGTCCCTTGGGGCCGTGTCGACACGTGCCCAACTCTTGGTCCTGTTAGTTGGGCATGCCACGTCATAATTTTGTGACAGCTAAACATGGCTAAACACATTTCGACATGAGAAAACTACCTCACACTAGCCGAGCACAGCCACAAAACAACCCTCACTCCCTAACACCTGTCCCTCGAAGAAATTGGGACCAATTGAACAAATCCAAAGAGATGCTTGAACTCTAACATGTCCTTATCCTTATCTTTATCACTCTTTAGATTGAGATGTAGATGGAGAATTAAACTCAGAAGAAAAATTTAGAGAGGTCTTTTTATTGGTACCATTCCCATTAGCATTTTTGTCTTTGCCTTTAGAGGAGTCAGTAGAGGAAAAGTTACCATTACCGTACGTTGTCTTGAGCTTACCCTTGTGCTTCATTTCTTGAAGTTGAGCCAAGCATATCACCTCTTGTATTGTCTTTGGATCACCAACTTCCATGTCAAACTTGTCGATAGTCCAATCCAAAGAGAAAAGCCTACAACCTTTCCTCATCCAAGTTCCTCGATTGTCCACCTAACTGGGACACGCGATTAGCATACAAAATCATAGGATTACCTTGTTGAGACAAAGCCCGAAAATCCTCTTTCCATCGCTTGAGATACTGTGGAGGCAAGAAGCGCGTCTTTAGATCCTCCTCGAACTCCTCTCAACTAAGCTTGAGAGGGAGAATGAGGAGAGGGCCACCTTGTGGGGGTCCTCCATCCACATCCTTCCAGGTGATGGCATCACCCGTGAGATGCATGGAAGACGAGAACTTTGTTATTGTTAAACTTTCGAACAACGGCAAAGTAAGATGTAAATTGATGCAACCAAGAATAGATGACAATCGCATCCATCTTACCGTCGTACTTACTGAACGTAATCTTCTCGAGAATTGATTCGTTGATGGTTTGTGCAGCAAAGTAAGATGTAAATTGATGCAACCAAGAATAGATGACAATCGCATCCATCTTACCGTCGTACTTACTGAACGTAATCTTCTCGAGAATTGATTCGTTGATGGTTTGTGCAGCATTGGTCGCCTCCGCCATGGTCTTGGTATAGCTTTTCATAATCCGGCTCCGATGAGGAGGAAGCGGATCGAGCTGCAAGAGAGGTGATGAGATCACGCATGGCTTCCCTCTCCTATTGTCTAACCTCCGCGTCTACCTCCACTTCAGTCTACGAGCCTCGGCTTCAGTCCACAATCGACGTTCCTTTCGCTCCGTCGCTTTCATACGCTTTGTCGTCGTGCCTCATCTTGCCACATCATCATCTCCATCATTATCCGCATCATAAAATCCATGAAATTGGGTGGCAAGGGTGGAAGGGTAGGCGGAGAACTGGTGAAGTATGGGGAGGGCTCCTTGGAGGATCCAAAGGAGGAACTTGCTCGCCTTCTGGATTGTGTGAGGTCTCCATACCGCTACAAGTCTTGACCATGCAAGGATTTCCGCCCTTGTGTTCAAGGAAGGTCGTAGACTTATCTTAGGGACGGTCATCTACCCCCTCGTCGGCGCACCAGCATGCAACACCCGGTATACACTTAGCTGCTATTTTCCAACGCTCAAGGCACACAGTCCTACGCGCAATGGCAAGCATGTTGTTCCAAGAGTGGCACGAGTGTCCCAAAACACTGCAAAACACAACCACAAACACAAGAGAGATTTTTTTTTTTGGGATTAACGGATTAGTGCAAAATCTAGAAATAGTTGACAAGATCTAGACTTTACACTTCCATAAATCTTTACTTCTTTCCTTGCTTGAATGTGTGCTACTTAGCACGAATGATGGTTCATTTTAGAAAATGAGAGAGAGGTAGAGATGTGTAGAGAGAGAGAGAGAGAGAACGACACCCGTCGTCGATGGGGTCCCAACCAACCCTCTCAAGGGCCCCCCACATCATTGCCGATGTGGTATTTGCTTTTGATTGCGTAAATGGCATGTACACACATGCAATACCTCAAATGCAAACTCTAATAACTGGAATGGGGAATGTCGCCGTAGTAACTCTGTGAAATGAAGCACCTCCGGGACTGATTTGACGCACCTTTGGATCCGTGTCACAAACTGGTGACGTGGCATGGCCTTGGACAAGTGGGACAGCAAACCCGGACACTCACTAGCTAGACAGGCCCGAAAAATGCGGAAGACAGGCTGACGTGGCAGTCCGGAATTTCCGACGCAAAATGCAGAGGCATGCTGACGTGGCAGAGCATACGGATTTCCGCTTTTTACGCTGACTGTACGGACAAATTCCGCAAAACGCGTTGATAGCTGTATATGGCAGCTTTTGGGCTAGTTGCTTTATTTTTGGAGAAGCTTTTGATTATAGCTTTTGGGGCTCTGATTTTGGGGATCCCTTGTAACCTATAAATTAGTGGGCAGGGCCTCACTTCTCAGGGCATCTGGACGCAGAGTCTGAGAGTGAGAACCCTCCCACTCTCTTGTACTTTGAACACATATTGATACAAAAAGAAATACCGAAAGGGGCGCCAGTCTTTGGGGCCAATATCTCTAGCCACGGAACTCCGCTGGGCCGTGTCGAATCAATTGTGAGTTGTGAATTGTTTTGAAGTGAACCTCTGCTGTGTCGCGGAAGAATCTTGACTTGGAGTGTCCAAGTTTGTTACAGTGGTATCACAGCACGGCCGATTTCTCTTCTACCGGGAAATACGATCCTTTTCTCGCGACACTTATGGATTCCAACAAAGAACGATCGACTTCCTCTGCATCTGGGGATACGGGAAGAGATCACGAAGAAGATTCGCATGAAGAGTACAGCCCACCTCTGCCTACTCAGGCAGAGATTGAAGAGATGGAACGTTGACAATTGGTTGACGACACGACAAAGATGATGATCAACCTTGCAAAGGACCCAAAATTTGCAAAAATTTTGACTCAGACATCCTTCGACGAGGTGCACACCCAGTGGAAGAAGGCCACAGAGCCACCCCTCAAACCGGCAATCAAGAAACCTCCTACTCCAAGGATGTTTACAGAGCAAGAATTGGAAGAGGTGGTGTCACGTGACACATCCCAACCCTATGTGTCCGTGGACAAGCTACACCACAGCAAGGTTCAGTTAGTCCGATCAATTTAGATTAGTAGTGATCTGGCACTTTTGTGAGTCTATTCGTAGACCGTGCATGCTCAGTCACTTAGCATAGATGCATATCCTCCGGTTGCACACAGCATGATCATCGGAATTCCCATCAGAATCCATTAGCATCAGTTAGGGGAATTTTCCAGTGCATTTAGCCTATTTTCCTATTTATTGGTATTTTCACTTATTATTTTTAAGTGACTTTCAAACAAAAATAGGTAGGGCAATTTTGCTAAGTTTCTATATAAGCAAACCCAAGTTAGCACTAAATGGCTGAAGAGGCAGCAGGAGCACCTTGCTCAACAGGTAACTTCTCAACAAGACCAACCCCCGCGACTACTCTGGCGTTTTCTCCACAGAAGACCTAGAGTTTTTGCATCAGATCAACCTTGGCGATTTGTGCACAGCAGATCAGCCCCGGCGTCATCACGACACAACAGGTCAGCCTAGCGTTTTGCATTTGCAGAACCCCGGCGACAGAAGGACCAATTTCAGCCCTGGCGTTTTTGGATTTCAGCAGCAAATTAAGACCGGCATTATTCACCTAAAGTGTAGCAGATTCAGCCCGTAAAGACCATCAGTTTTCAGCCCTAAGAAACCTCATTTTCAGCCAAGAAAACACAGCCAAATCAGTCAATTTCAGCCACCGAACAGTCCCGAAATTCAGCGACTAGAAGATCTCAGATTTCAGCCATCGTCGTTGTCGTCGTCGGTATAGACCAAGTTGCATAGTCCATTGCATTCGCATTGTACACCGTTGTGCAATCGAAGTAGACCACTCTCGCCAACGTGAGTGGGGCCTTCAGAGGAGGGTTTTACAAACTCTCGGGTGTCGTATCTCTTCTCTCTCCTTCTCTCAGTCTCATTCACTTGCACACACAATATCCACCCACTTTGTTTGTGACCATAGCACTCTCCCCAAGACACAAAGCTCTCTCTTTCCCTAAGAACTAAAAGGAACCTTGAGCAATAAAGATCACTAATCTTGAGAAAATACAACATTCATTCAACTGCACCTAACATTGGTATCAGAGCTTTGGGAGTGTTCTGCATTACTCAAGAAAAAAACCACAAGAACCACAAGAATTTTTTTGCTTGTTGAGATCGCACGAACCCAAGTTTACTTGGGCGTGGCGATTCCTAATCGTGTTTTGTTGAAGAGTGACAGGAATCCCAAGAAAGAAGGGCTTGTCCAGCCTCCCCTTGTGTCTCTTTTCACTCATTGAGAGCGGACCGTGCACTTAG
Organism: Adiantum capillus-veneris; assembly: GCF_014529385.1. Classification (NCBI taxonomy): domain Eukaryota; kingdom Viridiplantae; phylum Streptophyta; class Polypodiopsida; order Polypodiales; family Pteridaceae; genus Adiantum; species Adiantum capillus-veneris. The sequence goes on from NC_140937.1 coordinate 17,436,936, forward strand.
CGGCCGGCCAATGGACGTGAGGTGGGAAAAAGCAACCTTGGTGTGAGCGCAAGGCCGCGAAGGGGTGCGCCCGCAAAAAGGAGTAGAACTCGAGTGAAGAGAAGATCCTTCTCCAACGCGATTTGCAAGCGAAAGAAAACCTCAAGAACCTCAAGAACCCAAGACCCTCAAGACTCAAGAACCTTAAGAACCCAAGTTCCTCGTGAACTTAAGAACCCAAGACCCGCAAGAACCCTAGTTCCTCGTGAACTTAAGAACCCACAAGAACCCACGATTGTAGAATGGTCATCACTCGAAGCGGAATGGATACTTCGCTTGGAGGTGATGAGCATGAGAGAGGCGAAGAAGAATTTTCCCCACCAGGAGGTTTTTCCGACCCTTCCCCATCTACGACAAAGATTGCACTAACTCCTATGGAGGAGTTGGACCAAGAAAGAGAAGCAGAAAGAAAAGCCTACGAAGAAGATATGGCAACCATCGAGCGTAAGTACCAAGAAAGAAGGGCAGCCATAGAAGCAGAATTTTATCGCGAGAACAAAGCACAAATGCAAGAGTTATTGCGACTCTTTTCTCAAGCTCAGACACAGATGCAACAGAATCGGAAAAAGGAGATTCTCTCAGTCTCTCTTTCTCCACAGCATGACACACAGGATTTGCATGATTGTGTGAAGCATGATGATGATTTGATTGACAATGATTTGCATGATGTTTTGATTGACAATGATAAGCACAATGATTTACATGATGATTTGGATGCCAATGATTTGCATAATGATTTGGATGACAATGACAAGCATGATGATTTGCATGATGAAGATGTGATTTCTCACGAGTATGATGAATTGCATGAAGATGATGTGATTGTTCACAACGATGATGTGTTAGTTGATGCTTTTTCTAGCGAAGTTAACCTCGTTGTAGATTCGATCAATCACCAAGAATCGATCTTGGCTTTCGAGTCGAGGTCCACACATCCCCCACAAGATGATTTGATAGATCTCGAAGAAGCGATCTTGGCTATCGAGCCTTGGTCCAAAGAACCATCACAGGAGGTATTATGTGTTCGCATGATTGATACGCACGCAATGTTTGAGTGTTTCATTCGTGACGGTTTCCTGTATTTTAGTCAACATCGTTATGTGATCCCTTTTACTAGGCATGACATATTGTATGTTGAGCACGTTTCTCTCATGAATGAGCACGAATGTATGCGGATTGTTCATGAAAAGTTGAAAAGTTTGTATGTCAGGAAGTCACGTTCCATGTCTCTTCCTTGGCATGACACAGTTTCCGAAAGATCACATGAAAGTATGAGCACCAAGCATGGGCATTTCCGTGGTGAATTGCCACAAATGATTGCTCTAGATCCTAAGTGAACGATTCGATCTCATTGTTTGCATGTGTTTGATGAACGGTTTGTCACTCTGTCTCTATGTTCATCGACATTGCATACACAGTCTTTAGAGAAGACAAAAAAAATTTCCTTCACTTTACATGGAATGGGTATGTTCATGGTTTTGTGTTGGAGATGGTTTCAGGAATTTTCAGCCATGGAGATTCTTGAAGATGAAAGAAGCAGGACTCTAGACAGTTGAAGCATCGAAGGAGCCACAGAAGACTTTGTGTCGCTTTCGGTGCGGCCCAAAGAAGCAAGCGTTGCAGACCTTTATGAAGTTCAAGTACCGCACGACCCAAACATCAGAGTGGGCCGGCGAAGAGTCCCTTCCAGGATTCCGGATGCTGTTGGCGATCTCCCTCGACGCCATACAGTTCGGTACCAGTACCTCACTTTGAAAAGGAGGGGATGTCACGTGACACATCCCAACCCTATGTGTCCGTGGACAAGCTACACCACAGCAGGGTTCAATTAGTCCGATCAAGTTAGATTAGTAGTGATCTGGCACTTTTGTGAGTCTATTCGTAGACCGTGCATGCTCAATCACTTAGCATAGATGCATATCCTTCGGTTGCACACAGCATGATCATCGGAATTCCCATTAGAATCCATTCGCATCAGTTAGGGGAATTTTCCAGTGCATTTAGTCTATTTTCCTATTTATTGGGATTTTCACTTATTATTTTTAAGTGACTTTCCAACAAAAGTAGGCAGGGCAATTTTGCTAAGTTTCTATATAAGCAAACCCAAGTTAGCACTAAATGGCAGAAGAGGCAGCAGGAGCACCTTGCTCAACAGGCAACTTCTCAACAAGACCAACCCCCGCGACTACTCTGGCGTTTTCTCCACAGAAGACCTAGAGTTTTTGCATCAGATCAGCCTTGGCGATTTGTGCACAGCAGATCAGCCCCGGCGTCATCACGACACAGCAGATCAGGCTAGCGTTTTTGCATTTGCAGAACCCCGGCGACAGAAGGACCAATTTCAGCCCTGGCGTTTTTGGATTTCAGCAGCAAATTAAGACCGGCATTATTCACCTAAAGTGTAGCAGATTCAGCCCGTAAAGACCATCAGTTTTCAGCCCTAAGAAACCTCATTTTCAGCCAAGAAAACGCAGCCAAAACAGTCAATTTCAGCCACCGAACAGTCCCGAAATTCAGCGATTAGAAGATCTCAGATTTCAGCCATCGTCGTCGTCGTCATCGGCATAGACCAAGTTGCATAGTCCATTGCATTCGCGTTGTACACCGTTGTGCAATCAAAGTAGACCACTCTCGCCGACGAGAGTGGGGCCTTCGGAGGAGGGTTTTACAAACTCTCGGGTATCGTATCTCTTCTCTCTCCTTCTCTCAGTCTCATTCACTTGCACGCACAATATCCACCCACTTTGTTCGTGACCACAGCACTCTCCATAAGACGGAAAGCTCTCTCTTTCCCTAAGAACTAAAAGGAACCTTGAGCAACAAAGATCACTAATCTTGAGAAAATACAACATTCATTCCGCTGCACCTAACAGGTGGTTGATACACGGATTACTCAGCTTTTTGACGCGAACAACAAAGCCAAAAAGCACGAAAAAAAGCAAAAGAACTGACTTCCCGAGTTATTTGGGTCGTCAATCTACTTTTGCCTTGGCAAGAAAGCAGAAGAAACGTGTGCAATTTAAAGTAGTATCCACTTCTTCTTCTTCTTCTTCTTCTGACAGTTCTTCTAGCTCTTCTGACTCAAGCGAAGAAGACAAGAAAGGGAAAAAGCGAAGCAAAAAGCAAAGCTTCGAAAAGGACAAGAAAAAGGCAAAGAAGCCTAAGTTTTGCCCAGTTTCTGACAGTTCTACAGAGGACTTGTCTTCAGATAGTTCGGACTCCGACGATCACAGATTTTACACAAAGAAGAAGCATTTCTATAAAGCCAACCAGTATGACTTCCTCGAAGATAAAGGCAAGAAAGTTTGAGAATTTAAAGAAGGTGGACAGTCAATTAAGTTTGACACTTTTTCTGGATTCCGAGATGCTTCGAGGGCTTTGGCCTTCATACAGCAGTTTGATATAGCTTTCTCTGGAGGGCATTACTCAGAGCACTCCAAGATTCGAATGGCTACCTCTTTCTTCAAGGAAAATGCTCGAACATGGTGGTCCACCCTTCTATTAAACACGAAAGCGCCAGTTACATGGCTAAAATTTAAAAGGCTTTTTATTTCTTCTTGGCTGACTCGGGAGTACGAACAAGATATATGAACTGCTTGGAATCATCTTCGGATGACCAAGAGAGATTCTTTGGACGCATATTGCAAGAGATTTTGGAGCTCTTTTCTACCAACTTCTTCATTTAAGAAGATCTTGTTTAAAGAATAGAATAAGCGGTTTTACTGCGGACTTCCTACAAAGATCCGAGATCACTGCTAAGAACAAAAGTCAGATTCTATTCAAGAACTGATGGGTCATGCGAAACGGGGTTTTGCCATACATTCAAGCAATCTGACTTACCCCACAAATGAGATCATGACTCAGAGAACCGAGCAGACTTCTAATAATGAAAGTAGAAAGAAGAAGAGCCCCCACGAAAAGAAAGATAAGAATGCACGACCCCGGCTCACTCTTCAGGAGAGAGCCAACTTCATCAAAGAGGGAAGTGTTTTGGATGCGGGGAACATGGGCACATCTCCACGAAGTGCCCTAAAAAGGCACAGAAAGAACAAGATGAAGAAAGGCCAAAGAGTTCAAAAGCAGCTAAGGAACGTGGACGAAAAGGTAAGATGAAAGCAGGATTGGTTCCAAATTGCATGAGTACTGACCCAAGCATGATTGATGAAAGTACAAAACTTTGTCGAGCTTGGGGCAAAGTGAAAGATCAAGAAGCCCTGGTTTTCTTTGATGGAGGGGCCAAGGCCAACTTCATTTCACCTAAATTGGCGGCGTGGCTCAAAATTACACCCAATCAGATGGGACCACAAGCAGAGGCACTTCTAGCGGCACCAGGCAAGGATTACACCTGTCATTGGCAAACTTCAATTGCATTGTCAGGGGTATTTGGGGCACGAGGACTTCTACATAATGCCCTTGGAAGGTTGTCATGTCCTCCTGGGAGTCCCTTGGTACCATAAGAACAACGCCATGGTCGATTATCGGATCCCTTGTAACCTTTAAATTAGTGGGCAGGGCCTCACTTCTCAGAGCATCTGGACGCAGAGTCTGAGAGTGAGAACCCTCCCACTCTCTTGTACTTTGAACACAGATTAATACAAAAAGAAATACCGAAAGGGGCGCCAGTCTTTGGGGCCAATATCTCTAGGCACGGAACTCCGCCGGGCCGTATCAATTGTGAATTGTGAACTGTTTTGAAGTGAACCTCTATTGTGTCGCGGAAGCATCTTCACTTTGAGTGTCCAAGTTTGTTACAATCCATCTCGACGTGGGGTTGCACATGGCCACCAAGCCGTAGATCTGGGGCTGAATTGCGCTCCCGATGTGAGAGAAATGAAGGGCTGATGGCTGGCTACAAAACGTAGCAAATCTGCCGCGGAGGCTCGATGGGCTACCAAAATGTCTAGGCTGCAGCAAGGAGGTTAGCGTTAGTGGATGCGAGGCGTTTTCGGCGAGGGAACTAGGCCAAACACCAAAACCCTGGGCTGCTGGCTGATCCGACGATGTGCTTGCAAAACGCCGGGGCACTGCTAAAAGCAAAAACGCTAGGCTGATCTGCAAGCGCTCCAAATTGATGAAAAAACGCTATGGTTGTAGGTTCCTTTGTACTGACTTTTTAGGTGCCAAGTTGGGAAAATGTGCAAATGTGCGCATATATGAATTTCAGGCAATAACTCACTAATTTGTGAGCCATTTGACAAAAGAACTAGACCCACACGTTCCTCTAGCCTCGACCTACATGCACATCATGTCAGATGGCCACCAAAATGTAATAACATTTGTCAAAACCCATGTACAAACCATTTATGCAAGAGGGTTCAAAAACTGGAAAACCTAATCTAATAGACTCGTCCGGACACGTAGGTCCTACAAGCAAGCTCCCAAAATACTGGTACTAATCCTCCTAGGATTTTAGACACCCCTATCTAGAGATATGTATTGAATTGGCTTTGGAAGTCAATGAAGCATGTCCACGTGGCACACAAAGCCATGTGCACGTGACAAGATACAACACAAGGAGCCTCTCTACAATCTGCAATCGTGCACTCATTAGTAGAGTGCTCCCAAAGCACTAAATATAAAACCACTCAACATGCAAAAGCAACTGCTAACAAAAGCTCGCACCCCAAAAGTTGGCACCAAAAACGTCAAATGATTTCATAATTGGCCAAAAAGCAACCCACATCACCAACATCCGTACTATAACAAGCTTGGACACCCAAGCAAGAAATCAATAGCAACACATGAACAAAAATCAAATTGAACTGAAGAGAGAGAGAGAGAGAGAGAGAGAAGTCGACATGAAGCGACAATGTTCCGTTGCCCCAAAGCCTGGCACCCTTTCGGTATTTCTTTCTTGATTGAAGATCACAAAGTACAACTACTCGGAAGTATAGACATCTTCATTCTTGGCACCATTCAAGTAGGATTCTAACATCTCACTAAAATGGGCATATTAATCATTATTAAGCATTTTATAGCATAGTGCCCTCCCTTATCGAACAAACTTACCCTTTTACGTCATGCTAGAGGTAGGATGCATGGGGACAAGACCTACGAACCACACATAATACCCACATCATCTTGCCACTCGTCTCGTCTCATAGGACAATTTCACCACCTACAGAAGGCCATGATTAGACAAATTGGGAAGTGCATACTCTACAAACCAAATGGACTGATAAATCATATACCCAACAAAATGATTATCACGTCACGGGGACATAAAGCTTCCTACTTCCAAAAGCTGGTAAAGCCTTCAAAGCACAAAAGTGGATTACCTTTGGCATTCTCTCTGGATTAGGAAAGTTCATGTTGTGGGAGGTCAAAATCTGCTTCTGTGTCAGAAGCATATTCTTCTCTTTCACCAGGACATACCAGAGTTTGTGCAGATCCTCCCAAGATTTAAGGCGCAACTCTTTTGCTCTCCAAGCTCTACCTGCAACAAACCCCAAAAAAATAAAAAAATCAATATAAATATATAAAAAAATTTAACACAATTCTAAATTTCAGGGTGCTTGCAAATCACGCCAATTCAGGCATTCGATCCAACAGCACTGAAAGTGCATAACTGCAGACCAAAAAATAGGCACTAAATGTGCATAAATGCAGGCCAAAATTTCAGAAGAAGGGATAACTGCGACATAGTGCAAAGAGAAATCAGACATTATTCATACGCCTTGCTGCTGCATCTCTCATTCAGCTGATTCCAGAATGATGCTTCCGATAGAAATTCTGTGTGGATTCATCTCCTCTCCGGATGGTGCATGTCTTTACACTTTTTACTAGTGATCTCTCTCTCTCTCTCTCTCTCTCTCTCTCTCTCTCTCTCTCTCTCTCTCTCTCTCTCTCTCTCTCTCTCTCTCTCTCTCTCTCTCTCTCTCTCTCTGACAGAGTTGCCTGACAATATAAACTGAAGTAGAATGCAATTATGGGGTGACACACACAGATTGAAGAGGCAAACCGTAAACAGGAGGCTTATCGAACTCGGGCCCGCGTCCAAGTTCAAAGAAATCTTGAAGGCCCGCCCTGAGCTTGTGGGAAGCTGTGGAGGACGCTACAACAGGCCGACGAAACACCCTCGCCAGAAACATACTTCCCGTCTTCTACCGTAGCCCGCTACTCAGCATTTCTTCATTACATCGAAGAATTCTGCATATTTCACTTGATAGGAACCTTCACTTTAAAATTCACTTAATAGTGAATAAAAGGTTCAAACCTTCCAAAAGGATAACCCTCTAAGGGTCCTCAAGAGTCTGCATATTTCACTTGATAGAAACCTTCACTTACATTACCCTTTAGAATTTAACGAGCGAGACTCCCACCGCCTCCGGCAACAAAAAGAGGGAAGTTATGCTTTTGTAAAATACATTGAATAAAAGAAAAATAAGAATTTATATCCTTCAAAACTTTCCATCCACAATACCATTGCGAGTGAACAAATACCACTTGCCTTCATGCTGCAAGAACAAATGATTGTGTGTGTGAAGAGAGGCCCTCACTTACCTAGAGCTTCTTTGTGGACTACCCATGTTGAACATACCATATCGAAATCTTGTCAACAACTTGTTGGGAATATCAATGTACTCCAAGAGACAACAGTCCAAACATGACGTTTGATAAACATTTTTTTGTGCTTTCAACGTGTTTAAAAACCATACATTTTTATCCAAGATGCCTTTACTAACAATCTCATCATGGATTTGTTAGCCACTATAACTTCTTCAATAATGCCACGTCCCTTTCAGGTGGAAGCATAGGTAATTCCATCCATAGATAAAGCCTCACTTTGCATTTGGTTACAACAACCCAATCTTGCACTCAGGGTCCTACCAAGTTGGACTTATCTTGAAGACATTGTTAAGATTGATGATGCTCGGATTGGTGTAAATCTCTCTCTCTCTCTCTCTCTCTCTCTCTCTCTCTCTCTCTCTCTCTCTCTCTCTCTCTCTCTCTCTCTCTCTCTCTCTCTCTCTCTCTCTCTCTCTCTCTCTCTCTCTCGTGCGCGCGCGTGCCACCTTCATATCCATAATCTTCAAGCATCAAGAGTCAACAATATAGAGCATGTGGCATGTTTCATTTGGTCATGCATTCAAATAAAGTGGCACTATTTTTGAGAGGATATTAAACCAACAATAAATAATAAGGTGTAGTTGGAGATAAGCAATTAGGAGAGACTATCAAAAAAGCCTCAATGTCACTGCCATCTCCCATTTACCATATTGCACCCATCAGGCACCAACGCCTATTTGAAGTCTCCTTCCTCTCTCTCTCTCTCTCGTGTTGTAGATGGTTGCTCTAATTTCCTTTTGAGTAATAGATCTTGAACCCAAGACTCGTAATATAATTTTTTTGAGGTCTCTTAGGATTTCCGATCAATATATTGTGTGGTAACCTTGCATGTTCATGTTAATAAGGATGATGAGGGGGATGAAGCTGTTACCATATACATGTGGTAGTGATGTGTGTGAACACACTAGGACCGCCGGGGCATTTTTTCCCTCTTTAGGAGGTTTTTTCCCCCGTGCATTGTATATACGCCCATCACTCTAGGGCTATCTATCTTTCCATTGCACACTAAGTAACACACTCTCCATTGTGTGCTTTGAGCTTCCTTCGTCTTCTCCAAGCTGTGTGTGTTTCTCTGCAACCCTAATTCCAACAATTGGTATCAGAGCAGGTCACGTCCTCCCGGGCTTAGTCGCCAGCTGCTCCAGCACACGCCTGCTCACTTTCTCCGATTTCAGTGAGCTTTGGCAAGCGTTCGCAAGTCGACAAATATTTTGGGAAAGCTCGAAGAGCTTGGTCTGCTCAGAATTTTGATTTGGGCTCATTTCGGCCTCCGTTTCCACTACGGGCAGTACTGCACAGGTTATTTCATCATTTTCTGCAGATTTTCTGTCAGTGCCGTTTTCTGCATAACAGGTGCCTTATAGTCTTCTACGGTTTGTGCTATATAGCACAAGTTGTTCCCGCTCCATTTCTCCTATTTTCGGGCAGTTTTCACATCAGGTGCAGCATTTACCATGGCTGACAACAACAACACATATGTGTTCAAGATGTTTGCTGCTGAGGACAGGTTGGATGGGGACAACTACCCTATGTGGGCTTATATGATGCAACACGTTCTTGTGTCAAAAGGTGTCTGGAACATTGTGCAGGGCATTGATGTACGTCCTGGTTCTGAAGATGTAGGCGATATTGAGGATGTTGCAGGTCTTGCTGCAAGGATTGCAGCTGTTAGAGTTGTTTTGCCTACAGCAGAACAAGCTCGTTGGGATGTTAAGGATGCGCAGGCTCATGCATTGATTGCGTTGTCTGTGAAGCGCACCATTATTCCTCACATCCGTTCAGCAAAATCTGCAAAACAGGCTTGGGATATTCTAGCAGGTCTTTATGCAAGCCGCAATGAGGCTAAAATTGCTTTGTTGCGTAAAGAGCTAGAGTCGAAGATTATGCATGAGGAAGATGATATGGACACTTTCCTTGCTAGTGTCAAGGATATCAATGAGCAACTCATTTCTGCAGGTGAAGTCATTTCTGACAGTTCCCTTGTGCAGACTGTTCTTGATGCCTTACCAGATTCCTACCAGACTTTTGCTAGTACTTGGAGACTGATGACCCAAGGAAATCCTGAAGTTGTCAAGTTTGATGCATTATGCACATTGCTGTTGCAAGAGTCACTTTCTAGAAAAAACAGGACTAGGCAGCGTGCAGTTGAACAGGCTTTTATTGCTTCTCAAAGAAAGGGTGGTAACAGTAATGCAGCCACTTCTTATGGTTCTGCTGCGAGTGGCAAAATTTCTGTTCCTAATGCTTCTGCTGGCAGCACTTCGTCTGGCAATTCTGGTGATAAGGGCAAAAAGAAGATGCGTTGCCATTATTGTAAAGCCAATGATCACTTGATCAAGTCGTGTCCTAAGTTGAAGGCCAAAGAGGCTAAGAAGAAAGAGGGTGGTTCCACTGCAAATGCTGGTTCCACTACAAATGCAGCCATTGTTGAGTCTTCTGTGAAAGGAGATTGTGATGCTGATGTTGATGCAGAATGGGCTTTTAGCGCAGAGTGCACTTACAATCCTGCTGTCCATGATGCATGCTTGTCAGTTGCTGCAGATTCACATGTGTGGTATTTCGACAGTGGTGCTACAAAGCACATTACCTCACATCGTGAATTGTTTACCTCTCTCGAGTCTGTCCCTCATGGGAATTCAGTCACTTGTGCCAACAACACCTCTTATCCAGTTCAGGGAGTTAGAAAGATTGTGCTCACTGCTGCTAATGGCAGTTCCTTCACACTTGTTGATGCACTTTATGTACCTGGGATCAAGAAGAATCTCTTGTCTGTATCCGCACTTGCTAGACTTGGACTTGTAGTCAAATTTGTGGATGACAGATGTACAGTTCATGATCTCAGTTTTGGTGATGAAATTGTTGCATCTGGGCTTTTGTGCCGTGGGCTGTATAAGCTCACTTTGTATGACAAGTGTGGACAAAATTTTGCAAATGCTGTTGCAGATTCAAGGGCTATTTCAGATGCAAAACTTTGGCATGCACGTTTTGGTCATCTGAATTTTGCCAGTTTGCTGCGTTTGCAGAAATCTGATATGGTTGCTTCTTTGCCGCCTCTTGAAGCACCTATCAAACATGTTTGTGAAGGCTGTATTCTGGGTAAAATGCAGCGTTCTAAGTTTCCAAAGGATGGTTCAGTTAGGGCCACATGCAGGTTGCAGCTTGTGCATAGTGACGTTTGTGGGCCCATGCAAACTCCGTCCTTGGGCAATTACCTGTACTTCGTGACTTTCATTGATGATTACTCCAGGCATGCGTGGGTATTTCCGCTTAAAGCGAAGTCCGAAGTTTTTATGTGCTTCAAACAATTTTTGGCTATGGCTGAAAATGTCTCAAAATGTACTATGGGCACCCTCCGTTTCGATCGAGGGGGGGAGTATATGTCTCATGAATTTAATGCATTTCTGGCTAGTCGTGGGATAAAACACCAATGTACAGTGCCTTATACACCTCAGCAAAATGGTGTTGCTGAGAGGAAAAACAGGTCACTAACGGAAATGGCACGATGTATGGTCAAAAGTCAAGCTTTGCCGCATTCTTTTTGGCTTGAGGCCATCATGTGTGCCACTTATGTACTTAACAGGTGTCCTACGAAAGCTTTGCAGTCTATTACTCCATATGAAGCATGGCATGATAGAAAACCTTCTATTGAGCACATGCGTGTTTTTGGCTGTTTGGCATATGCTTTGGTGCCACAAGTGCAGCGCAGAAAATTGGATGATAAGGCTGTCAAATGTATTTTTGTTGGTTATAGTGCTGAAAGCAAAGGTTACAGGTTGTATCATCCGCAAACAAAACGTATTTTGGTTTCACGGGATGTAGTGTTTGTGGAAGATTTTGTTCAACCCTTGCTGTCATGTACTAGAGACAGTAATGTAAGCTCACAGGACATTTATGACACTTTGTTGCCTCTTTTCAGTGGTGGAAATACGAATGTAAGTTCCAATGAGGCAAATGTACAGCCTATGGGGGTTTCTGAAAATGTTTTAGAACAGCCTATTACTGATGCAGATGTACATGATGTACTTGATGAGGAAAGGGCTGAAAATGAGCAGGCTAGAGGTATGCCAAAATGGCTGGTGCACACTTTGCGTGACAGTAAATTGGATGCACCTTTATCTAGTCGTACTCGTTCAGGCTCTCGCCATGCATCTTATGCATCAGATTGTTATGCTTTGGCTGTGTCTAGTTTACATGATGTTGAGGAGCCTCTGTCTTTTGATGAAGCACAGAATTCAGAAAATTGGATTGCTGCCATGAAATCAGAATATGATGCACTTATAGAGAATGACACATGGACTTTATGTGATTTGCCTCCTGGCAAAAAGGCCATTGGTACGAAGTGGGTTTACAAGTTGAAACGCAAGCCGGATGGTGAGATCGATCGCCATAAGGCTCGACTTGTTGCAAAGGGTTATGCACAACAAAAAGGCATAGATTATGAAGAGACTTTTGCTCCCACTTGTCGTATGACTACTGTGCATTTTCTATGTGCATTGGCAGCTCATTTTGGTTGGGATGTACATCAATCAGACATTGTTACTGCTTTCTTGAATGGTGACATATTTGAGGAAGTTTATGTAACGCAGCCTCGCGGTTTTGTCATAAAAGGACAAGAAGACAAAGTGTGCAAATGTAAGAAGGCTTTGTATGGGTTGAAGCAATCTCCTCGTGCTTGGTATGAGAAAGCTGACACTCATTTGGTTAAACGAGGCTTTCGTAACAGTCCAACAGAAAGCACATTGTATGTAAAGCGTGAGGATGATGTATTTCTCATTGTGGTTCTTTATGTTGATGATTTGCTGATCACTGGACCAAATGAGAGACATATTGCTGAATTTAAGGCTGATTTGAATGCTACTTTCAAGATGAAAGATTTGGGGCTGTTGCATCATTACTTGGGTATACAGTTCAAGCAGTGTGATGGTGGTATTGCCTTGTGTCAGAAAAGTTACATAGAGACATTGCTATGTAAGTTTGGACTTGAGGATTGCAAACCTATCGCCACTCCCATGGAAACAGGTTTGAAGTTGAGTCTACATGATGCTGGCGATCCTGCTGATGTCACTCTTTACCAAACTGCTGTTGGCTGCCTCATTTATGTATGCAACACGAGGCCAGATATTCAGTTTGCAGTCTCGCAGGTCAGCAGATTTATGCATAGCCCAGGGTCTAAGCATTGGCAGGCTGTCAAGAGGATTTTCCGCTACCTTAGTGGCACTTTACATCTTGGCTTGTTTTATCCCAAGGGGGGATCATTGCCGCCAGACTTACATGCTTTTTCGGACTCATATTGGGCTGGTTGTTTTGACACGCGAGTGTCCACAAGTGGTTTTTGTTTCATGCTTGGCAGTTCATGTATATCATGGTTGAGCAAGAAGCAACCTACTGTGGCCACTTCGAGTTGTGAGGCTGAGTACAGGGCAGTCTTCACAGCTACGGTTGAGTGTGTATGGCTCAGACGCCTTATGGCTGACTTGGGTGTTGGACAGGACACTGCCAACACTATCTACACTGACAGTCAGAGCGCATTGGCAGTTGCGAGGAACCCAGTTTTTCATGCTCGCACAAAGCACATTGAGGTGCATTACCACTATGTCAGGGAGAGGCTCTCAGCAGGAGAGATCAGCTTGGCTTATGTGCCAACACAGGACAACCTTGCAGATCTTTTCACAAAGGCATTGTCTCGTGAGAAGCTTGAAGCTTTCCGCAAAGCTTTGGGCTTACTCCCCTTTGTGGACTGATCCTGTCCTCAGGGCATGGCACTTCCCTTTACTCATGTGCCAGCTCTCGTTCACCGCATCACTCCAGGGGGGATTTGTTACCATATACATGTGGTAGTGATGTGTGTGTTCGCCGGGGCATTTTTTCCCTCTTTAGGAGGTTTTTTCCCCCGTGCATTGTATATACGCCCATCACTCTAGGGCTATCTATCTTTCCATTGCACACTAAGTAACACACTCTCCATTGTGTGCTTTGAGCTTCCTTCGTCTTCTCCAAGCTGTGTGTGTTTCTCTGCAACCCTAATTCCAACAGAAGCCAGCATAGCGTGCTAGCCTTGGCATTCTTCATTCACCAAGTAAACCACTCCTTCATAGCTTCGGTCTAGGTGTTCTTCAAGTCCTCCACGTTGCCCGTCTTTCGTTTCCTTTCCTCACCTTTCCCTTTCAAATTCGCATGAGGTGCCATTGATTCAATTAATCTATATACCAACATGAAACGCCAAAATATACATCTCTCTCTCTCTCTCTCTCTCTCTCTCTCTCTCTCTCTTGCGTACATACAATATGGGCTCGCTGCAGTATTGGCTCAGGGGAGACTTGAAGGAGAGAAGACCATTGGTAGGGTTATTTTGAGAGAGCTCTCTCTTGCGTACATACAATACGGGCTCGCTGCAGTATTGGCTCAGGGGAGACTTGAAGGAGAGAAGACCATTGGTAGGGTTATTTTGAGAGAGAGAGAGAGAGAGAGAGAGAGAGAGAGAGAGAGAGAGGTCCCCAACCCACCGATACCAAAGTCGAGATGGGGTCCTTGATAGGTCTCTAGGCCTATTAAAAGTCAGAGTCTCTAAATAAGAAGGGTCCAAGGAATAGACATTTACCATTGGCAATGGTTTGGGTCTATAGTCCTAAAAGAAAACCTAGTCCTGTCTCACAGCGGAAATGGGATAACAACTTAAAAGTCCAAAACTCTTTTGGCCCTATAACTTCCACAAATTGAGCTAAAGTATCCTCAACCAACTCTTTTTTCCCACCAACAGATGTGAGGGCACAGCCGTATATGGACTCCTCTTCTAGGTGGAGAAGTTTTCTAAACATTTTTACCACGCGAGGATGGATAGTTCCCTAACTAATCAAGTCCACCCGTCCATTATTGACAACCTTAGTCAATCCCCACTTACCACCCCACACTCACACATGATTCTTTTGTTTTCTAATTACTACCACATTCTTTTGACATTTAAAATAATTGTTTTCCTTGTAACTTTCACGTACAGTAATTCATTAAGACATATCATGAAAATCAACATTAAGAACGGTCTTTAAAAAACCGAACATCTTTAGACTTAAGACAAGTTACGATCACTTGTAATATTTCCTGACAACCCTGACACGTACTCCACTTGTCTCAAGCACACATATAAATAAGTGAAACAAACATCACCCTTCCTTATTTATAATCCGGGTGGAAATCCATCACCCAAAGTTCGGGGCAGCCATATGCCAAACCACTTGCCCATACAACCGGGCGATTCCCCTAGGAAAATAACGATATCCTAAGTAGTATCCACAAACATACACATGTAGGAGGTAAAGAATCCACAAACATGGGGGCAACCGACTCATCCATGGCTGACAAGCCATCATTACTCATCACTTGAAGTGAAAATACTCCAAGGAATCAGAGGTGTCTTGAGACAAGTTGACTTAAGGATGACCAATCATTCTTTCCTAAATCAACCAACCTTAACCCAAACAATTCTTGTTTAATTTACAAACAAATGCATGTTGATTTCTTGGAAGATGTCTTTCGTTTTCAACCAGTTTTATTTTTCCTAATTCCTTACACTCTCTTTTCCGTATGCAACGTTAAAACTTAAAGAAGAACTTGAATTATTCATCTTAAATTATAATGAAGACCCACCTGGGACTTGTGGCGCATTTGCTACAGTGTTGGGGCCTGAATGCTTTCATCTGTAGGCCTACTACTAGGTCCGGCCTCGTGGTCGTGCGACGCTCTAGTCCTCTTGGGAATATTGCCCTTCTCATCAGATTGAGGGTTTTCTCCGGTTCTCTTCGGTGACATGACTTCTATCCTTAAAAAAAGAACGTCTATTGATTAGGCGAATCATCAAAAACTTGACTTTACCTTCGTATTGAATCTAATTCCTCTTTTTACCCTCGCTAAGGTTAAATTTGTAGTCATAAATGGTAGTTTTTTGACCTAGTAATTTCTTACTTGCTTATATAGGTAAGATAATTTTATTTTAGCTTCCTTAAGGATTTTCTAAGCACCCTTAATTTATTTATAAATTTTTGCATCTTTTTTTATATTTTCTCTTCTTTATTAATCGTGGAATGTGCTTATTTTTTGCTTAATATTTATTAGATTCATTATCTTCTAAATATTGAATTTTTTCAACTTCCTATCAGTGGTTTATACATTCAATAATTTTTTCTAAAAAAATTTAACCATAATTTTTATTTATCCTAATTAAATTTTAGCTTAAAATAAGGTTTTTAATCTATTGTAATTACTTAAACTAATTAACTAATTATGGTATAATCATCTCGGCTTGCTAATAATATTTTTTAACTCAAATAATTACCTTGTAAGTATCTAAGCTAGTTAAGTAATTTCCTCCTTTGATTTACAACTAAAATCTAAGAAAATTGCTTAAGTAAATAGCTAAACTAATTTTTTGGTCATGATCTAATTATCTCAGATTTTTAATGATATTTATTAACTTTGATAATCACCTTATAATTATAAGCTAATTAGCTAATTTTTCCCTTTAATGTAAAGCTAAAATTAGTCAATTTTAGCTTAATTAAATAGCTGAAATAATTTTTTACACTTTGTAATTATCCAAGTTAGTTAACTAATTTTTACCTTTATTTTATAGCTAAAATTAGTTAATAGCCAAACTAATTTGTTTTGCTAATGAGCTAATTATCTCGGCTAGAATATGATGTTTCTTAACTCTGATAAGTACCTTGTAATTATTCAAGTTAGTTAACTAATTTTCCCTTTAATTTATAGCTAGAATCAATCTATTTAAGTTGTATTAAATAGCTAAACTAATTTTTTGTTAATGAACTAATTATCATGGATAGCTAATGATGTTTTCTAACTTTTACAATTACTTTGTGATTATCCAAGTTAGTTACCTAACTTTCCTATTTAATTTATAGCTCTTAATTAAATAGCTAAACTAATTTTTTATTAATGAGATAATTATCACGCCTAGCTAAAAATTATTACCTTGTAATTATCCAAGTTAGTTAGCTAATTTCTCCCCTTTTATTTACAGCTAAAATCAATCAATTTTAGCTTAATTAAAGAGTTAAAAATAATTTTCTATTAATGAAATAATTATCGCGTGTTCTTAACAATGTTTTCTATCTCTAATAATTATCTTGTGATTTGTTAAGCTGGTTTACTAAGTTTCCAATTAGTTTTATAGTTAAAAATAGTAATTTTTTATCTTATTAATTATAGAAATTGATCAAAAAATTATGATATAATTTTTCTAGCTTTTTAAGAGTATGATTAAGCTCTAATAATTATCTTAGAGCTAAGTAAGTTTGTTTAATATAATTTCCATTAATTAAGAGCAAAATTAATCAATTTTAGCTCTAATTAGGATTAATAATTAAGTAGATTATTAATCTTAATTAAGATTAATTAATCAACAACTTAATCATGTAAAATAGAGTGATTAATAGTAGAGAATGGTCTAATCTTTTTTAAGTAATAGATTAATTAAAATATATATATAAATTGCTAGTTAATTGAGATTAGCATAATTACCTCGCTTAATCACTTAGATTTTTCCCTCTTTGTGATTTTTGTGAAGTATCTGTCTTGCACGAGTGATTTCTGGCCAAGATTCGAGTCTGCTTGAATTGTGAGGTAACAGGTCCTATGTATAGTTTTTATGGGCACTCATAAGCTCTCAAAGGTTGAAACTGGCAGTTGCTGGCAGCTCAAGCACTCCTAGGCTCAAGAAGGCGCCATCTACGGCTAAATCTAGCTTGGGCAAGTCTAGATGTTTTCTCCTAGTAACTGTCTACTTTGAAAAGCAAGCCTGCTAATTTTCTCTGCTATTTTGATAAATATCTTGGAAAATATCTAAGGGTTATAATGAAAGTCCTAAGCTTTAATGATTACTAAAAATGATCCAATTATTTTTGCAATTTAAAGTGGCAGTGAATCTTCCAGAGAGGATAGTGGTGTCAGTTTTTACCCAAATTTAGTTCTGAGAGTTCATAGCTATAGGTTTGTCCTACTTAAGATTTTAAAAATACCAAGTTTAACTGCTTTTGAGATAGTGCTTTACCTGTTTGTACGCCCAATGATTTCTCCTAAGCTTTGTTCATTTCCCTGCAGCTAGAAAGGTGGAAACCTTACAATCACCCCAACTTAAGAATTTGTGATGCCCTTATCTCAACCGAAATTGGGAAAGTCTTTAAGAAGAGAGGTTTCATCTTACCAAGTGGCATCTTCGGTGGGATAATCTTTTCACTTTACCAAATGTTTCGTGATTACTCTATTTCTAAGAGTTATTTCTCTAGTTTCAAGGATACAATATGGCTGAAGTTCATGCACTCCTTGTTGTTGCATTACAATCTACTCGTCATCCAATGCATGATTGGGGTTTTGAATGCAGGGTTTTAGTAGGCTGATGTGAAATACATCATGAACTTTGATATGCTCACGTAGCTTCAATTTGTAGGCTTGATCATTTCATAAGGACCGTAATACCTGGGACTAAGCTTTTTGAATTTTCCCAAGGATAGGTTGCTTCTTTTTGGACGCACTCAAAGAAAGACCCTGTCTCCTTGCTTGAAGGTTCAATTAGATCGTTTTTGGTCCGCATAATGCTTTTGACAATCCTTACCAGCATGAATATCTTGTTGTATGGCTTTGGTTTAGGCTTCCATTTCTTCCATCATTTTCTCTGAGGCCTCTACCCTTATAGTAGGGTCAAAAAAATTCAATGGTGATAAGAATTCATGCCCATATAGAGCATTGAAAGGTGACATCCCAATTCTTTTATGGAAAGAGGAGTTGTAGGCAATCTCTACCAAGGGAAGAAATTGAATCCACTTACAGGGTTCTCTCAAGCTCAAAGGATATCTTCAATTACTTGGTTTACCCGTTCTATCTGTCCGTCCATCTGAGGATGATATGCTGAGCTAAAGCATAGTTGTGTTTCTAAAGCTTCAAATAGAGCCTTCCAAAGCTTGGAGGTGAACTTTGCATCCCTGTCACTGATTATTCTCTTTGGAAGCCCATGTAATCTAAAGATCTCTTTAACGAAGATCCGGCTTATATTTGATGTGGTGTAAGTGGTTTTTATTAGTATTCGGTGAGATGCTTTGGTGAGCATATCCACGACTACCATTAGAGAGTCATACCCTCCCTGAACCGTGGGAAGATTCGGGACAAAATCCATGCTAATGAATTCCCACTTCATTTCCAAGGGTTGCACTTTTTCTGGCTCATCACTCGTTCAGCCTTGTTTCTTTGGCAAGAAAGGCATTGTCTGATGTATCGAAGTACATCCCCTTCATTCCGGTCCAGAAGTACCTTTTCCTTAAGGTATTAAGAGTTTTTGTATATCCGAGGTGTCCTGCTACTAGGGTATCATGACCTTCATGAAGAATGAACTGCTTTAGAAGGGTATCCTTGGAAATGTAAAGTCAATGTCTGTAGTAAAGAAGGCCATCCTCCATAGAATGGTCCTTAACTATGGATTTTTTCTTTTCATTGTGTCTACCTGGATGAGAATTTGAATGATTTAAAGATAGGCTTCATCTTTCGGTGAGCATTCCCTCACCTTATCAAATATTGGATTGTTGGCCATGGAGATGGCTCCAAGGAAGGTTTTTAGGCTAAGGACATCAGCAAACCACATTTTCCTTGTCGGGTCTATACTTTATTTGAAATTCGTATTCCTGCTAAAGAAGTTTTATCCAATGTCTTTGTCTCATTTTAAGAGTTGGTTGGGAAAAGATCCATTTTAGACTTTGGTGATCGGTGATCAGTTGAAACTGACATCCCAATAGATAATGTCTCCATAGCTTGAGGGTATGAATAACATCTAATAATTCCAGGTCATGAGCTGGATAGTTCAACTCATGAAGCCTTAATTTTTTGGAAGTGCAAGGAACTGGTTGGCCTTCTTGTGTTAAGACTCCTCCTACAACGAGTCCACTTGCATGTGTTACCACCTCAAAATCTTGAGTAAAATTGGGTAGCTTGAGTACGGGAGTGGAGGTGAGATATTGTTTCATTTTTTGAAAACAATCTTCTTGCAGTTCTCTCTCCCATGTAAGCTTGGAGGGTTTCTTGAGTAGCCGAGTTAAGGGTGCAACAATGAGTGCATAATCTTTGACGAATATTCTATACCATCTTGTAATACCTAGAAAACCTCGAATTTTGCTGATAGTTTTGGGTTGTGGCCATTCTCTTATGTCCTTAACCTTTGCATGATCCATTGAGATTCCCTTAGAAGATATGATAAACCCAAGATAACTGGCTTCAAGAGTAAAAAGGACACATTTGCTCATCTTGGCACATATATCATCAAAGAATACCAGAACAAAATCATCAAGGTGTTCTCAAAATATATCCTACATGAGCCGATTAAAAGTTGTCGGCACATTTATAAGGCCAAAGGGCATGACTATGAACTCATAGTGCCCATATCGAGTGTTGAATGCGGTCTTGTATATGTCCGCTTATTTGATCCGAATTTGAAGATATCTTGATCTGAGATCGATTTTGTGAACATTTCTTCCTCGCGCAATCTATCCAGAAGCTCGTCTATGCGAGGGATAGGGTACTTGTTCTTTACGGATACCTGATTAAGGCCTCGATAATCTATGCAGAGGCATAAGGATCCATCCTTCTTTTTCTGAAACAAAATAGGTGCTCCCCACGTCTGAAAATTTATTAAGCCTCTATGGAAGTTGGTTGGTTGACCTTGTTTAGTTTGACCATGAAGATTTGTTGTCCCTTACATTGTCGTGACGCCCCACGTTTATTGAGAGAAAAACACACGTAAAAAGAAAAAAAAAAGGTTTTAAGGTTTTAAGGTTTTCTTACGAAAGAGCCGTAACTTTTTGCAGTATCGACGATTATAGATAAATAATGCTTGGGATTCTTTGGGTGAGATAATGATGTCTCTTGAAGTTTAATGATTATGGGTTATGTCAATGTGATATGGTTGGCATGGCATTTGGTGAATTTAAAGAAAACAAAGGTGATTGAGGAGCTTCATATTCAGAATGTTGTTTCTAGCAGATGCAAAGTGATGCCTTGATCTTGAACACAATCAGTTGTGCTTTAGTGTTGAAGAATTTTTGCATTATGCAAGGCATTGATGTGCATTCACGATGCGATTGGTGTCCACAAAGGTTGCAGTCGAGGAGGGTATCGTTGTTGGCGGAGGCTCCGCACTTCTAAGGCTTGCGTCAAAGTTGGCCACGTTTTTTTAATTGTGCCTCGGTTTAGATGTATGCCAAAGTTGATGGGGAGTTTGGGTCAAGCGAACAAGGGGCGTGTGAATGGCCGCTTAGAGTATGAAACTAACAATAAAGCAAGGCTTTTTATTAATATTGAGGAGGCAGTAAAAGAAAAAGCTTTCCGTCAAAGGGGGTTATAAAAGACCAGCATGCGACGACGGGTGCAAAGGTTTTTTCAAGCAACTGTAGACAAAGCAAGCAGGGAAAGCAGGCAGGAAGCCGCCGTCGAGCAGAAGTAGGAGCGCGGGCAGAAAATAGCAGGGAGCGTGCAACAAGAGAGAGGAGTTGGCGTGCCGTCGATTGTAGCCTTGAAGGGGACGGGCGTGAGCAAAAGGGAGATCCAGCCAGAGGAGAAAGGCTGCATTTACTCTCTTTGCGCTTTGCTGGTGCTTTTGCTGCTACGAGACATGCGAGTGCTGCCTCGACATCCTATGTTGTTTCTTCTAATTACAACAAGCATCATATTCAGTCATGGTAGAGCCCCCGTATTACCAAGAGATGTCATTCAGCTACCATGTCTGCGTACGTAACCAGGAGAGGCTTCTGTAGACGATGGGAAAAACACCTCCGTCAACTGCAGAGCCATGGAGTTGAAGTTGACAAGCATAAAGCGAGAGTCGACTCCAGGGACGAGCAAAAATAGGACCGAGAGAAGGACGAGCAGAAAACGAGAAGCCAACAGGCGACTCGGGCAGGAACACTGTTTTTTTTTGTTGTATTAAAACTCAAGGTTGTTTTTTTTTAAAAGTGAACCAAGGGGTAGAGCATACCAAAGTAGTAACTGTGATCAAAATCTGAGGAGCAGCTTCATGAAGTTAGAGTGAGCAGGTTTATCGAGAAAGTGCACTACTGATAAGAAAGGCAAGTTCGTGTTCGTAGAAGAGGTCGAGAAGAGCAAGGGAAGTGTATTGAGGCCATAAAGCTTTGGCTTTGCATGTCTGCTCAGAATCTTGGCAAAGTTTAGAGTACTTCATGCCTATTACAATGAAGTTTCTTTTGTATCAAGATTTTAAGCTCATTTAGTTTAACAACTTAAGATTCTAAGGTGTCGTTTGTGTCAAATTATCTTGTGTTGTATCTTTTCTCTCACCACATTCCCAGTGTTGATCCCGGCTCACTAACCACACTTATTTTCCCCCGACATCTTTGGTGAACCCGACGCGAAAGCGAGTCGGGGTGGGACTTGGTAGCAGAAGATGTTGACACCACAAGAAGTAGCAATGCAACAGATGGTGCAGTAGTTTGCAACCTATATGCAGCAGCAGCAGGCTTCTCAAAAGCAGTACCAACAAAGTGAACGTATTCTCAAGCGAGGTATACAGTAACCGAAAAGCTGCAAAGATTTGAAGGTTGTGATATTTCAAAATTTTGTACTGTTTATGAACAATCTATGGAGGATTATGGAGTTAATGATCATGACTCAGTGGAAGGTTTTCACTTAATTGCGGCTCCTGAGCTTAGGGCTCGAATTGAAGAAATTCGGATAACACATGGTGCAAACTGGCAGGAGTTTAAGAAGGCTTTACAAGAAGAGTATTTTCTCGAAGATTCTCAATGGGTTACCAAGAAAAGCTTTATGAAATGGATACAGCAGAAGGATAAAGGATTATCTGCGAGAGAATTGCTACGAGCTTTTGAAAAGAAATTTGAAAAGTTATCTACTGTTGAGCAGAAAACAATGCAGCCGGAAAAGGTCGAGCTATTTATTCAAGCAGCAGATTTGCGCCTTCAGAAGAGCTTGGTACACCTGCTTGAGGACCCATCTGGTGAGTTGGGCTTAACTTCTGATCAGAAATTGGTTACAGAAGCTGTTAATATGATTGTAAAGCGGCAAAAGAGGGTGGACAAGTTCATAGTGGCTGATCCTATGGAAGCGCTCGAAGAGGATCTAGTGGAGAAGCCCAAGCCCAAGCTGGAAGAGCCAGTCGTTGATGAGCTGGTAAAAGGTATACAAGAGTTGAATTTGAATTTGAAAGCTGTTAAACTTGATGGTTTGAGTGCAAGTGGATCTTCTTCTGAACCTAGACAGCGTCCTCCACAACAAGATTGGGATAAAGGATGCATGTGGTGTGATAGCTTAGATCATATACGCAAAAATTTTGATGATTTTAATGAAGCTTATAAGAAGAACACAGTTTTTTGGAAGGACGGAAAGCTGCATCTTAAAGAAACTGGTGAACGTCTACGTTTTAACTATTGGAAGGGCGGTATGAAGAAGCTAGTTGAGGAGATGCAGCACAATGCCTCTAGGGTTGATGCAACAACTTATGGATTACAGGTATGCAGTGCGGAGGAAGAGGAAAGTACCAAGGCTAAAGGGAATCTATGGCCTTATGCTTTGAGGACAACTGACAAAGGTAAAATAACTCGTGACACATTAAGTCAAGCTCGGAATTGCATTCGACAAACTACGGGGTGGTAAGATCCTGTAGATTCTCTTTCTGTGTATTGCCTTTCTTGCAAAATCTCAGGCTAATGAAGCTATGGTGGAAGAGAAGAGCAAGAGAGATGAAGACATTGTGGGCTCATCAAAACAAGCTACGAGGACTAGCGGCAAGAAGGAAGAAAGCACAAGTTCTAAAGCAATTCCTACACCTGAAGTGGTTATGGAAGAGGCATCTAAAGATAAAAAGCAAGGTAAGCCAAAAGGGCCTTCTTACAAGTTAAAATCTGATATTGAATTGGCTACAGATCTGAAGAAGGTATTTGAGGAACGCATTCTCAATAGCAAGGTGGAACTTACTTTGGGCGATGTCTTGGGTATTGCTAAACGTGAATTTCATGAGGAGATCATTGATATTATAAAGAGAAAGCGACAAGTACCAGTCGTACAAGAACCTGATGCGGTCAAGAGCGAAGTGATTCAACATGTAGAATCAATTCTGGATGCTTACGAGTCAGAGATTGAAGAAGAAAGTTTACAGTCTATAGTGATCTCCAATCAAGTTACACCCGAGGGAAGACATGTTCATTTAATGATGATGGTGAGGAAGCAATACTGTTAACCCTCACGGCACACGGACACCCTATGATCTATAAACGTTGTATTTGGTAGAGTCAGGTACCGGGCTTGTCGGACCAATAGGGAAAGGTAGAGTGATCGTCGATGAGAGGCGCACTTTAACTTGGACATTCAAGGGATTAGTTGGTTAAGCATGGGCGCCCAAGTGTGAATGGGGTGAGCTCCTATAAAAGCCAACTAAACCTAATTTTTACTCATTCTCTCATTTGTGCAATTGAAGAGTGCTCTTGCTCCATCTCCATCTTCTTCTTCTTCACCTCCTTGTGTGTGTGTGTGTGTGTGTGAGAGAGAGAGAGAGAGAGAGAGAGAGAGAGGGAGAGTGTGTGTGCGATCGAGCATTACGAAGGCACGACGGCGGCGAAGCGGTTGAGCGCGGCATGACTGCAGCTTCTTCTTCATCGCGGCGAGGAATCCACCACGAAGGCGAGCGTAGAGCGGTGAGTGACACACCCTTTGTTTTCTTGAGATTGCTAGTTTAGGCTTGTTGTGTGCTTGGAGCCGTTTGTGGCTCGCACACGGTATATTGGCAAGTCCCTTGCTTCGACAGTGCGGCAAGGAGCGCACATTTTTGGCGCCGCTGCCGGGGATATGCCCTACACTAATGTTAAGGCGGTTACGCCGCTAGCGGAAGCTAAATAGCGAGAACTCAACCAACAACAGAATTTGTCAGACGAGGACGGAGCTTGACCCACAGGCGCATGGAAACAACTAGGTGGGTGTCAAATCACCTACTCGACCTTCTAATGACAATCACTACTAAGGAAATCAAATCTAAGTTCTAAAACACGCAAGTGACTGAAATCCGTACTACGAACGAATGCTATACGAAACAGGATCTAGAATCATCGAATCGATCTCAAACTCAAGGGGAAGTCTATACACTAGGTAAGAACAACACCCTAAAGACTTGAACTGCAAAGTCAACCTATAACCACTCCGTGCGATAAACGCGTATGAAGACAGGCCGAAAAATACAGGTGACCGAAACTTGACCCCGATGGTACTAATGTGTAGCTCTACTCGTTGTGGTTCTATAGATATGCTGCACGCTCTATTCCGACACACGAGTTGGAAGAAAACTCACACCGAAGCTCGTAGGAACTTACCACACATAGAAGCCGATAGCGCGCACTCTTGGTATCTGTACGTAGCTCTCACCGTTGCTAACACAATGGTGGTGTCGCTTCTCCAATGGCGGCCCCGTAGCTCGCGTAGCAAGGAGATAAGACTCTCTCTCTCTCTCTCTCTCTCTCTCTCTCAGACACAGTCACCGCGCTCAAAAACTCACTTTGATTAATAATTGAATCCCTCCCTTTTAGGTTACAAAACTTTGGCTTATATACCTCAGCCTTGGAGGTGAGAACATCTCTAATTATTTACATCAGCAGGTGAAATTACGTCGGGATTACAAGCTGGAAACTCAATTGAGTCCCGTTACTTAATGAATGGCTCAATTCAAAATTAATGTCGGAAAGACATTTATTACAATCAATGGTTACAAAATGATGGGTGTGAGCAAAAATGTGGGTGTGATCCTCTGCTGGCTCAACACTCCCCCCCTCCGCGTTCATGTCGTCCCTGACATGACTTTTAGGCTTGATCAATAGAGTCCTGTCGTCTTGAGCATCTGCAAATGTGATTCGTAGCGTAGGTTGCCGATGGTCAAGGTTGGGCCGAATATTTTGCTTTCGTGAGCGAAAAAGCCGGTGTAGAAAGCTTCTTCGAATGTTTGCATGTGGAAGCCAGGCAAAAACATGATTCTTTGGTATAAGAGATGTAACACCTTTGGTGATGGCTGCAATGAAAGATCATACATCATATCCGTCACTGTGTCGGCCGTCGATAGTAGACTCGAGGTCGTGGCTTTATCTGGCGCGAACACTTCAATGCATGCTAAGAGAGTCCTGCAGATTTTCTTTAGCATCTGACACGAAAGGTCAGGAGAGCCAGTAAAGAGTTTGATGGTGCCCGTTAGGGTTTTCACCATGTAGGCTTTACCTATTCTCTCTCCTGCCTTTGGTCCTGGCATCCTTGGGTAATTAAGCCAATTTGGCTTCTTTTCTGCAATCCTGCCATGCTCTTTCCAGCTTTTGACTCTTGGCACCGGGCAGAAGGTTGCATCCTCTCGAATCTCCTTTGGAGCCTCTACCAAGTAGATGAGGTAGGCTGGGTATTTGTTCAGCCAACCTTTCCTCCATCTAGGTTGAGAGTCTACAATCCTCTTTGATTGTTCATCCTTTGTGATGTCGCCTTCGTAAAGAGCGACATACTGCTCCTCCTCTATTCTCTTTTTCGTCTTTATCACTTCAAATTTCATCAGAGGGAAAGGCAGGGTTGGTTGCATCCACTCTTCATGGAGCACTTTTGTGTCTAAACCTTGAAGTCTAATGGAGATGAGGAGTCTCCTTTCCCATTCCATTTCCGCCTTGGCACTTTCCTCTGTTGACTTTTCTATTTGGTCCTGGAGCCTTTGTTCTTCTTCGTCAGAGATTCCTGAAGTTGAGGCCACTTCTTGAACTGGGGCTGGATCTTCAATTGTGGTTGCCTCTCCAGTTTCTGGTAGCTCTATGGCTGCTCCCCCTGCTTCTTCTTGTGGTGTCTCTGTTTCTCTTCTTTGTTGCTCTTGGAGGTCTTGGAGCTGTTTGCGGAGGGCCTCATTTTCTGTCCTTAGTGTTTGGTTTTCTGATGTGAGTCTCTCCTCTGCAGCCAATGATCCCTCCGCCATGTGCAATCTTTGCACTTGCTCTAACCTCAGCTCTCTTTGCAGACTTCTTACCTGATCTTCCAGAGCTGGTACGAGGGCTCCCTCTTGTTCTGTTCCTGCTCTGCTAGCTCTAGGGGTGGTCCTGAGTCTCATGATTGTCCTTTCTTGAAGGTTGACTCTTTCCCTTAGCTCAATGAGCTCATCCTTGGCTGCCTCCAGCTCATCTTCTATTCGCTCCTTTGCTTCCTGTGAACTTGTTACCTCTCTTGAAGCTTCGACTAGTTGGAGTATCAAGCCGTCTCTCTCGTTTTCTGCGTCGTAGAGTGATGCTTTA
This sequence comes from Adiantum capillus-veneris, assembly GCF_014529385.1. Taxonomy (NCBI): domain Eukaryota; kingdom Viridiplantae; phylum Streptophyta; class Polypodiopsida; order Polypodiales; family Pteridaceae; genus Adiantum; species Adiantum capillus-veneris. The sequence goes on from NC_140937.1 coordinate 17,463,857, forward strand.
TGACTTTCAGATTCAGTCATAGCATTCTCTAACTTCTTCTGCAACTCTGCTTCCTTTTGTTTTGCTGTCTCAAGTGCTACTTCCTTTGCTCTGGATCTTTCTTTAATCTTGCTGAGCAGTTCATGCACCATGTGCATGTCTTTTTCATCTTCATCTGTCAACTTGACAGCTCTTTCTGCCACCACCTCCAATGGCTTCGGCTCGTCCATTTTTTCTTCACTCTCCATTGTACCCTTTGTCTTTTCTTTCGTCCCTTTCTGATCATCTTGCTTCCGTAGGGATATCCCATAAACTGCCTCCAGGGCCTCTTCTTCACTGTATCCGATCGCGACCAGATCCTCATAATCATCTTTCTTTTGCTGAACTGGATCTATCTCCTTTTCCTTGGTCCCGTCCTCCGGCTTTTCTATAACTTCTGTTTCTATTTCTATTGTGGTTTCCTCCACAATAATTCCCATCTTCTTCGGGCTTGGTACAACAGTAAAAGAGGGCTGATTGTCCTCAGTTATCTTGGCTTTCCCTTTGTTTGCTTGCCCGTCTTTCTCTTGAGGTTCAGTAGACTCATCTACTTTCTTCTTCCCCTTGTCGTCCTTTTGCAGCTCAGCTTTTAAAAGCTGTACTTCCTCTTCGGTATAAGGTTCGACAGGTTGTTGCTCCAGTATGGCCTCCGACTCCTCATAAGCTCTAATATATTGATCATATTGATCAACATGTGGCCTGGCTGAGCTGGTTCCGACTTTACTGGGGTCTGGCACCCACATTTCTTTGAAGTCCCCCTTTAGAGCTCTTTCCGCTCTAAACTGCTCCACCAGCCTTTCCATTCTTGCGGCTTTTTGACTTTTGGTTTGCTTGGGATCGGCCTTCTTCTTCACTTTCTTCTTGAGCGGCTCGTCCACGGCCTCCTCAGGTTCTGAAACTATTTCTAGTTTTCGACGTGCTCTTGTGGACGCCCTCTTGGATACTTCTTGCTGTGCTTCCTCCTCATCGGCTTCTCTAAGCCACTCATTCTGGGAGGGAATCTGTGGCCCTTGATCCCTAGCTCCAATAGCTTCATAAGCTATTCTTGTTAGGATTTCTCCTCCTCCTATGTACCTTGGCTTCTGGTTGTGCATGGCGATTACTTGCTCGTGGATGTATTGAGCATAATTCACCTCTTTTGGCACGTTGCTCTTCAGTGCCCATGTGATGGTTGTGGCAATGGCATGGGGTGGTGTAGTATACTTCTGCGGTCTTTTGCTGCACACATGGAAAAACTGGTTGTATAATCGGCAAAGGGTTTCCGCTCGTTGATCTGCCATATCTCCGTAGGTTGTATTTTGTTTCTTTGATCCATAGACCTCTATGGCCTCTCTTCTTTCTCTGACAGAACTCCCTTTGTTGTGCAGCTTCAGTGCATCTGCAATGAGCTGTGGAGTGATCTGTACTTCAACTGTTTCTCCATCCATGGCTGTCAACGTGGCTTTCCCATCCTTCTGAATGGATGTTGCCAACTCATACACTCTTCTTGTGTCTACACCTGATGGTCTCGAGGTGAAGAACCTGTGTAAGTCAGCCTTTTCCAGGTATCTGCTTATGTTCTCTGATCTGCTATAATCCACTAATTCTCGTGGGATCATAGGTACATCGACCGATTGCCCTTGAGGATCTCTGAAAGTCCCCTGGTAGATCTTTATTCCCTCTTTTTCTAGTACTGCTTCCTCCACCCAAGTCTTGGTTGGCTTGAGGGTTTCTGTTGGAATATCAAAAGGTTCTGCTTCTGCAAGAGCATCCTTGATGGTTGGTCTTTTTCTCTTAGTTGCCGATGACTTAGCGGAATCCATGGATCCTGTAACTCCAATTACAGAAGTTAGCGTCTTTTTAGTACTGAAAGCCGAAATGAAGCTTTTAACTATTCAAATGACTTGAAAATTGAAACATGAGCTATTCAGGGCCTAAGGATGCAATGTAGGTGAAAAAATGTGCAAACTGGGCTCAGAAACATGCTTGAGACATCATACGCGTATGATGTCTTTTGTGTCAGAATGACTTCATATTGGTTGTGCTTGTAGCTGATAGTGTATACATGAGTATCATATGCTTGGATTTGAGTTTGGATCCCATTTGGTCAAGTTTTGGCCAGTTCAGTCCAGTTCAGGCTCTTGGCAAAATTTTGAAAGGGAAATGGATTTTATGATCCAAATTGGGTAAAACTTGGTGGATTACCTTCAAATGGCATGTAGAACACTTCTGTTTGGTGGTTGAAGCCCTTAGATGCCAAAATCACATAGTGAGACATAATACGCGTATGATGTCTTTTAGTGCATTTTTTGACCAATTTTCTCTATAAGCTTGGTTTTGGCTTTAGATAGGCTTATTCAGTGGATTTATCAAGTTTGGATAGAATTTGGACTAAAAATGGCTCTGGAGACATCATACGCGTATGATGTCTTTTTCATCAATTTTTCATGGGATTGGTTCTGTGGACTCTCCATGTGCTAGTGAAGGACTGTTTATACTCAAATCTTGGTTTGGACTTGAATATGTTGGATTTGGGACAAAAATAGGCTTTGTATGAAGGATTTTCTCTTAATTGGGCTAATGGGGTGATCCACTTGACCAAATGGTTCCAAACTTCATATGTAGCATGTATTAGATATATATAATGGATGTATGATGACAAATGAGCATTTTTGGCTCTGTAAGTGCAAATAGACATTATACGCGTATGATGTCTTTTGTGTCAAAATGGTGCTTTTTGGTTCCAGATAGCTTGTAGATGTGTTAATCAACAATCCTACAAAGTTTCAATGAGTTTGGAGTTATTTTGACAAAATTAGGACCAAAAATCAATTTTGTGGCCTACTTTGCGTCTTTTTGGTTTTCCTTGGGTTTTCTAACTCCAATTCTCATGATACTTGGTTCATAGGATGTGATTAACATGTGGAATGAGGCTATGCACTCAAATGTTGAAATGGATGTGAAAATCATGCTGTGAGACATCATACGCGTATGATGTCTTTTCTTGAAATGTTGGTCTTTTTGTGCAAAGAATGCTTTGTGCTAGTGCCCTAAGCCCTGCTAACTAGTTTTCAACTTAAAAAGTCATCAGTTTAGCTAAAAAGCCCCCTTATAGGCATTTCAGTCTCCGAAGTCGTCTTTTTGCCTTGGAGTTGAATTTCTTCAACTTTTCTTCTTGAGAGTTGCATTTCCAGCTCATTGGATATGTTGTGAAGCCATCCAGTTGGTTGAACTTGACTTTGGCTCCCCGTTTTCCATCTTTATCCATTTGGTTTCCCGAAAGCGTCTTTTTCACCATCGGTAAGTGAATCAGCTTTCTTTTGGGTTTTGCTTGCAAACATAAGTCATCCATGTATAGTTGAAACTGCTTGTGAAGTTTCATGTCATTTGGTCGTCAATTTTAGCCGTTATGCCAAAATGACGCTTTGTGTATCCACAGCCGAATCGGTTGTTCCGACCTACTTTTGGTGGTCCAAACCTAGAGATACTCCATGGTTGCATTGCCCTCGATGTTGTTAAGCTTCCTGAGAAGTTTTGTGTCGTTCCGACAACTTTTTTCTGTTTGCCTCTTGCAGGCTCTGTTGACCTAGGGTTTTTCCAGTAGTTCCTTCTTGAGCTTTGAGTGCTAGAAACTCATCTCCTATACTAGGGTAACCCACCTCTAAGTTCTTGCAAAGTTTGGTTAGGCGGTTGTGCCCCTACCTAGCGTTCTTCCCCATTCCCCGTCTGCTCTTGTTTCTTGGTTTTGGTGAGTTTTCGCGACAAAAGTTAACGATAAGCATCAAAAGCTTATGGCAACGAGTCTACCTCTCATGTCTGGTGTCCTCTGAGCTCTCGTAGCAGTCGTAGAAGGTGGTAGAAGGTCGGATGCTACTGTGTGCTCTTTGCTCTCTCCAAGAAGGTAATAGTGGAAATGAGCTTGATAGTGAAGTGAAAAATACTTAACTTCGGGCTTCCCGGATCACTTGTTACCAAATTTGACATGTGCTCCTATCTCGTCGTGAAATGCACTTTAGGATTTGAAATTTCTCAATTCGGACTCCGTTTGACCTGTTTCTGAGAAATTTATCCACTTTGCCAAAATTCTGTCATTTCGGGCTTTCCGCAACTTTTCAGAATTGTACCCCATTTTTACCATGGGTTGCCCTTGTCATTAGGACCATCACCGTCTATTCTTTTCTTTTTTCCGATCTCATTTCACCTGCTTTTTTATTTTTCTTTTATTTTCTTTAAGAAAATCATAAAAAATATAGGAAAATAGCAAATTGAAGCCAAAAAATTCCAAACATACACGATAAATATCTGGTAACCCTGTGTATATGAATATACACTTCTTTGTGATTTCTGGACTTGGATTACCACTTTTTTCCTCTTTTTAGCTCTAAAAACACTCTTATTTAGTGATATTTACACATCTAGAGACCCAAATTCATCATTTGATCTCTTCTTGTTGCAAAACAAGGTATATAAGGGCATAAATATTATCAATATCTGCAATCAAACATAAAAAATTGCAAAATCATGTAAGACACTGCCCTTGTAATATAATTTTTGTTTTTCTTTGTTTTTTCCGCTTGTAGCTGCTTTGTAGCTCCTGTATACCTCCCCCCCTCCTAGTCTGAGTCCTCCCGGACGACTATGAAGTGTCTGTGGGTGAAGCATTGTAGTGGTTTGGGTCATAAGTTCCCAATGTAATTGTAGAGCGATGATACAACAGTCTTTCCAATAAAGCTGCTCTTTGTTTGATTGAAGGATTGGTGGTCGGGTTTTGGGTTGGTTTTGGCCCTTCGGTAGTAGAATCAGTAGATGGGTTCTTCGTTACCTTGTTGTCTTTCTTCACAATCCAAATCTGCTTCCGCTTTGCTTGTGCTTGCCACAAACTCTTTGCGACCCAAACCTGCTTTGTTCTGTGTGTTGATTTCCTCGCCTTGAAATACCTAGGAGTTTCCGTTGATTGTATTGAAGGGAGTTCCTGTTTACAAATCTTTGGGATCCAAATTTGCTTGCTGTAGCTTTGTGCCGTCATGAACTTCTTTGGAATCCAGATCTGTTTCACTGTCCTTGATTGTCGGGGATCACTCTGTTGTCTGGTATTGAAGACTCTGTTTTCCACCTTTTTGTTCTCTGGCACAGCCTTTTTTGGTCTCCATACCAACTTTGACTCCGTTGTTTTCCAAGGTTGAGCTGTTATAATATTGCTTGTCTTCCTTACCCAATGTTGAAAATTCCTCGTCGAAGAGTAATCCGGTTGTATAGAAACTTTTGGTTGCCATTGCTTCTTCTTTTTCTCTGGTTGTTGTTTATCTTTGTCTTTGGATTCGTCCTTTGGAGTTGGCTCTTCTCCTTTGGTGAACTTAACTGATTGACTTTCACCTTCGTATTTGATAAGCACTGATTTAGAACTCCAGTCAATCATTGCATTGTATTGCTTCTGCCATGGTTGTCCTAGCAATAATGGATGTTGTGTAGCTTGGTCTTCAACCACGTAAAACATATGAGGATACACATACTGGTTAATCTGTATATGTAAAACTGTGCATCCGACAGTTTTGATTGAATTCTCAGAGTAACTCTTTAACTCTTGCTTGGCAGTTTGTAGTTTAGTGTCATTTGTCAATTGTCTATACAAACTGAGTGAAAGTAGGTTAGCTTGAGCTCCTGAATCCAATAGTGCTCTGGCTTTGATTTGGTTGGTTCCTACTTTGCATTCAATGATGGGTTCTTCTTTGTCATTATCCATTTCTGTTATACTGACTGCGTTTATTCGTGTTGCTCCTTCATTGCGCTGTTTCTGACGCAGTAGTCTTCTTTTCTCCATTCTTTCCTTCGCCTCGGCTTGCGCTTCCTCCTCAATCTTTTTCTTTTTTTGGACACGCAGCTTTTCTTGATGTATTTTGAGAAGCATGTCTTGTGTTAGCGGCAACAGATACTTTTTCACTCTGCATCCACTAATCCAATTGGGCATTTCTTCTCCGTCTAATGTAGCAAGCTTGACGGCTCCACTTGGTGATAGATCTTTAATCACCAGAGGACCCATCCCTCGCTTTTTAAGCTTCTTAGCATGCTGTTTCAGAGTGTAAACTAGGACATAGTCCCCAACTTTAAACTCTTTAGTCCGCACATGCTTATCAAAAAATTCCTTTTGTCGCCTTTTTTGAACGTAGATGGAAGCTACTGCTTTTAGGCGAAGCTCATCTAGCTTTTCCAGGTCATCTATTCTATCAGAGAGCTCGTGTCCCGTCCACTCTAGATCCTTAGCCACCCTTAAGGTTGAAATCAAGAATTCTATTGGCAAGATAGCATTTAGCCCAAAAACCATGTTATATGGGGTCGTTCCTATTGATGTTTTATACGCCACCCTATATGCCCATAATGTTGAATGTAACTTTTGGTCCCAGTCAGTTCTCGACTCAGATACAATCTTCGTGAGGACCGTACATATGGTTTTGTTTGTTGCTTCAGCTTGTCCGTTTGCTTGTGGATGATACGGGGCTGATTTCCTATGGATTACCATGAATTCATCTAGAAGGATCTTTATCACTTCATTTATGAAATGTGTGCCTCGATCACTCACAATTTCTATTGGCAATCCATATCGTACAAAGACGTATTCATACAGAAATTGTGCCGTGGTCCTGGCATCTGCTTTTTGAGTTGCCTTTGCTTCGACCCACTTTGTTAGATAGTCTGTAGCCACAATGATGTATTGTGCATGAGTCTTATATGCAGGAGGCGAAATGGGTCCAACATAATCAATCCCCCATTTTGCAAAAGCTCTTGCCCCCATCATTGGTCTAAGTGGCATATCATCTCTTTTAAGTGGTACTTTGGTCCGCTGACAGTCATCACACCGTTTAACATATTCCTCAGCGTCCATATGTAATGTTGGCCACCATATTCCTGCAGCTAAGACAAGTTTTGCTGTCTTATCACCTGAGAAATGGCCTCCACCTACTCCTCCATGAGCTTGCTCTAGGATTGTCACATACTCAGACTCTGATGCGCAAATCCTAAGCTGGTTGTCTTTACCTCTCTTATAGAGTTGATCTCCTATTAAAGCGTAATCTCTAGCTTCTGTCTCTACAGATTTCTGACGAGCTTTTGACGTTCCTTCTGGGAAAGTTCTATTTGTGAGATATTCAACAATATACTGACTCCATTCTGGAGCGATCATTATCTGATATAATGTCGAATACTCGGCTGGAGGTTTTGATGAACATACAATACATACAGTGACATATTCATGTACGCTTTCTTTCATTCCTGGCCAATAGACTCCCAATTGTAACAAATTCCTATATGTGTTCCTTCTTGAACAATGAAATGCACATTCCTGAACATGTGCTTCGCGCAGATATATATTATATTCCTCAAGATTGATGCATAGTCGTAAAACATGATCATTTCCTAATTGATACAACCTTCCTGCAATCAATTGAAGATTCTTGGATTGCTGAATAGCAATATGTTTCAGGTTGTATTCTCTTCTATCAAACTCTCCTCCATAGGTTAATAGGTCAACGACATTTTGAGACCACTTAGGTATCATTTCTATGTTGAACAAGTACGCGTCTGGCATGTCGTCGTCTACTCCTATAGGGTCTTCTCCATTCGTTAATCGCGAAAGATGATCAGCTCTAAGATGTGTTTTTCCCTTCTTCACTACTACCGTGAAGTCGAATTCCAGTAAGATAATGAACCATCTCACTATTCTCCCGGTATTGCATGGTTTATTCACTAGGTAGAGCAAGGCTTGGTGATCCGTAAAAAACACAAACTTGTTGGCTAGAAGATAATGCCGAAATTTCTTCACAGCATAGATCATTCCTAATCCTTCTCGCTCTGTTGTGGTGTAATTCTTCTCTGCATGGTTGAGTTGTCGACTGGCGTAACAGATAGAAAAATCCATGTTTCCTTCTTCTGGCTGAGCCAGAATGCATCCTATTGCATATGCAGAAGCATCTATATGCACATGGAATATCTTCTCCCAATCTGGTGATTTCAAGACTGGAGCAGTAATGAGTGCCTCTTTCAATTTCTTGAACGATTCCTCACACTCCTCTGTCCATTCAAAGTTCACTATTAGCCTGTAAAGTGGTTGGCCTATTATAGCGTACATGTAAATGAATCGTCTATAATATCCACAATGTCCCATAAAGCTCTGTACTTGTTTCGCATTGGTTGGTCTAGGCATATCCACTATAACTTTTATCTTCTCTAAATCTGTGGATATTCCGTTTTGTGAGACAATATGTCCCAGAATTCTGCCCTGTCGGACCATAAACACACATTTCTCAGGATTGAGACAAATGCGATATGTCCTACATTTCTCAAATACTTTTCTTAGGTGTTCTAGATGCTCATCTCTCAGTAGAGAATGTACACATAAGTCATCCATGTATATTTCGAGAAACAGCCTTAAGTATTCTTTGAAAGCATGCGTCATCAGCCTCTGGAAGGTTGCGGGAGCATTGGTTAGACCAAAAGGCATAACCCGATAAGCATAAATTTCCCACTCCGTTGCAAAAGCTGTTTTATGTTGATCTTCCAATGCTATGGCTAGCTGGTTATATCCTGAAAAACCATCAAGAAAGGAGTATGCTGTTTTCCCTGATACACGCTCTAGAACATGATCAGTTATCGGCAGGGATAATTGTCCCTGATTGTTGCAGCATTCACTTTCTTTAGGTTGACACACACTCGGAGTTTTCCGTTCTTCTTAGGTACTACCACAATCGGAGATACCCAATCAGTGTGTTCAATCTCGTATATGAATTCAGCTTCCATTAGCTTATCTATCTCTTCTTTGATTCGCTTAGCAAACGTATCATTATATGTGTATGGTCTCTGTCTGCTAGGCTTTGCGTCTTGTTTCAGTGGGATTGTGTGTTGGCATATCGATGGGTCAACTCCCTTTAAGTCCTTATAAGACCATGCAAACACATCCCTATACTCTCTGAGAAGACTCAAAAGTCTCTCTTCCTCGCCTGGAGACAAATCTGTGGCTATGTATACCGGTCTAGGTGGCTCACCTGGAGCTGCTAAATCAACTTTTTTTGCATCCTCCGGTCCGTCATAAGATTCGTTCTCCTTCCTCTCTCGAATAGGTGGGGTTAATATCACCTTCCTATCCTCTATTGTGAATTTCCTATAGTGAGAGGGAACATCCATGTTTTCCTTGATTTTGGCGTTTTTGTCCTCTCCACTCTCAATTTCTGTAGTCCAAACTTCTTTCAGAGTTTTCTTGAGCTCTCTGTACTTGTTTCTACGTTCTAGCTTGACTCCGTGTGTTCTCTGTTGCGCTTGTTCTTTTCTGATTTTTGTGTTTCAGTTTTCGTTCCATTCTTTTGAACTTGATTTCTTGAGCCTCTTTTGTCTTTTCGTAAGCTCTTTTGATCACTGCCTCTCATTCTTCCAGAAATCTTATCCTTAACACAATCTTCAGCCTTTACTAGCATTAGGAATTGATTTTTTCCTCTTATTCTAGGCATCGGATTGGTTCTAACCCCTTTTGTTTTTTTCTTTGCTCTATAGTGTTTCTGGCGTTGTTTTGTTTGGTTCGGAAAATCATAAAATCGGACATCCGTTATAGTTTCGTCGTTTCCGCTTGAATTGTCCGTTGACTCGTTGTCTGCTTCATTTCCCCACTCTGGATGATTGGGAATGTCGTGAAACACCTCTTCTTCATCTTCTTTTTCCAGTGTATCGTTTTTTTCAGTTTCTTTTTCGAGTACAGTTCTCAACATGAAATACGGAACCACGTCGTACCCGTCCTTGTCGCAAAATTTCGTTGTGGGACCATCCGGAATTGCACAAACATCTAGGGTTGCTAGAATGTGTGTCCATTCTAATGGTTCAAACGTGTCCTCTGGAAAGGGTTCTCCTATATAAGTTTCGTCTTCGATAGCCCTTTCTAAAACACATTCTTCTCGTTTCAGACTTCCACATTTCGAAGCTCCACACATCCATAACTCCTTGGGTTTACCTAACCAAGCTGGAAATTCGGATCCCGCCAAAGTAGCTGAATCAAATTCCTTACCGGTGTTCGGTTCACATCTTTGTAGCTATGGTCTTTCAGGTTCACACGTGTAGTGGTTTCCATATTTCTCAGGTATATGTGATCGTAGCCCCAATCCTGGACCATTTTCAACTGTCTCATGAATGGTCTTCCCAGTATGATATCATAGTTATTCTCCTTGCCAAAATCGACAATAGCGAAAGTATGTTCGTATTCAATGCCGCAAGAAGTCACTACAACTTTCTCTAATAACCCCATAGGTTTCTCCATGTGTCCATCTGCTAATTGGAGTTTCAACCTAGTCTTCCTTATTGCTGGTTTCCCCCATTTTTTCCAGATTTCTTTTGTAGCAATGGCTACCCCAGCTCCGCTGTCTAGTATTGCCATTGTGTTCACTCCTTGGAATTCAACTGGTAAGGTTGTATTCCCCTCTTCACCTTCGCAATACTCTCCGACCTTGTTTAAGGGTACAGGCTTAGCGTTCTTTTGTGGCTTGCTCAGCTCCTCCATGCTCTCTTGCAATCTCGATGTTGGATCTTTTATCCCGAATTTCTCCAAGCATTTTCCTACAGTGGTCCACATATGTGGTCTTAGCCTCAAAAGCTCAGCTAGAGTGATAGTGCATGTCACTGGTGTTGACAAAATCTCTATCAATCCTTGCGAATCCATGACTTTTTCTGATGAGATTTTTCTTGAGGGAAGTGCTCTAATCTCGGATTTTGCTTCATACTCTCCTAAGTATGAAGGTAAGGTTTTCAGTGAATGAGGTTTGCTCTCCATTGTTCTAACAGAGCCCCCATCTCCCCAGTAAGATTGCAGATCCAAGTCCACTTGAGATCCTGCCTCAAATTCCACTATGGGAGGATTCCTGATGTCCTTTTCCCAATTTGTCTGATTAGCTTGGCAACTTAGCTCGTTTGCAAAGTTTGCCTCTCTCACTTGTTTCCAAAATTCATTGTAATCATCATCTCTTCCGTAAGACCTCTGTATGACTGGATGAAAACTCTCGACCTCCTGATCGGTTGTGTTCAACACTATGCGGTCATCCTTGTGTGTATTTTCAGGCTTTTGTGCACTGGGAGTCTTTTCAGCTACCCGTGAAACGATAGTCTCTTGCTGAATTGGGTTTTCCGTTCCACAATTCATTGTTTCTCTTGGTGGTTCTAATAAAGCTTGTGCAGTCTCGATCATTCTCTGGCACATTTCAAGTCTCTGCTTTTCCAATTCCGCGTTTGGGTATGTCATCCACCTCTGTTCTTGTGTTTGGTTGTTCTTTAACCTAGCTTCGTAAGCTCTCATCAGTGCGTCCAACGGTTCGTGTACCTTGTCGACTAGCACTGATCCCCCTGAGCTTAAGCTCGTTGTTTCTTTGATACTCTTTTGTTTTGTTCTTTCCGGGCTCATCTCTCGTTTCCCGTTTTGACTCTCAAGTTTTTCTAATCTAGCTTTAGTTTGCTTTAGTTCCTCAGCTAGAATAGCGTCTTCACGTTCTTTTCTCAACTTCATGCGTGCTTTTCTAGCTTTCCATGTGTTTTTCTGACTCCGCGGTCCTTGACTAACCACTTCAGTCGCTAACTTTCCATTCTCAGGTTCTCTAGTGGTTTTCTTAGCTTGAGCTCTAGTAACAACTTGCGTTGGTATCAGAGTTTCATTTTCAGACCCACTGCTGGTAGGAATAGTTTCTAGCATATTCAATGTCGTCTTTTACACTTTGTTTGGATTCTTTGAACAATCCTCAATGAAGTGAGTAACCCCACACTCAGTGCAATAAGCGTTAATTCTAATGATTTCCGTATGTGGGCAAACATTCATCAGATGGTCACCTCCACACTTGTAACAGGGTCCTAGTGCTGGTCTTGGTCCCGCTTGATTCGTCCTTTGTGGATATGATGGTCTTTGTCCTGTTAACCCTCCATGAGCTATGAACATCAAGGTTCTTGCGTCCAAATTGTATCTCTCTTCATCAGAAGCACTTGTAATTGTTGGTATTCCAACATTCCCCATCATGCCCCATGGTTCTGGTTGTTTTGGTTCTTCTGGTGGGTAATAAACTGTCGGAGACATGTGTGCACCCGATTCTTCGTAATAGGCTTGAACAGGCACTAAGGCTTGTTCTTCCTGATTCTCTAAGGTTGGTGCATATCTAATGCCCACTGGTCTTGCTCCTGGTAAAGGTGGTTGTTGTCCCAATACCGATTGCGGTCTTTCTATCCCCATAGGTCCAGGTACATTTCCCGTTGGGTATCGAGGTACTGGATGTACTTGAGGTGGTGCTAATTGAGCAGGAGGTGCGTACTGGCGCTCCCTTACATACCCTTTGTTGTAATAACACTCCTCTGTTGGATGATTTGTCCATTTTTGTTCAATAGCACACCATTTCAGTGTTTTTGGCAATGGTTTTTGGTATGGTGCCATCCTTTTTAGAGCATCTTCTATCATTTGCTCTACATTTGGCATGGTTGTTTGAACATTCTTTTTAGTGGTAGTCTCGCTCGCTACGGAGGAGGAGCTACTGGATGCAAAATCTGTATCCGCTGACACCTCTCCATAAACCGTACAGTTATCCACTAAGTACAATGCCTCTCTCATTACTTGCTCGAAACTTGTACAAGCTTTCAAGTGCAAGTCCTTTTTGAGAGTGTCGTTCCTCAGTCCCTCAATAAAGAGAACAGATAGTCTGTCATCTTGTGGTCGTTCACGTACTGAACATCTCTCAATGTATTGTTTGAAGCGAAGTGAAGCTTCCTTCACTTTTCGTGTTCTCTCTGTTTAAAAGCATATATTTGTGAGACCGTATTGTGCTTAATCCCTCGTTTTGAGAATTCCTCAGCAAACTCTCTTAGCAAATGGTCAATGTCATGGAATCCCCCTATGTTCATTGGTTGAAACCATGTCAATGCAGTACCTTCTAGAGTAAGACCAAATCCCTCGTATTGTGTATGGAAATCTGTTATCTGCTCAGCTCTTAAGACTTGCTTAAAGAGTGACACATGTGCATACGGATCTCCTGAACCACCATACTTCTTTGGCATACACTTGGCTACTTGAGATGGTCTCATACGTCTATGATCTGCTACCAATCTCATTGCTCCTGTGTCCCGGCTAAAGCTTTCTCTAGCATCATGGACTTCATGGGTTACCCTTGTCGGTTCCTCTGCCCTGAATCTACTACTGGGAGGTAAATGTGATGGTTCCGCTTCAAACCTTGGACCTGGAGTGGTATAGGTGGGGATTGGAACTGCACTACCTCGATTCGTCTCCATTGACTCTCTGGAATGTAATGATCCCATTGGTCCGAGCTTCGAGTCCCAAGGTTGACTGAAAGAGTCAGCAACCTGAGTTCTTTGTCCTCCTGTTGTCATTGAGTTTTGCACTCCATTTGTTGGTGCTGGTCTATGTGAGCTAGAAGTAACATAATACTGATGTAGTGGTCCCCCAAAGTATGTATATCCTTCTAATTCTTTCTTGCCCATTGTTGAGTATTGCCTGCCATACTTATCGTAAGCGGCAATTTTCACTTCCGATCCCTCTGTGTAGGTAAAGACATAAAGTCTTTTTGGTCTGTCAACTCTCCGGTGTAGGGTTCTTCACATCTATAATAGAGATCTTGCTCCCCATTATTATATTTGTACAGCCCCACATAGATGTTATCAGTGTTGATCCTTGTAGTTTCATTCTCTCTTCTTAACCTCGCATTAGGGAAGTTCATTATTGGTGCTTTCTCCTCAAGTTCTTCATCTATTTTGGCTTTGGTGCCCATCAATCCCCACTTGTCCACAATGTTAGGGTTTAGGACTACCAAGTACATGGTACCCTCGTCATCTAGATATCTATCTCCGCTATAGCTCACAGGCACTAAGTCCTTGAACTCACTAGGTCTATCTTCTATCTTTACACAATAGCGGTCCATTCCATCTTTGTAGATCTTGGCACCTTGCTCATTGTCGTACTGGTATTTTATGAACAATAGCTTCATGGTGGCGGAAGGGTTTGATGATCCTGCTGCCATATTTACTCTGTTGTTCAGGTTCAAGTGTTCCAAGTTTTCGGTGAAAATCTCGTAAGATCTCTCCGAAGAAGTATCAGAGACACTTCCTTCAAAGATCGGCTCTAATGGTTGCACCCAACTTTGGTTTACACTTCCCTCGGTTGATATGACACTTGTTGGTTCCCCTTGTTTTGGTTGATTATCCTGGAGATTCCTGCCCGATCTCAAATTCATCAATTCCCCTGAAGGACTTTAACTTTTCCGTCTCGGCAATTTGTTTTCCCAGGTTTTTGTGGTCAGAATTGATCCAAACTGATTGATTCTTTGTCAATTGTTTAATCTTGTCAGTGGGACAACTTCTGTTTCATCAGGTGAGAATTTTGTTACTGTTATGCTGAAAAAGACATTATACGCGTATGATGTCTTTTTTTCACAGATTTTGACTATTTTGGTTATGCTCACTCTCAATGACCCCTTTAAGCTCTGTTCACTCACAAAATTCAGTTTGAACTCTGTTTGAGCAAGTTATGGCTAATTTAGGCTTTTCTTGGCAATTTTCCGCTTTTGACTTGTTTTTTGGGTCAATTGTGATCCAAATGGGATGAAACTTGAAATATAACCTCTAGACAGCTATTACAATGGATCTGTGTTAGCAAAGTATCAGAATATGTCCAAAATTAGGTCAAAGACATCATACGCGTATGATGTCTTTTTCATCAATTTGGGTCCAAACTTGATATTTATGCTTCCTACAGTGCCTGTAACAATCTCGTCAGGTCAGATATCAAAAATAAGCAGTGGAAGTGCCAAAAGACATTATACGCGTATGATGTCTTTTGTCCCAGATTTTGACTATTTTTGGTTTTAAGCCTTCTCCAATGTTTATAATTGAATTTCAAGTGTTTTTGTCAGGTCTGAATGTAAAAACAAGATTTGAATCCAAAATTTCCTATTCTTTGCGTTTCTTGGACTCCGACTTGTCTTTTTGGGTTTCTTTGAGTGTTAATGTTCTTGTTTTAAGTTGATCTTAGGGTAAAGCCCCCCTTCTAAACACTCTGGCAATGTCAAATTTTCAATTTTAGTCTCTGTTTAGGTCCTAAGACATCATACGCGTATGATGTCTAAAGTTGCAGATTTCCAGTTTTTCAGCACAGAACTCTTCCAATAGCTCTTTTAAGTGCTCAGCAACAATCAGTTACACAGAAATTTTTTTTGAACTTTGTTTATTGCATATTTCACTACCAAAGCGACTTTTTCAGTGATCTAACATGCAATCAAACACATCAAGCAAATAGAACACCAATTGATAGCTCTAGATCAGGATCAAATCAGGCCCTACCTAAGCTACTTCTAATCATAAAATGGATTTTTTGCAATTGAAAATATAAAGAGATTTACTACCACACAAGGAGTAGCAAATGCTTTTTATGTCAACAACCACTTAAACACCATAAAAAACAATCTAATCTAAGCTAAACTAAAAATACTGTCAACACGGAAGACCCAGGAATACCCCACTTCCTAGTATCTCTCGAGACCTTCGGAGTCCACCACTCCTAGATCTTTTCTAACTAAAGTATACAAAGTAGTTTAAACGACTCACCTCGTAGGATTAGTCTAAGGTCACCTACTTAGGGCTCTCGTCCCCGGTAGCGGCACCAAATATTAAGGCGGTTACGCCGCTAGCGGAAGCTAAATAGCGAGAACTCAACCAACAATAGAATTTGTCAGACGAGGACGGAGCTTGACCCGCAGGCGCATGGAAACAACTAGGTGGGTGTCAAATCACCTACTCGACCTTCTAATGACAATCACTACTAAGGAAATCAAATCTAAGTTCTAAAACACGCAAGTGACTGAAATCCGTACTACGAACGAATGCTATACGAAACAGGATCTAGAATCATCGAATCGATCTCAAACTCAAGGGGAAGTCTATACACTAGGTAAGAACAACACCCTAAAGACTTGAACTGCAAAATCAACCTATAACCACTCCGTGCGATAAACGCGTATGAAGACAGGCCGAAAAATACAGGTGACCGAAACTTGACCCCGATGGTACTAATGTGTAGCTCTACTCGTTGTGGTTCTATAGATATGCTGCACGCTCTATTCCGACACACGAGTTGGAAGAAAACTCACACCGAAGCTCGTAGGAACTTACCACACATAGAAGCCGATAGCGCGCACTCTTGGTATCTGTACGTAGCTCTCACCGTTGCTAACACAATGGTGGTGTCGCTTCTCCAATGGCGGCCCCGTAGCTCGCGTAGCAAGGAGATAAGACTCTCTCTCTCTCTCTCTCTCTCTCTCTCTCAGACACAGTCACCGCGCTCAAAAACTCACTTTGATTAATAATTGAATCCCTCCCTTTTAGGTTACAAAACTTTGGCTTATATACCTCAGCCTTGGAGGTGAGAACATCTCTAATTATTTACATCAGCAGGTGAAATTACGTCGGGATTACAAGCTGGAAACTCAATTGAGTCCCGTTACTTAATGAATGGCTCAATTCAAAATTAATGTCGGAAAGACATTTATTACAATCAATGGTTACAAAATGATGGGTGTGAGCAAAAATGTGGGTGTGATCCTCTGCTGGCTCAACAACTAAGCTCGGTTAGCACTTTACGCTTTCGTGTGGTGCAATTTCTATCATAGGAAAGGCAGGGAAGGAGTGTGTGGAGATTTCTGTTTTTTGCGTTTTCTGTCAAGTTTCAATTTCTGCTATTGTCTGTGCTTTTTCAATTTCGGCGTTTTCAATTTCTGCAAATTTCTGCAATTTTCAATTTCTGCAATTTTCTGCATTTCTGTGTTTTCAATTTCTGCGTTTTCAATTTCTGTAATTTTCTGCATTTCTGCGTTTTCAATTTCGACGTTTTCAATTTCTGCAATTTTCTGCATTTCTGCGTTTTTCCAATTTCTGCGTTTTCAATTTCTGTATTTTCTGCATTTCAAAAAAAAAAAATCTGGAAAAAAAAATATTTAAATAAATAAAAAATTTCGAAAATTAAAAACGCGAGTGAGGCGAAATTTTTCGAAAATAAAAAACGTGACTCTTAAAACGGACGGGTTGGTTTGTATAAAAGATAGATCAGGATCGGGATCATTTTCCCAAGCCCAAGCCCAAGCCCAAGCCCAAGCCCAGGCCTAGGCCTTAGTCCTCAATCTTGTGATATATACGAGACTCACTCTTATATATATACCCTACTCCCTCAAGAGAGAATGAGAGCATGTGGGACAAGTCCTCCACTCTCCTCCTTTCTCTTCCCAATTGCACCCTTAGACTTTCTAGTTTGGGCCTAGTTCCCTACTGGAAATTGACAATTTTAGGGATTCCGAGGGCATAGAGTGACCAAACGAAGGGCTGTAAAGCACGGCACGACCCTCTGACTGATACGCTCGTTTCGAGCTATCACACGGCCCATTCCACGACACACTCTAAAAAATCTAGCAAAAAAACAAACAAAAAACACGCTAAAAACTAGTCACAAGGCCTCCTAGAGCAGCTTTTTGACACCTTAGGGTATCAAAAGCACATGCACTTACGCTCTGGGCGGGTGCTAGAACACGAGCATATTGAGAGTGCCTCTGTTCATACGGACACCCATTACCCATCCACGATAAGCTCTAGACCCTCAGCGGGGACATAAGGTAGCACCACCCAAGACCCTAAAATAGCCGCTAGTGATTCCTCCTCCGACTCAGAAATCATGGAAGCATACCCTACCCAAAACACTGAGAGAGAAGGCCATGCACCTCCCGAAGCTCCACAGCCTAGTACTAGTATGTTTAGCCGTTTCATGGAAACATTAAGTAGAGCTACTCGCTCGTAACCTGATGCAAATGAAGCACACGAAGGGGGTGGGGAAGTGGACTCTCCTTTCACATCGCACGTGGACCCCACACCCCCAAAGAGTGTCCATGTGGATATCCTACCAACTTCTTACCAAGAAGGCCCTGTTGAGCTGCCTCCTTCAGAAGTTCCCTCTAGAGTACCGTTGGTGACAAGTAAAACCACGGGGAGCAACATTGCTTCTACCTCAAAAGAAACCGTTAACACGTCGACTCTAGAAGGATTGTTCATTAATGATCATTGGACATACGACCTCCACACTGAGGTGTTGACGGATTTACACTCTGGCCACGCCTACCATGTAGGATGGATAGAGATTGTACAATCCACCTCTAGTGCCACGAGCATCGAAGATCAACAGAAAATGATCTGTAATGTTATCCATGGCATTATTCAATCAGAAAGGCAAAACCGAGGGGTAAATATACTCTCAACTGGCCCCATGAGATTTCTGGATACGAGCAAGGCTCAACAGCCTACTCTATCACAAATGGAGACTCCTCTAATGAGCCCCATGGACCCATCTTACGTCATTTCACCTGGGGTCTCTATGCAATCTGAGCCTCCGAGCGAAAACTTTAGCCTCCCTAACTTGGCTCAACCCTCTATTAAGGAAAACACAGTGCTCACTCCAGGGATAAGCCTGACAGAGAATGTACCGATGACATCTACGGTTAGCGCAGTGCCACTACCTAGTGTCGTAGTACCTAATATGGGGCCTCGACCGTATGTGCCTCTAGCCCCTTATGCACTCATGGCCCCCACACCTCCAATTGTACCACTTGCTTATGCTCCTCGAGTGCCGCTCCCTAGCTCTTATCCGAGTGGACCTATGCCCGGTTATGTTCCATATCCTGCATCATCTACACATATGCCAAGACCGGTACCCGTTCCTCTCCCACATATGATTCCAAGAGTACCTCCACCGGCCCTGCCTCCTCACATAGGTGACTTGGCAGCGTTTGCTCAAACCATAGGTCGATCTATCACGGAAAATATGCATCACACATCTGATAGAGAGCCTAGAAGTAAGGCAGTACAAATTGCCAAACTCACGCAAAAATTCAATGGGGATGAAGATGCTAGGAAACACATTGAAGTGTTTGAACAAGTATGTGATTCCTTAGGGGAACGCAACGAACTACATAAGTGCAATGCCTTAAGCTTGACATTAAGTGGGAAGGGTGGAGATTGGTATAGGACCCTAAGGGTGGACAAGAAAACAATCTACCCTACCCTTCGAAGGTTGTTTCTAAAGGAGTACATACGAGAAGGTGTGCTTTGGGGTGTAGCATCTCAGCTACAGAAGGCCGAACGTAAGGAAGGAGAGTCAGTAAGGGACTTCATTAGTCGTCTAAAGCACTTAAACTCTCGTTGCCCTGTAAATGAGCGCTTCAACAATAACCAACTGCTTGATCGATTCATTCGAGGGTTGAGGAATGAAGGAATCTATAATGGACTAGTGATTAGAGGTATCACAACCTGGGAAGATGTCACTGCCAATGCAATCCAATTAGAGGACAACTTGATGATAGCAGGCATGAGGGTGTCTACCGACACGAGATCCACTAGCTCACAAGCCATTGAGTATGAACCCATGACTGCAAAGCCCATTGCCAATGAGCCAAAGGTATTTGAGACATTCTTGACAGACCTCACCAAGGCAATCCAAGAGTCTCTTAAGGATAACCGACCCCCTCAAAATAGTCACATGTATCCAAGAAGGGAGCAACAATGGTGTTCCATTTGCTTAGGTTCACATAGCACTAGTGAGTGCCCTACGTTTAGAGTAAAATTTAATGGAACTTGCAACGCATGTGGTAGGTATGGTCACCAAGCTAAGGATTGTTTAATGATCAAACGTATGATGGCAAATAGACCACCTGTAGCCTGGACGGATGCACCTCGAGCTCTTGTATTGATGCCTACTCCACCTGTTGAGCAACTACCGCAACACATGGTCCCTAGACCTCAAAATGTTGTACAAGCTACACCGCTACCACCTCCTGTGCTAGGACCGCAGCCCCCGCATCCAAGAGTCGCCCCTATGAACCAAGTGGGTTGCGAGCCATCAAATGCTTATCCAGATGGCTGTGAGGAGGAAATAGACACTAGTATTGCCTACGGACTTGATACATTGGAAGAGTGTCCTATATACTACATGGAAGATTGTTGGGGACAAGTCAAGCCGGTTTATCAAGCTGCTGCTCTCGCATCCAGAGGTCAAAATATCAACACCCAGGCTAGGAGGCCACCTCTTCAATGCTACGAGTGTGGTGGACCACATCGAGTAGCGGAGTGCCCTATTAGGCTGCAAAAGAATGCTGCACAGATGCAAATGAATCAAGGGAGCACGTCTGCAATGCCAATACTCACATGTAATCGTTGTGGCATAGATCACTTGATTGCCCAATGCCCCTATAACCCAAATGCGCCTAAAATCACACCCCTAAATTTGGTCGAAATTGCTAGTGTGACATCGCCAATACCACCCGTCGCACCCGCTTATGCGATTACACGGTCCATGCTTCAAGGGCCAGGACATATCCTCGAAGAGAGAGATACCGCGTCAGTTATCCAAGCAAAGAAAAAGAAGACACGAAGGAAGAAGTCGCAGAATACGGAAAATTCAAAGCCAAGTTCCAAAACAAACATAGGAACAGGAGATGACCCCGTGTATATGAATGACCTCGAGGATGATTCAGATTCAGTCGAGACAATGGAGACTAGAACCAATACCACAAAGAGAAAGACCGACAAAGAAAACCGTAACATGGAACCAAATGAAAACCGAATAAGAGAAAACCATAGAGAGCCTCTGAAAACACCACAAGTGTTTCCAAATCCAATCCAAGACCCCCAAGATAAACCGCAGGGGCAAAAAGGGAAGAATCGTAAAAAGAAGATTGGGACGTACCCAAACCCAGTAGACGAGATTGAGCAGGTGAAACATCTAAGAGGTTTAGTGGAGGAGACTCAAAGGAAACTAGAACCAGAACCCATGCAGGTCAAAATTCATGACACAGTGTTTCCCACGCAAGTTCATCCGCCCCACATGAACCATAGACCGTTAGCCATATCTAGTATCATCCATGAAGGGAGCGAGGGCGGGACATCAGAAAGTGAGCATACACCCTTCTTGTTGGAAAGGATGTTTAACGAAGGAATACCTGATCCCATTGAGGAATATGAGATTCCATCCTCACCAGTTCCTAGTCAAGGACCTACACCCTGCAAAACGCCAATGAATGTTGCCAAACTAGTGGACTTCATGTCTTCTGAGGTCCGAACCACAATCATAGCAAAGCTGTATGGAGATCCTGAGTTATTCCTTGCACTTCGAGCATTCCTTAACGGAGAGCTACGAACGGGATTACCGCAGTTTGCGCAACCAAATAGGCCTGACTCGAATATGATTGATGAGGAAAATCATGTGCAATCACTTGACTTAGATGGACACGAGTCTGTGATTGAGGTACCCATTAACGAATTAGGGCAGTATTTTGAAGGCGACGAGTCTAATGCGACCCTACCCATCACTACCAAGGGATTAACTATAAAGGGAATTCTTGATGGTGGTGCGGGAGTTAGCATCGTTACAAAAGATTGTTGGGAATCCATGGGAAAACCCCGCCTCAGTGTTACTAACATTGTGGTAAAGATGGCAAATGGTACCATAGCCAAACCTATGGGGATGCTCAAGGATCTTAAGATCAAAGTTCTAGGACACAAGGTACGACATACGTTCATTGTAATGGATTTCTCTAAACACCTTATGTCATATGAAATGATTTTAGGACGACCATTCATGAGGGAAGCACAAATGGTTCATGATTGGTCTAAAAATCATGTCTATTTGCAATTCCAAGACTCTGTCCTTAGAGTGGATTTGGTGACTGGTAAGGTACACCCCTTAGGGAGTAAAACCATTATTGATCATCGCTCTGACACCACAGTTCACTCGGCCCCACTACAATATTGTTACACTTGTAAGAAGGATACAGACATTGGCCAAGATTCTCCTTACATGGATGTGTTACCAGGTATGACGGAATCAGACAACGTAGACTGGGTCCACCTAGCATCAACCATAGACACTTGGGGAAATAGGGGGACGACCTGGGTAACACCTGAGGGGGATGAAATGCCTATACCCTTAAATATGCTACAAGCAATGCATATCGCTTCTGACAAGACTCATCCTAATGTAACGAAGAAAACATACAAGTGGGTCCCTAAAGCTTCTTTAGTGACCATAGCTAGTGCTAAAAAACAGAAGCCTTGTAAGAAACGTACCACTCGCTCCAAGAAAAGTAAGAAAATGTTGCGATGGATCCCTAAACGACTATTGGAAGCCCAAGGCTACTATCAAGGAAATGATCAAATCTGGGTGCCAAAACGTAGATTGTGCTCTTACCTATCACCTGACCCAAGTGAGCCCAATCCCGTAGCTCCAAAACGAATCAATGATCGTGGAAAGAAAAAAATCACAGAATGCTACACACCCGCTCCCGAGCTAGTTTGGGTACCAAAGAAAGAACGATTTGTTCCACCTAGCTCAGGAAGGGGGGAGTCCCATGAAGCTTCTAGCTCCTCATGTAATACATCCATAGAGGTAAAAGCTTCTACACAGCCTCCATCTATAGTAGTGGACCTCCATGAAGCTACAAAAGAATCCACACCTCCAAGTGTTCAAGAATCACCTGATGAACCACTTCAAGTTCGATCCTGGGAGAGTACCTTACCACCCTTGCAACTTGACAAGGCACCTAGGGTAATAGAACACTACTGGCAAAAATCCTCACCTATTACCAACTGGAACAATTGGTTTCAAAGGGTGACAAGCTCATTTCAAACGGTATGATCTACCCAAGGAAGGGGGGAGTGTTTGTGGACATCCATCATTCACTTGTTTCCCTCTCAACCTTTTTCCCTGACCTCTCAATCTCCGATCTTAGGGAATGTACATATAAAGCTTTATACTCACAAAAAAAATAAAAATAAAGAGCAAGAGCAATTAGCAAACGAGTATGCACAATAAAAGTCAAAACATTGACTCAGACCTACACATGTCACATCTGGTACAGTGAAACAGAAACCTATGCCATAAAACACCTTTGATCCTCATCACTTGAATGATGGAGGGTAGGTAAGATTAGTACGATAGGAGTGTTTCTGTTTTAGAGTTGAGTGATTAGCAAAGATCTCTTTTCCCACTAATGTGCCTCCTGGAGGTATTCCTTTTGTTTCCTAGTGTGTACAGGAGCGTGTTGCTATTGATAGGATTTGGACCTTCATGGAACCTTTCTCTCGTTCACACTTCAAATCAAGCGCGACCATCAACACAAACAGGTGTTTCTTGTCCATTAGCATTGCCGTTATCTTTTTGCATCTATGATTGTCTGCTTTGATTGTGATTGGTAGCATAATATTCAGCGCATTTGCTTGGTATCAAACATTTAATTCAATGTAATGTTTTGTCATAATCACTTGTCTAGGTTTAAAAATTAAGCAGTCCGACTAAGCTAGTTTGACCAAGCTAGGTATTAGAAATCTTCTCTTAATACCATGGGGAATGCCTTCCTAATAAGCAATGGTTACTTAGGTTCTTAATCCGATTTAGGCAGCATTGTGTGAAATGTACTAGGGCTTTCTAGTGGGCTTAACCCTATTGACCTTTAGCTTAAGTATTATAAAGGGAGTTTACTAATGTGATGAGCCTGGGGAGGGTAACAGTGTTATATGACCCCCCAAAGTTACAAAATTTAAATGTTGAAAATGAACAAGCAAAAAATCAAAGTGCCACAATGTAAAATTTTAAGCTGGAAGAGAAATCTCGGCTTGATTTGGTACTTCACTCACATGTATAGCCTATGGTACTAGAGCCCTAGAGGTTCCCAGTGTGGGCGCTTTTCCTTGAAAAGCAAAAAACCCAAGGCATACAAAATAAGCACACACATCATAATTGAATCAATGTATAAAGACTTTGGGGGGTCAAAGAAAAAGTAATCAGTCAGGCGATGATTTCATGAGAAATTCCTTTTATGGTAGCTTAACTACAAAGTCTTCTAGATATAGCCTCTAGTCAGCCCTCGAACATCAATACTTGGCTCTCGCGATTAAACAACTTAATTGACCACAGAAAATTAAGAAGCTTACCCATGGTATTAATATTCGATCTCTAGTGCCTTTCGACCGTCAAATTAACGACCCCAGACTTGTTTAATTTTTTACCTTTACATCTGTTTATGCATTTGATTACATTACAATTTAATGTTCATTGCTACCAAATTGTTTGAAATTCTTTGACCAATCAATTTGTCTACCTAAAACTGCATATGCTTTTTAAGAGAATGCCATTACTGTGCCAATGTTGTTTGATTTTGCAGTGACTGAAGAAGGCTAAGGACATTCATCTCAAATGCTCTTCCACCTCGACGAACCAGCTTCAACTCAATAGCTTCCGAGGACGGAATCTACATCAGGAAGGGGGGCATGTTAACCCTCACGGCACACGGACACCCTATGATCTATAAACGTTGTATTTGGTAGAGTCAGGTACCGGGCTTGTTGGACCAATAGGGAAAGGTAGAGTGATCGTCGATGAGAGGCGCACTTTAACTTGGACATTCAAGGGATTAGTTGGTTAAGCATGGGCGCCCAAGTGTGAATGGGGTGAGCTCCTATAAAAGCCAACTAAACCTAATTTTTACTCATTCTCTCATTTGTGCAATTGAAGAGTGCTCTTGCTCCATCTCCATCTTCTTCTTCTTCACCTCCTTGTGTGTGTGTGAGAGAGAGAGAGAGAGAGGGAGAGTGTGTGTGCGATCGAGCATTACGAAGGCACAACGGCGGCGAAGCGGTTGAGCGCGGCACGACTGCAGCTTCTTCTTCATCGCGGTGAGGAATCCACCACGAAGGCGAGCGTAGAGCGGTGAGTGACACACCCTTTGTTTTCTTGAGCTTGCTAGTTTAGGCTTGTTGTGTGCTTGGAGCCGTTTGTGGCTCGCACACGGTGTATTGGCAAGTCCCTTGCTTTGACAGTGCGGCAAGGAGCGCACAAATACCTAGGAGTCATTTTTCCAGAACACATTGGGCGAGAGCCACTACGGAGACAATTGTTAAGATTGGTGATATTGATGAGCCTATTCTAGCACTTGTGGATCATGGTTCAAAAATTAATTTGATGTCCAAAAGCTTGTACCAGAGAGAGAAGTGGCCTATTGATATGGATCATGGTTGGCAGATTCGAGCTGCCAACACCCAGCCTGGCGATTTATATGGTGCATGTGCAAATGCCAAGGTTACAATTGGAGATGTTTGTGATGAACATAATTTTTTTTATACAGGAACATTCCTCTTATCCACTTATCCTAGGGCAACCTTACATCACAGCTGTGCGTATGGAGACAAAGGTTTTGGATGATGGTTCAGCATATGCAAGGATCCGAAGCAAAGATGGTAAGAGAGCGGTTCAATTTTTGACTGTTTGTGTTGATCATGTCAGGAATAAAGATAGCTTAAGAGAACAGCCTTTGCCAAGGGTTCGAAAAGAGTTTAAAGATTACAGGTTTGCTCAGGATTTTCTTGGGGTGCCACTATAGAGCGGGACTATAGTGGTATAGGGAAGAAGAAGTTCTCACAAGAAGAGACTTTTTCTTCGGGGTTTCTGGAACTAACATCTGAAGGTTCAGTTTCATATAGGAAGTCCATGGAGCTACCTAAGTGGGAGAAGCAATATGTGGTAAGTGTTCAAAGTGATTTGCAGGGATGTGATGTACTTATGTATGGGAAGAATCCAATCATGCCTACAGAAGAGATGATTGTTTCTTGGACCATACTGCCATGGGAATCAGAAATGTCAACTAAAGACTTGCTTGCTATGCGCATTCGAAAGCTTGAAAGACGCCAAGAAGACATTGACCAGGCAACAGATAAGCTCAAGGAGGCACGATTGAAGAATAAAGCAGAATTTGACAAGAAGCATAGGTTGAGACCATATACTATCAAAGATGGAGATTGGGTACTTGTTTATGATAGCAGTTTGGAAAATCAATATTCGGCCATGTGTAAAATGATTAAGAGATGGTTTGGACCTTATGTTGTGCTGCACGTTTATGATAATGGAACTTACAAGCTCAGAAAACTTGATGGCACCGAGCTTAAAGTACCCATTGCAGGAAAGAGGATCAAATTATTCAAGAAGCGTGAAGAACAGGTGGTTCTGGGTGACATAGATTCTGGAGAATGCCAAGAAGATGATGAGATGTATTCGCTAGAAGATGCTTCTCGCGATACTTTTGCTTATGAAGATTAACAACCTAAAGACGGTTGGCACATGCTGGAGGATGTGCAGGTTCAGAGGGGGTGGATGTCGTGACGCCCCACGTTTATTGAGAGAAAAACACACATAAAAAGAAAAAAAAAAGGTTATAAGGTTTTCTTACGAAAGAGCCGTAACTTTTTGCAGTATCGATGATTACAGATAAATAATGCTTGGGAGTCTTTGGGTGAGATAATGATGTCTCTTGAAGTTTAATGATTATGGGTTATGTCAATGTGATATGGTTGGCATGGCATTTGGTGAATTTAAAGAAAACAAAGGTGATTGAGGAGCTTCATATTCAGAGTGTTGTTTCTAGCAGATGCAAAGTGATGCTCTGATCTTGAACGCAATCAGTTGTGCTTTAGTGTTGAAGAATCTTTGCATTATGCAAGGCATTGGTGTGCATTCACGATGAGATTGGTGTCCATGAAGGTTGCGGTCGAGGAGGGTATCGTTGTTGGCAGAGGCTCCGCACTTCTAAGGCTTGTGTCAAAGTTGGCCACGGTTTTTTAACTGTGCCTTGGTTTAGCTGTATGCCAAAGTTGATGGGGAGTTTGGGTCAAGCGAACAAGGGGCGTGTGAATGGCTGCTTAGAGTATGAAGCTAACAATAAATCAAGGCTTTTTATTAATATTGAGGAGGCAGTAAAAGAAAAAGCTTGCCGTCAAAGGGGGTTATAAAAGGCCAGCATGCGACGATGGGTGCAGAGGTTTTTTCAAGCAACTATAGACAAAACAAGCAGGGAAAGCAGGCAGGAAGCCGCCGTCGAGCAGAAGTAGGAGCGCGGGTAGGAAATAGTGGGGAGCGCGCAACGAGAGAGAGGAGTTGGCGTGTCGTCGATTGCAGCCTTGAAGGGGACAAGCGTGAGCAAAAGGGAGATCCAACCAGAGGAGAAAGGCTGCATTTACTCTCTTTGCGCTTTGCTGGTGCTTTTGCTGCTACGAGACGTGCGAGTGCTACCTCGACATCCTGTGCTGTTCCTTCTAATTACAACAAGCATCATATTCAGTCATGGCATAGTCCCCCATCTTACCAAGAGATGTCATTCAGCTGCCATGTCTGCGTAGGTAACCAGGAGAGGCTTCTCTCCTGGTTACGTACTCCTGTAGACGAGGGGAAAAACACCTCCGTCAACTACAGAGCCGTGGAGTTGAAGTTGACAAGCATAAAGCGAGAGTCGACTCCAGGGACGAGCAAAAATAGGACCGAGAGAAGGACGAGCAGAAAACGAGAAGCCAACGGGCGACTCGGGCAGAAACACTGTTTTTTTTTGTTGTATTAAAACTCAAGGTTGTTTTTTTTAAAAAGTGAACCAAGGGGTAGAGCATACCAAAGCAGTAACTGTGATCAAAATTTGAGGAGTAGCTTCATGAAGTTAGAGTGAGCAGGTTTACCGAGAAAGTGCACTATTGATAAGAAAGGCAACTTTGTGTTCATAGAAGAGGTCGACAAGAGCAAGGGAAGTGTATTGAGGCCATAAAGCTTTGGCTTTGCACGTCCGCTCAGAATCTTGGCAAAGTTTAGAGTACTTCATGCCTATTACAGTGAAGTTTCTTTTGTATGAAGATTTTAAGCTGATTTAGTTTAACAACTTAAGATTCTCAGGTGTCGTTTGTGTCAAATTATCTTGTGTTGTATCATTTCTCTCACCACATTCCCACAGCGAGCAACCCAGTGTTGATCCCGGCTCACTAACCGCACTTATTTTCCCTCGACAACGTAGACCTTTAATAAGTCTACTAGCCTTAACTAAATGGGCTTTCGGTTTCCCATTATGTCCTTGAACTAAAATTTCTTCTCCTAACTCATTCCAAAAGGATAAACTACCCTCTACACAATGGATGCGATCTTGATTTTTGATTAGCCAATCCATTCCTAAGATACCATCGTAGATTCCTACAAGTAGGGTGCGAAAGTAGGATGAGGTGGAAACTCCTCCTAGTTCAAAATCTACTATCCCGATTGAATATTGAGAAATGACTTCTTTTTGTTTGCTAATTCGACTACCATTTTTTTGACTGGATAATGATTCAACTTAAGTTTCCTTAAACATTTTGGAGAAAGAAAAGAATGGGTGCTATCACAATTTATAAGTATTTCAAACTTTTCACCTTGTCGGTTTGCAATAGTTTGAATGATTGCATATTGGTGGCGCGCTCCTTGATTGTCAATTGTGGCAAACAGGATTGCTCTTTCATCTTCCTCGTTCATTAGGGTAGGCTCTCCTACTACTGCATATGCTTGGGCTCTTCTTCCTCTTCCCCTGCCAGGTCCTCCATTTCTTCCTCCTCTTTGTAAGTTACCCTGGTTGACTTGAGGTTGGCGGTTAGGCCTAGTCGTATCTCTAGGCTCTAAGTCTTGGGGACAATTACGCTCATAGTGTCCCATTTGACCGCATCCATAACATCTTACATCAGGGAAGGTTTGGTTCATGGTAGATGTAACAGTTATTGTATGCCGTTGACTTCCTTGGTTAAAATTCCTCTAGCTCTTCCTCTATAATTGGTTACAATTGTTATAGTTTCTAGTGGGGTTCTTTCCTTCAACCGCAAGAGGCTCTCATGGATTCGAGACGTGTATTCATAGGCTTGTTGAGACCTTAACAAAACCAAGCAATTTGTTTCTCCATCGTCATCTTGTTACCATATACATGTGGTAGTAATGTGTGTGAACCCACTAGGACCGCCGGGGCATTTTTTCCCTCTTTAGGAGGTTTTTCCCCCCGAGCATTGTATATACGTCCATCACTCTAGGGCTATCCATCTTTCCATTGCACACTAAGTAACACACTCTCTATTGTGTGCCTTGAGCTTCCTTTGTCTTCTCCAAGCTGTGTGCATTTCTCTGAAACCCTAATTCCAACAATTGGTATCAGAGCAGGTTATGTCCTCCTAGGCTTAGTCGCCAATAGCTCCAACACACGTTTGCTCACTTTCTCCGATTTTCGTGAGCTTTGGCAAGCGTTCGTAGGTCGACAAAAATTTCCGATAAGCTCTTAGAGCTTAGTTTGCTTAGATTTTTGATTCGGGCTCATTTCGGCCTCCGTTTCCACTACAGACAGGTTTGCACAGGAAATTTTGTCATTTTGTGCAAAATTTGTGTGAGTGCCGTTTTTTGGATAACAGGTCCTATACAGTCTATTGCGGGTTGTGCTATATAGCACGTGCATGTCTCACTCAGTTTCTCCTCATTTCGGGAAGTTTTCACATCAGGTGCAGACATTTACCATGGCTGACAACAACATAAATGTGTTCAAGATGTTTGTTGTTGTTCTACAGCCATTATTGTAGAGCTAATGATCATTTGATCAAGCAGTGTCCTAAGTTGAAGGCCAAAGAGGCTAAGAAGAAAGAGGATGGTTGCACTGCAAATGCTGGTTCCACTACAAATGCAGCCATTGTTGAGTCTTCTGTAAAAGGAGACTACGATGCAGATGTTGATGTAGAATGGGCTTTTAGTGTAGAGTGCACTTACAATTCTGCTGTCCACGATGCATGCTTGTCAGTTGCTGCAGATTCACACGTGTGGTATTTCGACAACGGTGCTACAAAGCACATTACCTCACATCGTGAATTGTTCACCTCTCTTGAATCTGTCCCTCATAGGAATTCAGTCACTTGTGCCAACAATGCCTCTTATCCAGTTCAGGGAGTTGGAAAGATTGTTCTTACTGCTACAAATGGCAGTACCCTCAAACTTGTTGATGCACTTTATGTACCTGGGATCAAGAAGAATATCTAGTCTGTATCCACACTTGCTAGTCTTGGACTTGTAGTCAAATTTGTGGATGACAGATGTACAGTTCATGATCTCAATTTTGGTGATGAAATTGTTGCATCTAGCCTTTTGTGCTGTGGGCTGTATAAGCTCACTTTGTATGACAAGTGTGGACAAAATTTTGCAAACGCTGTTGCAGATTCAAGGGATATTTCAGATGAAAAACTTTGGCATGCACGTTTTGGGCATCTGAATTTTGCCAGTTTGCTGCGTTTGCAGAAATCTTATATGGTTGCTTCTTTGCCGCCTCTTGAAGCACCTATCAAACATGTTTGTGAAGGTTGTATTTTGGGTAAAATGCAGCGTTCGAAGTTTCCAAAGGATGGTTCAGCTAGGACCACATGCAGGTTGCAGCTTGTGCGTAGTGATGTTTGTGGGCCCATGCAAACTCTGTCCTTGGGCAATTACCTATACTTTCTGACTTTCATTGATGATTACTCCAGGCATGCATAGGTATTTCCACTTAAAGCGAAGTCCAAAGTTTTTATGTACTTCAAACAATTTCTGGCTATGGCTAAAAATGTATCGAAATGTACTATGGGCACTCTCCATTCCGATCAAGGGGGGGGGAGTATATGTCTCATGAATTTAATGCATTTCTGGATATTCGTGAGTAAAACACCAATGTAT
Organism: Adiantum capillus-veneris; assembly: GCF_014529385.1. NCBI lineage: Eukaryota > Viridiplantae > Streptophyta > Polypodiopsida > Polypodiales > Pteridaceae > Adiantum > Adiantum capillus-veneris. The sequence continues at coordinate 17,494,452 of NC_140937.1, forward strand.
AGTGCCGTATACGCCTCAACAAAATGGTGTTGCTGAGAGAAAAAACAGGTCTCTTACGGAAATGGCAAGATATATGGTCAAGAGTCAAGCTTTATCACATTCATTTTGCCTCGAGGTTGTCATGTGTGCCACTTATGTACTCAATAGGTGTCCTACGGAAGCATTGCAGTCTATGACTCCATATGAAGCATGGCATGATAGAAAGCCATCTATTGAGCACATGCGTGTTTTTGGATGTTTGGCTTATGGTTTAGTGCCACAAGTGCAACACAAAAAATTGGATGATAAGGCTGTCAAATGTATTTTTACTGGTTATAGTGCTGAAAGCAAAGGTTACAGGTTGTATCATCCGCAAACAAAGCGTACTTTGGTTTCACGGGATGTAGTGTTTGTGGAAGATTTTGTTCAGCCCTTGCTGTCATGTACTAGAGACATTAATGTAAGCTCACAAGACATTTATGACACTTTGTTGCCTCTTTTCAGTGGTGGAAGTTCGAATGTAAATTCCAATGAGGCAAATGTACATCCTATGGGGGTTTCCAAACTGATGTAGATGTACATGATGTACTTGATGAGGAAAGGGATTAAAATGAGCAGGCTAGACGTATGCCAAAATGGCTGGTGCACACTTTGCGTGAGAGTAAATTGGATGCACCTTTGTCTAGTCGTACTCGTTCCGGCTCTCGCCATGCATCTTATGCATCAGATTGCTGTGCTTTGGCTATGTCTAGCTTACATGATGTTGAGGAACCTCTGTCTTTTGATGAAGCACAAAATTCAAAAAATTGGATGGCTGCCATGCAATCAGAATATGATGCACTTATAGAAAATGACACATGGACTTTATGTGATTACCTCCTGGCAAAAAGGCCATTGGTACAAAGTGGGTTGACAAGTTGAAATGCAAGCCGGATGGTGAGATCGATCGCCATAAGGCTCGACTTGTTTCAAAGGGTTATGCACAACAAAAAGGCATGAATTATGAAGAAACTTTTGCTCCCACTTGTCGTATGACTCCTGTTCATTTTCTATGTGCATTGGCAGCTCATTTTGGTTGGGATGTACATCAATCAGACATTGTTACTGCTTTCTTGAATGGTGACATATTTGAGGAAGTTTATGTAACTCAGCCTCGTGATTTTTTCAAGAAAGGACAAGAGGACAAAATGTGCAAATGTAACAAGGCTTTGTATGGGTTGAAGCAATCTCCTCATGCTTGGTATGAGAAAGCTGACACTCATTTGGTCAAACAAGGCTTTTGTAACAGTCTAACAGAAAGCACATTGTATGTAAAGCGTGAGGGTGATGTACTTCTGATTGTGGTTCTTTATGTAGATGATTTTTTGATCTCTGGACCAAATGAGAGACATATTGCTGAATTTAAGGCTTGTTTGAATGCTACTTTCAAGATGAAAGATTTGGGGTTGTTGCATCATTACTTGGGTATACAATTTAAGCAGTGTGATGGTGGTATCGCTTTGTGTCAGAAAAGTTACATAGAGACATTGCTATGTAAGTTTGGACTTAAGGATTGCAAACCTATTGCCACTCCCATGGAAACAGGTTTGAAGTTAAGTCTACATGATGCTAGTGATCCTACTTATGTCACTCTTTACCAAACTGTTGTTGGCTACCTCATTTATGTATGCAACACAAGGCCGGATATTTAGTTTACAGTCTCACAGGTCAGCAAATTTATGCATAGCCCAGGGTCTAAGCATTGGCAGGCTGTCAAGAGGATTTTTTGCTACCTTAGTGGCACTTTACATCTTGGCTTGTTTTATCCCAAGAGGGAATCATTGCCGCCAGACTTACATGCTTTTTCGGACTCAGATTGGGCTGGTTGTTTTGACACGAGAGTGTCCACAAGTGGTTTTTGTTTCATGCTTGGCAATTCATGTATATCATGGTTGAGCAAGAAGCAACCTACTGTGGCCACTTCGAGTTGTTGGCTGAGTACAGGGTAGTCTTCACAGCTACGGTTGAGTGTGTATGGCTCAGACGCCTTATGGCTGATTTGGGTGTTGGACAGGACACTGCCAACACTATCTACACTGACAGTCAAAGCGCGTTGGCAGTTGCGAGGAACCTAGTTTTCATGCTCGCACAAAGCACATTGAGGTGCATTACCACTATGTCAGGGAGAGGCTCTTAGCAGGAGAGATTAGCGTGGCTTATGTGCCAACACAAGACAACCTTGGAGATCTTTTCACAAAGGCATTGTCTTGTGAGAAGCTTGAAGCTTTCTGCAAAGCTTTGGGCTTACTCCCCGTTGTGAACTGATCATGTCCTCAGGGCATGTCACTTCCCTTTACTCATGTGCCAGCTCTCGTTCACCGCATCACTCCAGGGGGGATTTGTTACCATATACATGTGGTAGTGATGTGTGAACACATTAGGACCGCTGGGGTATTTTTTCCCTCTTTAGGAGGTTTATTCCCTCGAGCATTGTATATATGCCCATGACTCTAGGGCTTTCCATTGCACACTAAGTAACACACTCTCTATTGTGTGCCTTGAGCTTCCTTCGTCTTCTCCAAGCTGTGTCTTTTTTTTAAAACTCTAATTCCAACACATATGAGGAGCATAACGTCGTAAAGACACAAACTTGATATAGTACTCCTCTAGTGAAAATCCTAATTGGCATAGACCAAAGAATTCATTCATCCTAATGGCTTGGTGAGCAGGAGGGATATAGCATTCTATGATGGCATGTTTCATCTTCTCCCTAGTTGGGTTTTTGGTGGGATTATCTTTATAGTGTTGTTTCCACTACAGCTTGGCATCTTTGCTGAGGAAAAACATACCCAACATTGTTTGGTTTTCCTGAGGGGTTCCTACGGCTATAGAAATTATCATCCATAGCCTCTAACCATGCTTCTGCATCCCGCTCTAGATTGTGTCCTTCTCTTTTGAAGATAGGGAGTTGGAATTTCTTTAATAGTAATTTCTTTTCCTGTGTAACAATGTAGAGGCTATTTACACGTGGGTTACCTTGGGATTAATTTATCTAGTTTAGTGTTATTTAAAATTTTCTCCACTTTATTTCCATTTCAAAACATTTACCACTTCATTCTCATTGCAATGATCAAACAGTAAAATCCACTAATCTTTATTCAAATAAACATGACATACAATATTCCAGGAAAAACTCATGGTATATACAATGACTCATTAAAGAAAACTAATATGTACAAGGACATCATCACTGCTACATAAAAAGCATATGCACCATGGGTGGGTCGGATACAGGATCACCAAATACAACATTTCTTGGCCCTCTAAAGCTAGGGCATACACCCACTGTCCTATAAATTCCACAAATTAGGCTAAGGTATTGTCAACCAACGCTTTTGTCCCCCTAACAGATGTAAGGGCACATCCGCTGGTTGACTCCTCTTCCAATTGGAGAAGTTTTCTAAACGTTTTAGCGTGCGGGGATGGATAGTTACCTGACTAATCAGGTCCACCCGTCCATGATTGACAACCTTAGTCAATCCCCACTTACCACCCCGCACTCGCATATGATTCTTTTGTTTTCTAATTATTATCACATTTTTTTGACATTTAAAATAATGGTTTCCCTTTTAACTTACCTGGACAGTAATTCGTTTAGACATGTCATGAAAATCAACATTAAAAACAGTCTTTCAAAAAATGAACATCTTTAGACTTAAGACAACAAGTTACGATCTCTTATAATATTTGCTGACAACCCTGACACATACTCCACTTGTCTCAAGCACACCTATACATGGGTGAAACAAACAACACCCTTCCTTATTTATAATCCGGGTGGAAACCCATCACCCAAAGTTCGGGGCGCCCATACGCCAAACCAGTTGCCCATACAACCGGGCGGTTCCCTTAGGATAAAAATGGTATCCTAAGTAGTATCCACAAATATACACATGTAGGAGGTAAAGACTCCACGTACATGGGGACAATCGACTCATCCATGGATGACAAGCCATCATTACTCATCACCTGAAGTGAAAATATTCCAAGGAATTAGAGGTGTCTTGAGACAAGCTGTCTTAAGGATGACCAATCATTCTTTCCTAAGTCAACCAACCTTGACCCAAACAATTCTTTCCTAATTTACAAACAAATGCACATTGATTTCGTGGAAGATGTCTTCCATTTTCAGTCAATTTTACTTTTCCTAATTCCTTACATCCTGCTTTACGTATGCAATGTTAATACTTAAAGAGGAACTTGAATTATTCATCTTAAATTATAATGAAGACCCACCTGGGATTGGTCGGGCATTTGCTGCAATGCTGGGGCCTAAATGCTTTCATATGTAGGCCTACTAGGCTTGGCCTTGTGGTCGTGCGACGCTCTAGCCCTCTTGGGAATATTGCCCTCCTCATTGAGGGTTTGCTCGGGTCCTCTTTGGTGACATGACTTCTATCCTTATAAAAAAACGTCTATTTATTAGGTAAATCATCAAAAACTTGACTTTACCTTCATATTGAATTTAATTCCGCTTTTTATCCTAACTAAGGTTAAATTTGTAGTCATAAATTGTAATTTCTTGACCTAGTAATTTCTTATTTGCTTATATAGGTAAGATAATTTTATTTTAGCTTCCTTAAGGGTTTTCTAAGCTTTACTATTTTTTGTTGATGAACTAGTTATCCCGGATAGATAATGATGTTTTATTACTCTTATAATGACTTTGTAAATATGCAAGTTAGTTAACTAATTTCTCCCTTTAATTTACAGCTAAAATCAATTAATTTAAACTTTATTAAATAGCTAAACTATTTTTTTGTCGATGAGATAATTATTGTGGATAGCTAATGCTGTTTTCTAACTTTGATAATTACTTTGTAATTATCCAAGTTAGCTAACTAATTTTCCTCTTTAATTTTTAGCTAAAATCAATCAATTTTAGCTTAATTAAATAGCTAAGCTAATGTTTTGTTAATCAGATGACTATCACCATTAGCTAATAATGTTTATGAACTCTGATAATTATTGTGTAATTATCCAAGTTAGTTAACTAGTTTTCCTCTTTAATTTAAAGCTAAAATGACTCAATTTAAACCTAATTAAAGAGCTAAAATAATTTTTTGTTAATGAGATAATCATCATCGATAGATAATAATATTTACAAACTCTAATAATTACCTTATAATTATCCAAGCTAGTTAACTAATTTCCTTCTTTAATTTACAACAAAATCAATCAATTTTAGCTCATTTAAATAGCCAAACTAATTTTTTGTTAATGATATTATTACCCTGTGTTCTTAAAAATGTTTTCTAACTTTTGATAGTTATCTTGTGATTTGTTAAGTTGGTTTACTAAGTTTTTCACTAGTTTTATAGTTAAAAATAGCTAAATTTTGTTTAATTAATTACAAAAATTAATCAAAAAATTATAATATAATTTTTCTAGCTTTTTAGAGCTAACTAAGCTTCTTTAATATAATTACCATTAATCAAGGTCAAAATTAATCAATTTCAGCCGTAATTAGGATTAATAATTGAGTAAATTATCAAGATTAAAAAGATTACTTAATCTTAATCTTAATTAAGATTAAGTGATCGACAACTTTATAATGTATAATAGAGTGATTAATAATAAACAATGATCTAATCTTCTTTAATTAATAGATTAATTCGATATAAATTGCTAATTAGTTGAGATTAGCATAATTACCTCACTTGATCACTTAGAGTTTTCTCTCTTAGTGATTTCTATGAAGTATTTCTCTTGCACGAGAGATTTTTGGCTCAGACTCCGAGTTTGCCTGAATTGTGAGAAGTAACAGGTCCTATTTATAGTTTTTATGGGCAGTCATAGGCTCTCACAGGCTGAAACTGGCAGCTACTTGCAGCTCAAGCATCCCCTAGGCTCAAGAAGGCACCATCTGCTGCTAAATCCAGCTTGGGAAAGTCCAGATACTCTCTCCCATTACCTGCCTACTTTGAAAATCAAGCATGCTAATTTTTTGTGCTATTTTCTGCTATTCTGATAAATATATAGGAAAATATCTAAGGGTTATAATGAAAGTTCTAATCTTTAATGATTATTAAAAACCATCCAATTATTTTTCCAATTTAAAGTGGTAGTGAATCTTCTAGAGAGGATAGCGGTGTCTGTTTCTACCCGAATTTAGTTCTGAGAGTTCATAGCTACAGGTTTGCTGTGCTTAAGATTTTAAAAATACCAATTTTAACTGCTTTTGAAATCGTGCTTTACCTATTTGTACACCCAATGCTTTCTCCTAAAGCTTTGTGTTCATTTCCGTACAGCTAGAAAGGTGGAAACCTTACAGAGAGAGTTGTGGTGTGAAGGAAAAGATGAAGAAACAAGTACCTGCAATATGGGCTTGGGTTGGAATTACAGAGGGCTTGATTTTGGGCTCGGGGAATAGCTTGAAGGAGAGAAGGATTGCCGCTGGCTGTTAGCAACGGCTAACACATGCTACAATACCGGTTATGCACCAAGCTTATAGAGTGGATGGTCATGAGACTCATGGGCTTTCCATGCCCATGTAGCTCTTGATTTCTAATAATCAATTACACTTTTTTTCTTATTAGTCTTCTTTGTTTGCGGAAATTGTATGTGATGTTAGATCTCTAATCCCTTTTTGAGTTAATCTCTTCTATCCACACCATTGGCCATGGTGTGTGAGGGCTATGCCTTCCTTCTCTTTCTTTGTCTCTATAAGGTGTGTGGTTAGTGTGTGTGCATACGTAGTCACATTGAGGGGATGGACAAGAATGGCCACACTAATGCGAAGTAGGTGTGTTGATTGCATGCTTGTGTTGTTGTGTGATTAGGAGTTGTGATTAGGGTGATTGATGTGAGAGGTTAATTTCAATCACATGATTGTGTGCAAAGTGATTAGTAAGTAGGATTGAGTGGTTGATTAGAGGAAGCCCCTTCCATGGCTTCTCTCTATGATGGGTAGAAGGATCCCTTGAATCCTCTATTTTGATGCATCCTAAGACGCTCGTGCCTCTAAGCGCTAGCCGAGTTGCCGATCCACGACTTGATAATTTTGTGCGGGTTGCAATTATACCGTTGCTACAACGCCTCCCTACATTTGGCACTGTTGTCGGGGACCAAAATCCTAAGCTAGTGAGAAGAGGATATTTAGAATAGAGTAATTTCACTATGAATTTCATTGGTTTTGAGTGTGTGTAACTCAAATTAATGTGATTTGATGATGTGTGTGCAAGTAATTGAAGCTAATTTTTGAGTTATGAATACCTCAAACCCCCAATTTCACTAAATTCTCACTAACCATTACTTTTTTCGCTTCATTTTCATGCTAATTTTTATTAATTTTTGACTAACTTCACTAACCTAACCGCTAACATTTATGTGTAATATATGTTCAATCCCCTTATAAGAGGTGGAATCAACACTTTTATCAAGTTTCTTTGTGCTCATCAATGCCTAATCTATTGATTTGAGTGGTTGATTTTTGGTCTACAATGATCAAGAATGCATGAGCTGGGAAACTCTTTTTTTTTCTATTTTTGGGCTTAGCCACTCCTATAAAAGGGGCTCTACATGAATTTTTGGGGGATTTTTGGCCATTATGATTTTTGCCATAGCGTTTTTTGGCCAAGGGTTGTGCCGGCTCAGGATTGATTGTAAACGTTTGTGTGTATGCAAGGAAATCCATCATTGCTGTCTCTTGGCATCGATTCCCCCTTCCCCCTTCTCTTCTCTGCTTGTGTGCGTGTGTTTTTGGTCGTGCGTCGGCATGTGTGTCCCCCCGAGGTTTGGTGTGCAAAGAGAGATAGAGAGAAGCCGTGTGTGTGTGGAAGGTTGTGAGTTGGGCAGAGCGGAATGATTGGGTCTGTTTGGTGAATTGCAAACCGTGTGTGCGTATGGTCGTGTGCAAGTGGTGGTTTGCTTGCGGGATAATGTCGAGTTTTGAAGGTGAACTCTAGTGGATTGGGGTGTTGTGTAAACCCTGGGCTATAGTGAGGCATTGTGTTGTGTGCTGGGTGTGTTCCCCTTCCCCCTCTCCAACGTGCATTCAGAAATTTCCACTTTGATGATTGGAATCTCTTGCACTAATGATTGAGACTTGGGCCAAAAAACGACATTCCATTTTCATTTCCTCTAGAGAGCTAAAAATTCACCTCCTCATACTTTTCCTCTCTCTCTTGATACATATGGCATACTTGCTACATGAGAGCAAATAGGTAGGCATTGATTGTGTGATCATTTCCATGCATAAACAAACTACATTGGAGAGATTTATTTGGCTTGTGCATGGTTTAGTGCTTGGTTTTCATCGCATTATATGAAAAATTGTTTGTGATATGCATGTGACCTTCATTTGAGAGTTACATTGGATGAGGAGTTGTGCTTGTTTGGTTGAGAAACTTTATGCTTGAACTTGGCATTGCCTTGGTGCATTTTTGTACTTAATTTGAATCATTGTATATCACTAAAATTGAGCTTGTTTGATGGCCAAGTGATAGAATGAAAGTTTTGAGTTGTGATTGAGCTAATTTTAGTGCTTGTGATTGACCATTTGATTAGAGAGCACTATTGATTGAGTTTGTTTTAAAGGATTGTGGGTAAACATGAGATTCCAATGATCCAAGGTCGGGTGTTGGCATTGCAATATATTGCAATATGTGGCTATTTAGAGTCATTCCAATTCATTTGATTCAAGTTGTATAATCACTAGCTCACCGCTTTGCACTAAGATTGTAAAATTTCATGTGAGCTAGTTGTTAGTCAACTTTTTTGGAAGCTTTCAATTTGGCTTTTAAGAGCCACTCCATTTCACTTAAAAGCTGCATTATTCCTATCTCATGGCTTGTTTTAAATTGTATATTTCATTTGAGTTAGAAATTGATCACTTTTGATTATGCATGAGAGGTTGTAAAAAATTGAAAATGTGCTTATGTAGAAGCATTTTTACTCTCATTATTTGATATGTATGCATAAATTTTCTATCAAAAGAGCATCATGTGCATAACCAAAGTCACTTTTACCCCCTAGGGTTTTTTCCCTTTGGTATATTTGGGTATTTAAGACCCTAGCATTAGGATTGCAATAATTGTTTTTGTGTGTTTTTCTTGCTTTCAATAAATTTGGAGCTTGTATTTGTTAACACTTTAGCTTTAAGAAGCTTGGTTTGCAAATAAAAGGAATCAAAGGGCTTCTACACAAGAACGGATGCTTTGCTCAAGGATGCTCAAAAGAGCACAAATAGGTGAAATCCTTCCATGACATTGCTCTTTTGTTATCTCTCCATTATCTATGCTTGGATGAAGTGAATTTGCTTCTAAGCTAGGGTTCTTTCATTTTTGAAAGCTAGGCATACATGAAAGTTTCAACACTTTACTTTGTGAATATTAAACTCATTTAAAATTTGGCTTTATGTATGCTAATCATAGGTAATTGGCCTTGACCTTAGGTTAATGTAGGATCATTGCTTGTTAGTCCTAAACTCTTAGTGATTGTCTTAATACTCTACTCACTTCTAATATGAACTAGGGCTATGATTAGGCTTTTAGTCCCTTAGTTCATTTGCCATAAGTACTCTCATTATTGAAGAAATAAATAATGCAAAAAATGAAACAATGAACCAAAAAGGTTTCCAAAAAGAGTAGCACAAATGCTACTAGACACATGAAAATAAAGTCTCTATGTTATGTTGTGTCTATGTGAGGCCTAGTGCCTTATTGGCACTTGGTAGGCCAGGGGGCACCTTGGCTTGCTTGGTCAAGGCCCTAAACCGATGCCTTGGGCTTATAGGGGTTAGCCATCACCTTGGCAGGCTAGTAGATTCTTGGAACACCTCCTTGAGGGTTCAAGGAGCTGAGAGTCATAGCTAGACTTGCCTTGGGCGGTAGCCTTGTGATGTGCTTTACTTTTTTCTATGATATGTTAAAAACAATCTTCCATGAGCTTCAAAAAGCCATGACAATGTATTAATAGATTAAGAGCTTCTTTATAGCCCATAGACATGATAGACTTGGATGCTTTACTAAGATTGATCATATAGTTTTTAGGCTAGTAGGTTTATGAACTTGCATTAGCTTAGGGTCTTAATTGCTTGCTTGTATTTCATGCATAAAATTGAAATTTCAAGTGGTTTAATCTTCATAATAGTTTATGTGTTTTTCTACTTTATGTTGTTTAGTTTTTGGCTATGATTGATCCATCTTTTAGAAGCAAAAATTCACTTTGCATGATTTTCCATTGCACTTTAAGTTTTATTCATACTTGTTGGCCTTTGATACTCATGACTTGTTTTATGTTTTGCAGCTCAACATTCCTCCATGGACGTGCTTTCTACCATGTCACCGTATTCTGCTTCAGTGGCACATGCGAACAAGCGCCAAATTAGGAGGGGGGGAATGTTAGCAACGGCTAACACATGCTACACCGATTATGCACCAAGCTAGGGATGTGCTATCATGCACAATATTTCCTATTCATTGTATATGGCCTTGGGCTCATTTAGAAGTTCCAAATTGTATAAGCTTAAGCTAAAGGGCTCAACTTTATCCCATAGTGAAAAGCTTGAAGCCCAAAACTATAAAAGAGCCTTATGCTAATTGAGAAGTCATTCTTGGGTGAGCTCTCTTCTTTGTAGAATGGATGGTCATGAAGCTCATGGGCTTTCCATGCACATGTAGCTCTTGATTTCTAATGATCAATTGCACTTTTTTTCTTGTTACTCTTCTTTGTTTTGATTATGTGAAGTGAGAATGTATTAGTTTGATGTTAAATCTCTAATCCCTTTTTGAGTTAATCTCTTCTATCCACACCATTGGCCATGGTGTGTGAGGGCTATGCCTTCCTTATCTTTCTGTCTCTCTACAAGGTGTGTGGTTAGTGTGTGCATACGTAGTTGCATTGAGGGGATGGACCAAAATGGCCACACTAATGCAAAGTAGGTATGTTAATTGCATGCTTGTGTGGTTGTGTGATTAGGACTTGTGATTAGGGTGATCGATGTGAGGGGTTAATTTCAATCACATGATTGTGTGCAAAGTGATTAGTAAGTAGGATTGAGTGGTTGATTAGAGGAATCCCCTTCCATGGCTTCTCTCTATGATGGGTAGAAGGATCCCTTGAATCCTCTATTTTGATGCATCCTATGATGCTCGTGCCTCCAAGCGCTAGCCGGGCTTCCGATCCACGAATTGATAATTTTACGTGGGTTGCACTTAGGCCGTTGCTACAATGCCTCCCTACACTGGCAGGGTTAGAGAGAGAGAGAGAGAGAGAGAGAGAGAGAGAGAGAGAGAGAGAGAGAGAGAGAGAGAGAGTTAGTTCTGGTCGGAAGGAAAAGATGAAGAGAAGAGGAAGAGCCAAGGGAGGAAGAGCTCCTTGTTTTGAGCTATGGGAAGCCACCAACACAGGCGGGGGTTCAAACGCTCTCCTCTTGAGCTGCAGGCAACCACCAAGTCAACGGGCCAATGCTCTTGAGACGCGGAAAGAAGATGCAAGGGTTTGTTGTGCCGGCATGTCCTGTGTGGCTTGTTGACATGGGCGCCTTGGATGTGGCTAGTGAGGACTTTTTCCAAGCTGTGGATGCATGCAGAAGTAGCCACTTGGAGGCGAGTTCTCTCTTACACACACACACACACACACACACACACACACACACACACACACACACACACACACACACACACACACACACACACACACAGAGAGAGAGAGAGAGAGAGAGAGAGAGAGAGAGAGAGAGAGAGAATTTTGGTCGGAACGAAAAGATGAAGAGCCAAGGGAGGAAGAGCTCCTTATTTTGAGCTACGGGCAGCCAACAACACTAGCAGGGTTCGGACACTCTCCTCTTGAGCTACGGCCAACCACCTAGTCAAGGGGCCAATGCTCTTGAGATGCAGAAAGAGGATGCAAGGGTTCATTATTTCGATGTGGCGTGTGTGGCTTGTTGACATGGGCGCCTTGGATGTGGCTAGCAAGGACTTCTCCAAGCTATGGCTGCATGCATCTTATATATATATATATATATATATATATATATATATATATATATATATAAGATCTCATTTATTTCCTTTCTCCCTCCCTCTCTCCTCTCTCTCTCTCTAAAAACATAGAACATTCCATAGCAAGTCCAAGCATGGTTATGGTTTTCTCACCTTAGATTGTATCAGAATGCCACATGCCTTTAAATTGCATTTAGAGGGAAGACCTCATTGACTCTGTCAAAAACATCCTAAAGATTCTGCCCAATCTATCCCACTCTTTGCCTTCAACAATGTTCTATAGATGGAGATGGATATGGATGACAAATTGATTTGTCATTTTTCTTTGAACAATAATTGTAGTAAATTAAAAAAGAGCCCAACAATAATTGCACTAACATTCCAATAGGCCCTTGAATAGAGAACAACTTTGGGAGGGTGTTTTGTGCAAAGTTAGTGTGTAAAGGACCCATCCAATTACCACAATGCATGAGGGAAATAGAGAGTCAACCATGCCTTATTCAAAGCCTATGTTGCTAATGCCAAGTTTTGTTATACAGCTACCTTGATATCATCCATCACCACCAACCCTAGGCAACCCCTCAACCATCTTGGCCCATTCCAATGGTGGTGAAAATGTTCTACCAAATTTATCGATATTATCTTGTAGCTAGACATAGTACTCTTAATAAATTATGAGAGAGAGAGAGAGAGAGAGAGAGAGAGAGAGAGAGAGAGAGAGAGAGAGAGAGAGAGAGAGAGAGAGAGAGAGAGAGAGAGAGAGAGAGAGAGAGAGAGAGAGAGAGATTTGTCACCCTCACCCATCAGCGTCTTTACAGCTCATGCACACCATTCTGATCGTGTATTCACGGGTCTCTGTTGCCTTCCACAGGCACTTCCTCCTGCAAGCATCTCCCTCTCTAGACTGTGTATGTCGATGCAACCCTCTACGACCTCTGCATCCATAGCTCAAGGTGTCCACCCTCAGATCAAGGTTGCTATGGTGCTGAGTCTGCAAGAGAGAGCAAGTGTTGACGGCGTTTCCTATAGATCGAGGCTCCTTGCCAACTAGACTGTGTGTGTTGCACTGTCAGTGAAATATGAACTTGACCAAGGCAATTTCTTCAACCCCATCATGGCTGCAAGCATTTGCAGCCACGTGGATGGAAGGGTTGCCTTTTTAATCGATATATAGATATATAGATAGTGAATGAAAGGTTCAAACCTTCCAAAAGGATAACCCTCAAGGGTATTCAAAATATGAAAATATTTCACACCTAAATATGGAAAGTCAAGGGTTAGGGAGCTGAAATGTGAAACCCTTTCATAATTGGTGTCTACTTGCCTTCTCTGTGTGTAAGTTGCAGGGTTCACCTATCATTGTCTTCAGTCAATCCAATCGGCTTCCAAGTTGGACAAGCTATACTTCTCGCACAATGTCGACTGGATTCCATCATCTCTTCATATGGAGGTTCTCGTACAAGAAAGTTTATCGGATCACTTCCCCCTTCTTGGTGTGTTGGATTTTACAATATAAGGACAATATTAACCTCAAGGAAGTAAGAAACTGCTAATCACCAGTCCTAACTTGTTTAAGGACCTTTATTTCAAGGCGTTGGTGTCTCAACCATCCAGTGAGCTTAGTCAAGACATCGCAAAAGAGAGAGCAGACCCTTGGAAAAATTATTGCAAAAAAATTCAAATTGCAATAAAGAGGGTTGGAACAACTCTGAAAAAGAACAAAGCTCATGAGGTGTCCACCCTTACCACTCGTTTTGAAGAGATTAGTGAAAGAAAGTGCAAGACAACGCTTTGAAATAAGAGCATGTGGAATGGCTAAGATAAAACAGGCCCTCCCAAGGTGTGAACAGGAGGAGATAAATGCTTTCCGATTGTAGGCCAAGGAGAGTCATGTTAAGAATGAGGAAGCCAATAGGGATGCGTTGCTCATGTGTATCAAGGTGAAAAAAAGACAAGCCATTGTCACATCATTGCTTGACAATGAAGGTGAGAAGATCACCAATCCAGACCAAATGGTTGAGATGATGCTTGGCCATCTCAGTGAAATTATCGGGAAGGAGGACTCATTTTCACCCGCAATCAAAGAGGCTTCGAGGTTGGTGGAAAAATGCAGAGTAGGCTACTTGGAGAGAGCGTTTACCTTAGAAGAAGGTTCACGTTAAAGACGATCGACAAGGAAAAATTGCTAGGTTGGGATGGGATTACCATTGAATTTTGTATAGAATATTAGAAGAATTTGGGGCCATCCTTTTTAACCATGATTAACAAGGCATTCATTTTTGGCAAGCTAGACTTTCCCAGTAGCATAGCCCGCACATGGTGCTCCATATTCCTTTAGCCCAATAATGGCTAGCCCGAATCTTGACATGTGTACTACATACATGGGGGTTTTCAAAACATCTTAAAACAAATTTTGAGCCATCCTGGAGACCCAATCTCTTTGTGCTTCTGTTGGAGCCACATGTTCTAGCTTGGTCCCGTGCTGTGATTCAGATTTTATGCGTGTTTTTGAATTGGTGTGAACGCAAAGGTCTTACTGCTTGTGCATCTACTCACAAGAGCAGTGTCTAATTGTGCATACAAGAGCCTTTTAAAGCTAAATTTGGCATACAAAACAATGGGCGGTCTTACCGACTGCACAATTGAATTGGCAGTGTCTAAACCCTTTATCACAATTTGGACACACTCATTCATGATTGTGTTTTTACAGTGGTATAGGCTTCAAAAATTTGACCTAAAAAATCGAGAGGATTTCAAGTTTGCCCTTATTTTCACCGGATGGGGAGAATGTATTTTTCTAGCCATGAAAAGAATCCCCCCTTTCCTCCATGTGGGAACTGATGCTTCAAGAGATTAACCTCCCCCTTTTTTAAATTGGAAGTGTGAAATTTTAATGCTGCCAACTAAAAGCAACAAGTGAAAGAATCACGGTGGCTTTCTAAAATAATTACAATGTGATAAAATCATTAGGTTGAGTTTAAGTAGAATCGGTGTTCACGAAAGGATTGCCTCAGCTTAGCCTTGAGCCGGGTGAAAATGGAAACTACATGGTTGCAAACCATGGTGGTAAAGGGAAGAAAAACTAGTGAAATATGTGAGAAAATAGTTCAAAAATCCTGCAAATTTTAAATTTATGCTAGTATTTCCGGTTTGCTTCTTTGTGGGAAGGAAACTCAGTCAATGGCCACTTAATAAAAGAGACTTTCCTGAATATTGACTAGAATTAAGTTATAGAATGTAAGAAAAGTCAAGCCATGTGAGGCTATGAAATGAAATGTGAAATTAAAAAAACTCATTAATGTATATGTGTGTGTGTGTGTGTATCCATAGAATTTACTAGAATTATGCAAGTGAAGTTTCACTTTAACATTCGAAAACAATAGAATGCAAAAAAAGTCAAGACATGTTAGGATATGAAATGAAAGTGAAATAAACATTTAAAGTAAGTCTCCATCATGCACTGAAACCAATGAAAGTCTCCCTAACCCAACACAACACTAAGGTTTATTTTAGAAAGCAAAAAGGGGAATCCAAGGGCAAAAACGGCAGGTGATTGAGCCGAGGTTGAGGGCAGAAAATAGTGAACTTGGGAAGGTGGAGCCAAGGCGTGGGTGAGAGGACATCTCAAGAGTCCTCAGTAGTGTCCTTGGTTCTCTGCTTGACTCGAAGGTGCATGCCATGGTTTCTACCAATGCTCTCGGGACTAATCCCTGCGTGCAAACCTTTGTCGTCTACAGCTAGTCAGTAAAGTGTGTGCTCTTCAAGCCCTCTATGAGGATCTTCTTTATCTCTCTCTCTCTCTCTCTCTCTCTCTCTCTCTGAGTTGTTGAGCCTTGTTGTCCTCAATCATGGTTAAATCCTCTGGAAGTTCTCCATTCAAGTGCAAGGCACTTCATCTCCTTTGCTCCATTCTCCTCATTTTGGCATGTCCACCGAGCCATTGCAAGTTAAGCAACCAAACCCTGCATAAGCGCCATCAAAAGAATCTTGTTTTCCACTCAGGCATTAAACCATCTAACGTAACACTATTCACAACCCCTCCAAAACAAGACTGGATCTGCATTTGCCAATGCCTTGAAAGAGGACAACCTCTCACAACACCAACCCAAAGCCCAAACAAGACAAGAATCCTTGTTGTGAATCTCTTCTCCAAAAAAGTCTCTAGATCCCTCCCTTAACACAACGAACCCTGGCCATGGAGTTGTGGACTGACAAGAAAGTCCCCAAAAATGTGATAACTTGATTTCTGAAGGTATTGATCAAATTGTGCTAACTCCTTTAACACCGCCTTGAAGCACAAAACAAGACCTCCTTACACTAAGCTCCAATGCTCGTATGAGCACTACTCAACCCTAGCTAACATGGCTCTGATACCATGTTAAAACACAAAGATCTCCCAGAGCTAGGGTGGGTGCAATCTAGTGCGTGACATGATGCATGTGTGTGTGCTCGTGGACAAAGAATGTTACTCAAGAACATGTGTATATGAGAATCTAGCTTTCTTTGAGCAGTGGGTTGGGCATTTCAACAAAACTTGGTCCAAAAAGTGGAGCAAGATCAAATGGAGGCAGGTATTGGTATCCAAAAATTCACATGGGTTTCTAGGAATGAACAACTTTTCTAGAAAAAAAAATGGAGTGCTAAATGCCAAACTAGTGCTGGAAACTTGCGGATGGCTTTTGTCAAGGAGGAGAAGGCGGCCTGAGAGCGGCTTGCTGAGAAGAAGAAGATAGGTCCTTGAAGAAAATATAGCGCAACAGGGAACATTTTGTAACATAAATCAAGGGTCTTGGCGCCCATTGAATGGACTCTTTTGTATCTGGTGGATGCCCTTGTGCAAAGGATATGCTAGGGTTTTCATGTGAATTAATTCTAATCTAGCTCAAATGAGCATTTAAAAAAAAAAAGTTGTTGTCAATTTCCTATAATCTATAACGTTCAGTATATTCTATATCCTTAGTGATTGCCACTTACATGGCACTCCATGAGGGATTCAACAAACCGCACCCACATGACTTGTAGGGAGAAGCCTGGTGTATTTGCACGCTGGGTGACAGAGAGAAAGAGAGAGATGGAGGAAGTGTGTGTGCAAGCATGTAGTTGAGCAAAGGAGCTCTATTTAAGGGACTTGAGTGGGAGGAGATCACCATGTGAGTACCCACGTCTTACATAAATATCAGAGCATGTTGATGATGGCAAGCTAAGAAACACTTGCATTGGGTCCTTTGCGAAGAGGAGATTCCATCCTAATAATCACCAGAGGGAGTTTCCCTCAAATTAATCATAAAAGAACTATAAATAACACATTTATAACCTCCTTCAATTTTTTTTAATATCAACATTTTTCCATTGATCCTAGCACCATATATGTTTCATGTGTTTTGTTTGTGATTGCGTGCTACAATTAGGACTTGCATGAAGTCCTCGTAGACACTTTGCTTACTATTCAAATTTAGAAGCACTTATGCCAAGACTGCATGATGAAAAGTCTCTTTGCATGTTAACTTTATGGTGGGAGTTTCATTTATTAAAGATATTTTTCGTTAAGTTTTCCATTTTATGTTGATTGATCTACAGCAAGGCAAAAGTGATGACTCTTGAACATAATTCTACATGCTACATATTTTGCTACAGAGAGGAGATTTTGCTTTGTGCTAGATGGACTCAAATTCCCTCTTGGATCAGCGAGGGATTGGCAAGGAGAAAGGGGTCCATCTCTCTCTTGCATAGCATGATCATACATCTTTAAAATGCGGAAATTTTTCAGACTTTGAGTATGGAAAGTCAAAGGTTCGGGGAGTGGAAAAGTGAAAATCCTTCATTGAGAGTATGATGAACAAATGTTGGACATGAGTGCAAGTGTATCCATGCAATATGTGTGTTGTCTTTGTCTAAGAAAGTGTATTTATGCATATATCTGTACTCGCTTTTTTGGAACAAAAATCGTGTATTTAACTATGACTTTGATAAAAGCACATATAGAGTCAACACTTGCTCCATCCAATCTATACCTTGCCAAATTGTTTATCATGTTAGCGCACGTGAACCATGCTCCTTAAAAAGTTTGCAAAATTGTTGTGAAAGATCCACACATATAGAATCACTGAGAAATTAGACACCATTACACATTGTTACTTGTTTTTTTTGGCATGCTTCGAAGATCTACAAATATAGAATCAATGAGAAATTAGGATTAATCACTTGAGAAGCATGTTTGAGGGTAATATCACATTGTCGTGAAAGATCTACACATATAGAATCAATGAGAAATTAGACACAATTACTTGAGAAGAATGGTTGAGAGTAATGTCACATTGTTACTTATTTTTTTGGCATGGACATTACTATTGCAAAGACCAAGTACCCATTGAGCAATTTTTTTTTTAATTTTTCATCAATAGAGTAATAAAGTAGAATCATGTTTTCAACAAAATCTTCAACAATGTAACTATTAAAAGAGCAATATTTTATTTAAATGAATTTAAGAGTGTAGATCATCATTAAAAGATGATTTTCCAAAACCACTAGTTTTTGCTAAGAAGAATGCAACTCTTTTATTATCATTAATATCTTGTAGCATTATATTATACATATTGGCCCTAGTTCAATGATCTTTCCATAATGAGGTACACATCATCTTATCTCTTGGATAAAACATTGTCTCTTTGGTAAGTAAAGTATTATTTCTTAAGCAAGAGCATTGTTCTCTTATCAATGTTTTCCATGTAGCATGAGTGTTAGAAGCTGGACACACCCCACGGCAACTAACTACTCTGAAGATTATTATTTTTGTAATTATTTATTCATTGAGGAAAACCTAATTTTTCACCTTGTAAATATTGGGACTTACAGAAGTTTCCAGATTTTATCCCAGTTTTGATAAGTTAAGTTGAGTAGATGGTTGATTTTGGAACTTTAGGGTTTGAGAATTGTAAGATATATATACCACTTTTTGACCTTAATGAAAAACCTTTTGTCATTTTTAAAACACGTTTTGAAGTCTGTGAATGAGCATACTGTGTACGAGAGAGAGAGGGTGAGCTTCATCTTGACGCTACGTGTGCACCGGTGGTCGGAATCGAGTGCTGAGAAGGGCATCATGTTGCCCCTGACGAGAGGTACGCGCCGATACCTACATTGCGCGCGTACGGTCCGGTTTTGCGAGCTCCTTCTACGAGCTTCATCTGGTGTTTGGGTGAGCATACGTTGTCCGATTTTGCATTGCAGCATATCCACGCGTTCACATTGAGTAGAAATACACATTAGGCACTTTAGATTTCAGAAACGAAGACCTGCAGATTTCGGCCAGACATCCTACGTGATTTTGCACCGGGTGTTTTGGGTTGGGATTTTGGTTCATAGACCTTAGGGAGAGCGACCTATTGGTGTTAGTAGGGTATCCTTCAAGTTCTATGGTGTTTCGAGATTGTTTGATGGGTGTTCGGCTTTAGAAAGTGTTGTAGGAAGTTTCCTCTTATGCACTCTTGAAGGCTGTGACTTAGACAATTGGTAGAGACCTCTGTACGAATTAGTTAGGAGTCGGTCGAGTGTAAGTTGACACCTTATGCTTGCTTCCACGCGCCTGCGGGTCGAGCTTCGTCCTTAGCTGACATTATATGTTAGGTGAGTTCTCGCTGTGCCGACGTCCGTCGCGGCGTATCCGTCCAACATTGGCGCCATTGTCGGGGACGAAAACCTTAGGTAGGTGACCGAGACTAATCCTTGAGGATTGGGATTTTTGGCTTGCCAAGAGTCTTGTTTTACATTTAGATAGGATCAGAGGGTGGAGGACTCTCTAGGTCTTAGAGGGAGTATAGGAAGCGTGTGTCTGGCCTAGATCCTTCGACTTAGGTAGACCAAGATAGTTTAGGTAGTAGTCGAGTCTTGAGTAGGAATTGGAGTGGTAGAAGCGGTGAGAGGAGAGCTTGAGAGTCCGGAGAGGCCAGAAAGCCACCAAAAACACCATTATCACTAGTTCACATGATGAGTAGGAGTAGAGTAAGTAGGACACCATGATTCAGGATCTAGAGCATTTCATGCATATATACTTGCTTGGTAAAGTCATCACAAGTTTATAAAAGACGCAAAAAGACGCAAAAGTGTGTTTGAAAGCCTAAGTGAAGTCCAAAAGTTACTGTGAGTGTTTTTGATAGATCTACAGAGCATCAGGAGCATTCCTGTCAGGAAAAAAATTAATTTCAAGCCAGGAGACATCCTACGCGTAGGATGTCTACAGGCTAATCTGGGGGGAATTTTGGGATTTTGAGTTGACCAGTGTGTTCAGAAGGTAGGTTTTACCCTAATTTCAACTAGAAAGTGGAAATTTGACCATATCTTGACAGGATAAGGCCATATAGACGGAAATTGCCAGACATCCTACCCAATTTGTGCCAAAACATTATTTTGAGACCAAAACCATAAGATGGCTGCATGAACATGTCTTGAATGATATATTGAGTGATTGAAAGGGGTTTCACCTCATTTGGGTGAGAAAATTGAGTTCAAAGCGGACTTTAGCACTTTTGACTGAAAAAGGCAAGAACAGCTAAAATTGGGAACTTTTGAAATCCAAACAAAAATCTAAGCATACCACTGGGCTACTGACATCAAGGGGAAGCTGTGGGACAAGTCTGGGGTCAAACAGGCCAAAACGACATCCTACGCGTAGGATGTCTTCTGTGTGATTTTGGACTCCAAACCAAATTTTGAGTATACCAAAGTGATCAGCAACTCAAGGGGAGCATGTGCTTTGAGTTTGAAGCCATTCTGATGAAAAAGACATCCTACGCATAGGATGTCTAAAGCAAGAAATTGAAGCCAGACTTTGACTGAGAGCATAGCAAGGTGTTGTAAAGCCTAAGGCAAGCATCCTAGTCAATTTTGGTCCAAATTGGAGTTGATTAGACTGATCAAGATCAGCAACAGGCTGTCGGAACAGATTTCTGACTCATTGACCATCTCATAGGTGTCCAAATCAAAAAGTAAAAACAGCTGTGGGCTCAGCACATCAAGGGGAAACCATAGTGCAAAAATCCAGGCAAAACCAAGCAGGAGACATCCTACGCGTAGGATGTCTATTGGGGTCTACTGAGGAGAAAATTTGACTGGGTATAGACAATAAGATTCCAATTGGCTTAAGGGTTCCAGAACTTCTTTCAGAAG
This sequence comes from Adiantum capillus-veneris, assembly GCF_014529385.1. Classification (NCBI taxonomy): domain Eukaryota; kingdom Viridiplantae; phylum Streptophyta; class Polypodiopsida; order Polypodiales; family Pteridaceae; genus Adiantum; species Adiantum capillus-veneris. The sequence goes on from NC_140937.1 coordinate 17,515,577, forward strand.
TGCATTTGGACCTTGTTTGTCCATTTGACGGAGCAAAGACTGAATTCATACTTTTTCGCATAAATTGACCAACATCCGAGGGAAGTACAATTCAGATTAGTAGACTTAATCCAGAACATCAGCAGTGTATAAAATACAGTAGTGGTTGAGATTAACTCTCCAGTTATACCAATTATGACTAAGATAGCCTCTAGCAGATAAATGCTTTGATTCGATTGCCGAAATTAAAACGCTTGTGTACAGGTATATTCAGCAACAAAGCAAGGAGTTGTGCACAAACTGATCCTTTTCCAGGTGAGTGGTTGGAATTGTGATAAATTGCATTGATAAGTTTGATGAATTTAAGATCAGGAAGATACATTGTTAGAGACCAGAAGGTGGCAGGTGACCAAGGTAGCTTAGTGTCCACCAAAGAGAGTGTAACTCAGGCAAGGTTAGATCCGCTAGCACCGATTATTGAGGAAGGTAGTGATACTGACACTTTGTCAGACAAATATTTCTTCATGATGGGTAGTCAACAGCCAGGACGTTTCACATACGACGGACCAATGCCAGGAGGAAGCTCCTCCCAGAATCCTTTGAATGATTCCAAACTCACTGTGATCTTCTTAGAGGGACAAACTCGAGGGGAGCCCTAGTCTATTCTGACTATCGAGGATGCAAGTGCATTTGTATCGAAGAGAGGCCAGCTCAGAGATTGGAGATAATCCGAGTCTATGATGATGGAGATAGATTCCGAGACGAAAAGGGGAACCACTGTCTAATAGTTAGTAACCCTGAAGATTACAACAGATATGGAGATAATGTGGCAAAAGGAAAAATGGTTTCAGAAGCTCAAGAACCGCCACCAAACATTGATCGGCTCGGAGCTATTTTTATGTATGATAAAAAAACAACCAGGGTTCCAACTTATAACGAGAACGTGGGAATCTACAAGCATGAGAGTGAGGGTATAGTCTCTTACTTTCATAGCAAAGAACCATACATAAACAAATTAAGCAAAGACAAGGTTCTTTACTTATTCTCTAATGAAACTGCCATGGGGAAGGGTATAGTTTTTGTTGATAGATACGGGCGAGAATACCAACGTATTCTCCCAGAGGAGGTAGAAAGGGCAACAGGTCCAGGAGCATCAGCACATGCCCCTGAAGAAGTGCCAAGAGCCATCTACACTCCAAGCAAGTCAACGAATCCTTTTTTAGAAGATTATGATGCTACCTCACATTCCACCCGACCACAAGCATTCAACAACCAAGACCAACCGGCAAACCAACTATCATTGCAGGCATGGCTTCGACAGAGTGCAACAATGGAGCAAGACCGAAGCCGAGAGGGTTATCAGGCCGCACGAGGGCTAAGGGATTTGCAAGAACCACCACTCTATTCAAGGTATCAAGGAGAAAGTAATCCAAAGACTCAAGGGTCAACAGAGCCTGGAGGACCACCCATAGAACGAGTTCGAAGAGATGAACCACCTCCAGCGAGAACCGTTAGAAATTATGGCTTAGGAGCACCACTGGGAGGAACCAGCCTATTACAGAAGACCTAAGGAGGTATATCGATTAGGACGTGGAGATCTAATGATGAGGTTTGTAGACCATCGGAGAATTAGACCTTCTCAAGTGCAAAAATGGATAAACAAGAAATACACAGGAAGCAGAGACCCAAGAGATCATGTAGCGGCCTTTGTGCGTGTAATTAGAGCCGAAGAGGTGTTAGACTTCCCTACCCAATTTGCAAGGTTTGGACTAACCCTAGAGGATGATGCTGCCACTTGGTTTGACTCTGTAGAGCGTAGAGACTTTGAGTCTATGGAGGAAGTGTTTGACGAGTTTATCGAGGAATTCTCACAAAGGGGGATAGCTCATAATACCGTCTCACAAATCCATAAATTCAAACAGAAAGATGGAGAATCCGTACGAAAGGCAGCTCTAAGACTAAAAAGATATGTTAAGTTCTGTCCTGTTGAAGAACTGCCAACCCAGTCCAGACTTATGCTGATATTCATCCAAGGACTAAGGAATGCGGATCTCCAGAAAGACTTACATATGAAGAGGAGCACGACGTTGAATGAGTTGACCAAGGAGGCTCTTTACCTGGTGGACAATTGTGCGGTATACAAAGAGGGGGAGTTCAAGGACCTTGACGACGATTCATCTTCACAACAAAGTGGAAGCAAATCTTCTAAGACATCACCGAAAGGAGAAGTAGCTGTAAACCAAGAGCAACTTGTAGATGAAGTGCTAAAAAAGATTAACTTGTACGCCAAACCCCAGGCTAAACAGCCCAAGTGGTGTGCTATTGAACAATGGACAAACCATGGGATCAAGGAACGTTATTATAACAAGGGGTATGTGAGAGAGAGACCTTACGCTCCCCAAGCTTTGGTAGCTTCTCCTCAAGTTCCACTGATGCCTAGGTATCAAGCAGGCAACCTACCAGAACCTGTAGGTGTAGAAAGACCACAACCGGTGTTGGGGCAACAACCACCCCTACCAGGATTACGACCAGTCGGTATAAGATACACACCAACCATAACTGAATCAGAGGATAAGGCTTTGGTGCCTATGCATGCATATTATGAAGATCCCAATGGATATGCGGCAAACCCTGTCTATTATCCACCGGAAGAGCCCTCGACACCAGAACCATGGAGCATGATAGAAAATACAGGACCCCCAACTGCTGCACAGGCAGCAGGAGAAGGAAGATATAGCTTAGATGAACAAACATTGTTGTTCATAGCCAATGGAGGCATGGGCGGACAGAGACATGCATACCAACAAAGAGGAGCTCAAGGAGCACCTCAACAACCCAAGGGACCCTGCTACAAGTGTGGTGGAGACCATTGGCTACGAGACTGTCCTCATGATGAAATCATTAGAGTCAACGCATATTGCACTGAGTGTGGAGTTACTCATTTGATCCCCGATTGCCCTAAAAACCCGAGCAAAGGAGAAAAAACCACCTTGAACATGCTAGAAACAGTACCTTCCAGTGGAGGATCGAAAAATGAAACAATCATACCCATCCAAGTGGTAACACGAGCCCAAGCTCAAAGAAGGACGAACGAACCCATAGTTGAAGAACTAAAAACCGACGCCCAAAGTTCAGAAACGAAAAATCAGAGAAGCACTTGGAAAGCTAGAAAGGCGCGTAGGAAAGCCAGGAAAGAACGAGAACAAACAGCTCTGTCCGAGGATTTGAAACATACAAAGGATAGATTAGAGAGGTTAGAGGATCTAGCTAGCCTAAGCTCACACACCACTGCAACCATAGCACCCAAGGAAATAGCAGAGCCCAAAAGTGCAGGATCAGGAGGATCTGTACTGGCTGACAAGGTAAATGAGCAGTTGGATGCACTTCTAAAAGCTTATGAAGCTCTACTTAAAAAGAACCAAACCCAGGAGCAAAGGTGGATGACTTATCCATATGCAGAAATAGAAAAACAAAGGTTGGAAATGTGTAAAAAGATGATCGAAACAACTCAATCATTGATGGAGGACCCGCAGGGTAAACCTGCAAATTGGCATGAGGCACTAGCTGCAACCCCTATCCAACCAACTTTAGAGAAACATGTGGAAACAAAGGAAAGACTCACTAATGCCTATGAGTCCATAGGAGAGCCTACCATAGTGCCAAATACCACAGATGAGGCAAGTGACGGGTTCCAGCCTAAAACATTGGCAGAAATGGGTAAGGATTGTAACGGTCTAGACGATCTGTGGACGCAAATCCGTGAGGCCAACGAGGCTAATAGGACGAGTAACCACATGAATAGCACGAGAAAAGAAGAGAATGTAATCTTACCTCCTATTGAAGAATTTGAGACGAGATTACAAATGAACTTTGAGATACATTCACAAGGGGGAGACCAAGGATCAATTAGTTCGGGGCACAGCCAACCAGACTCGCTGAGAACTTTACCCTCTTACCTAGGAGAGTATGAAGCCAAGTTGGAGGTGAGAGAAATCCCATCTCAAAGACTTTCTTCTAACAAAGTGATGGATTTGCAAGGATTGATTGAGTTGTTGTCCACTCCTGTGGCATGCACCATCACATTAGCAGAACTCCTAAGGTTACGGCCAAACATGTGGACCACAGTAGGTAAATGCCTAGAAAAATTTGGAGTGAAATACCCCACCTTGAAGCTATAGGAAGGGATCAGAGAGTTGGACATGCCTCAACTAAACACTAGGCCAGTACCATTGAACAAGGTTGGAGAGTACTGCGAGGGAGAAGATGGAAACACCACGCTACCAGTAGAATTCCAAGGAGTAGTTTCCAAAGCTATTCTTGATAGTGGAGCGGGAGTTGCTATCACCACCAAGGAAATCTGGAAAAAATGGGGAAAACCAGCTTTGAGGGCTACTAGAATGAAATTGCAATTGGCAGATGGGTTCGTGGAGAAGCCTCTAGGACTCTTAGAAAAAGTGATTGTCACTTCGTGCAGAATCGAGTATGAGCATACATTTGCAATAGTCGATTTTGACAAAAAGAACAATTATGAGATCATCTTGGGACGACCATTCATGCGATAATTGAAGATGGTCCAAGATTGGGGTTATGACCACATATACCGCAGACATGGCGAGACAACAACTAAAATACACCTAAAAGACCATAGTTACAAAGATGTGAACCAAACACCTGTGGAAGAGTTTGATTCAGCTAGAGTAGCAGGATCAGAACTCCCAACATGGTTAGGGTAACCAAAAGAGCTATGGATGTGCGGAGCTTCACATTGTGGAAGCTTAAGAAGAGAGGAATGCGTCTTAGAAAGAGCAATTGAGGACAAAGAGTATATTCCGGAACCTTTCCCTGGAGATGCCTTGGAACCTCTAGAATGGGAACACATAGTAGCAACATTGGATGTCTATATCATTACAGATAGTCCAACAACAAAATTTTGCGATAAGGATGGCTATGATGTGCTACCCTATTACATGGTAAACATTATACCAGGAGAAGATGAGACGGTAGAACCACTAGAACAAGAAGAGTTTTACAACTCCTCTGAACATCTGGAAGTAAATGATGATGGAGATAATGAGTGTCCAGACACCTCAAGTGAGCGTGGAAGGGAAACCAAGAATGCCAAGTTTTATGATTTTGCTAATCAACACCCTAGACGTCAAGAACGCTATAGGAGTAAACGAGCAGGAAACAAAGCGAGAGAGAACCTCATGCCCAGGATAAAAGGTAAAGGTAAAACTCACTATTTGATGCTTGTAAAAGCAAAGGATTGTGTAAAAGATCACATATTAGGAAGATTCTCAAAAGATCGAAAAGAAAAAACGCGAGAGGAAATAAAACAGGTACGAAAAGCTAAAACAGAAACAAAATCACAAAAATCTCAAAAATAAAAAAAAGAAACAACAAAAGACCAAGAGTGGACCAAATTGGAGCGTAAACAGAAATACCAAAAACCGAAACGGTCTTTACGTGAGATATGGGATACTGAAGAAGATAGTGATGGTAAAATCGAGTCAGAAAAGGAAAACATGAATGTACCATCACACTATCGGAAATTTACTATCCAGCACAGAAAAATCATCATGACACCACCAGTCAGGGAAAGAACCAACCAAGAATCTTATGATGGGCCAGAAAATGCAAAAAAGATAGACCTCGCAGAACCAAGTGAAAAGCCTCAGCCGATCTGTATAGCCAACGATTTAGAGCCTGAAGAGGAAGAACGGCTAACACAACTCCTCAAGAAGTATAAAGATGTGTTTGCATGGTCCTATAAAGACCTCAAAGGAGTTGATCCATCGATATGCCAACATACAATTCCTTTGAAATCGGATGCAAAACCTAACAAACAATGTCCTTATACTTATAATGACACATTTGCTAAACGAATCAAAGAAGAGATTGATAAACTGATGGAAGCTGAATTCATCTATGAAATCGAACATACAGATTGGGTGTCACCCATTGTGGTAGTTCCCAAAAAGACTGGAAAACTGCGAGTGTGTGTAAACCTCAAAAAGGTAAATGCAGCCACCATAAGGGATAATTATCCCTTGCCAATCACAGAACATGTACTTGAGCGAGTGGCCGGGAAACGGGCTTATTCCTTTCTGGATGGGTTTTCAGGATACAACCAACTAGCAATAGCAAGGGAGGATCAACACAAAACAACGTTTGCCACATAATGGGGGATTTATGCGTATCGAGTTATGCCATTTGGCTTAACTAATGCCCCAGCTACCTTCCAAAGGTTAATGACTCACGCATTCAAGGAATACATAAGAATATTCATCGAAATTTACATGGATGATCTTTGTGTACACTCTCTTCTACGAGAGGAACATATTGACCATTTGCAAAAGGTCTTTGAAAAATGCAGGACATATCGAATCTGTATTAACCCGGAAAAGTGTGTATTCATGGTTAAGCAAGGCCGCATCTTAGGACACATTGTCTCAAGAAATGGCATAACCACTGGGCCTAGACAAAGTCAAAGTCATTGTAGACCTACCCAGGCCTACTAATGCGAAACAAGTGCAATCCTTCATGGGACACTGTGGATATTATCGAAGATTCATATACATGTATGCGGTTATCGCACAACCTCTGTATCGTTTGCTAGTCAATTTCGATTGGACCGAGGAGTGTGAAACTTCATTCCAAAAGCTGAAGGAAAAACTTATATCAACACCACCTGTACTGAAGGCACCAGATTGGGAAAAGATATTCCATGTTCACATTGATGCTTCTGCATATGCCATCGGGAGTATTCTGGCTCAACCTGGAGACGGAACAATGGATTTTCCGGTTTGCTACGCGAGCCGACAGCTAAACAGTGCGGAAAAGAACTACACAACCACCGACCGGAAAGGGTTAGGAATGATTTATGCTGTAAAGAAATTTTGGCATTATTTGCTTGCAAACAAATTTGTGTTCTTCACAGATCATCAAGCTCTTTTGTATCTGGTAAATAAACCATGCAATACAGGAAGAATCATACGCTGGTTTATTATATTGCTAGAATTTGACGTCACAGTGGTGGTAAAAAAGGGTACAATCCATCTACGAGCAGATCATCTTTCAAGGATACACAACGGGGAAGCTCCTGAAGGAGTAGATGATGACATACCAGATGCTTATCTTTTCAATATTGAAATGGTACCCAAATGGTCTCAAGAAATTGTTAGCATTCTTTCCTTTGGAAGTGGGTTTGATAATACGGAATACAGATCCAAACAACAAATAATTCGACAAACCAAAAACTTCCAATTGATAGCAGGACGGCTGTATCATCTTGGATCGGACCAAATCTTACGATTATGTATAAATCTGGAAGAATTTGAGTGCTACCTTGAAGAAGCACATGTTCAGGATTGTGCATTTCATTGTTCAACAGTGAAAACACACCAGAGAGTGAAACAGTTAGGGGTTTATTGGCCAACTATGTATGTGGACACACGTTCTTATGTTACCAATTGTACTATATATAGTGCTAAACGTCGACTAGTGGATCACGCGACATTGTTTCAGGTAAACATTGCACCTGCATGGAGTCAATATATCATTGACTTCTTAACCACCAGGACGTTCCCTGAGAACATCACAAGAGCACCGAAAAAAGCTATAGAGCTGGAAGCTCGTGACATTCAGTTAATTGGGAACCAAATCTATAAGCAAGGAAAGGACAATCAACTTAGAATCTGTGCAAGTGAAAGCGAATACCTGCTGATTCTAGAACATGCACATAGCGGAATAAGTGGAGGCCATTTTTCGGGCGATAAGACGACAAAAATTGTTTTAACCGCAGGAATTTGGTGGCCTACATTGCACATGGATGCTGAAGAGTTTGTAAAGCGTTGTGACGCATGTCAACGCACCAAGGTGCCAATAAAAAGAGATGAAATGTCATTACGGCCAATGATGGGAGCAAGAGCATTTGCAAAATGGGGCATTGATTTTGTGGGACCTATCTCACCCCCTGCATATCGCACCCATACCCAATATATCATTGTGGCTACGGACTATCTAACAAAATGGGTCGAAGCCAAGGCAACACAAAAAGCTGATGCACGCACCACTGCACAATTTTTGTATGAGAATGTTTTTGTACATTACGGGTTACCAATAGAAATTGTCAGTGACCGGGGGACACATTTTCTCAATGAAGTCATTGAATATCTGCTAGAGGAATTCATGGTCATACATAGGAAATCTGCACCATACCATCCACAGGCCAATGGACAAGCTGAGGCCACAAATAAAACACTATGCACGGTTCTCACTAAAATAGTGTCAGAATCAAGAACAGATTGGGATCAGCAGCTACACTCAACACTATGGGCATACAGGGTAGCTTACAAAACATCCATAGGAACAACGCCATACAACATGGTGTTTGGCCTAAATGCTATACTACCCATAGAGTTTTTAATTCCAACTCTACGAGTAGCAAAACGCTTAGAATGGACAGGGCATGAGCTCTCTTCAAGAATAGATGATCTTGAAAAGCTAGATGAACTCCGCTTACGAGCTGTAGCTTCAATCTATGCTAAAAAGAGAAGACAAAAAGAATTTTTTGACAAACATGTGTGCACTAAAGAGTTCAAAACAGGTGATTACGTACTTGTTTATACTTTGAAGCAACATGCCAAGAAAATTAAAAAGCGAGGGATGGGACCCTTTATGATTAGTGATCTATCACAAAGTGGAGCTGTCAAGCTTGCTACATTAGCAGGTGAAGAAATGCCGAACTGGATTAGCGGATGTCGACTGAAGAAATATCATCTACCACTCACACAGGAGATGCTCCAACAAATTCATCAAGGAAAACAAAGAATGAAGGAAAAACAAAGAGTACGAGAGGAAGCTCAAGCAGAAGCACAAGAACGCATAGCAAACAGAAGACTTCTGCGACAACAAAAACAAAGTGGAGTACCATTGCGAATCAATGCCATTCGACTGACGAAGTTGGATGAAGACACAGTGGAGCCAATAATTGCGGTCAAAGTGGGTAGCAATCACGTTGAATCGAGGGCATTGCTTGATTCGGGAGCTCAAGCAAATTTGATCTCTTACGGATTATACCAATAGCTCAAATTCACAGGTCAACTTCATCATACTCCTCAAGTGCTGGAAAGTAGCACATCACACCCGTTGAAAACATTGGGATGGACTATATTGCATGTACAGATACATCAATATATTTACCCACACAAATTCTATGTGGTGGAGGATGAAAGCACACAACACCCAATGATGTCGGGGCAACCTTGGCAAAAAGAGTACAATGTGCAGATAGATTGGAATGCAAAGGCAGTCAAAATTCAGCATGCACATGAACAACATGTGATAGCACATAATCAGCTGCAAGCCATGCAATCACTGGAAAAAGAGCCAAAAGCAAAAATGCCACCAAAGAACAACATGATACCCGAGACCAACAATCAGGTAAAGGCCAACCATGCTAATTACAAACATACGAAGTCACCGGCCGCAATACAAAGATCTCGCTTACCAAAACAACAGAAGCAAGTATGGATGCGGAAGGATAGAAATGACATGGCAGACAAACAACAATGCAACAAAAGAATTCCAATGAAGCAGATGGTTCAACCAAAAACCAAGGGCATTAAACAGGTATGGATCCCCAAGAAAATGCTTAGCCATAACCCAAATGTCACTCGCATTTGGATACCAAAACAAAAGCAAAAGGAACTCCCTTCAGTACAAGCAACAACGGAAGGCAAACATCTGCACTTGAAAAAGGAAAACCGACTTATGTGGATGCCAATCAACAACAAACGAGTGGCAAACAAGAAAGTGCCAAAACATCTACAAAAACTGGCAGAAACAAAATACCAATGGAAAGCAAAGAATTTACGGCCCACGGCCAATCCGGCCAAGCCAATCCTCTACATAGAAACAACTACGGTTATATCAACAGTGTCGGCAAAGTAATTACCTTTTGCAAAAAAGACAGACAGAGAGCAGTAGAGTTACAGCTATTACTTGCACAGAAAACAGGAAACCTCGACGACGAATGCCAATAAGCATCTTGCTTATTCCCTTCTCTTGCACAGCATTAATTTTTCCATGCATTGATAGAGTATGCATAAAATAGGGCCACATTAATTGGCCAGGCATTAGCACAACTTTTTCAACCTATGCACGGCACATACTCCAAGGCGATACCTTGTCGTCTGGGAGGACTCCGGCTAGGAGGGGGGGAGGCATTCTCAAATGCGGAACCAATAATAGAAAGAGCAAAAAAGGGCATGATTTTTGACTATTTTAAGGGTTGTTGTTTGATTGCGAAATTTTTTGGAGTAAAACAAGTACATATGTCCTTATACAGCATGTATCTATAGGTATATGGGGCCAAACGCCAAGTGAAGCCCCTAAGTGTGTGTATATAAGTAGAAATAGCTATTTTTCGGGTAAAATATTGGTAAAACGGAGAAATCCGGCCATAAAAATTGCATGTGAGTGTATATAATGTTTTGCGGTGATGTTTGTGATTTATTATGATTTTTGGGGATTTTCTGGGTTTGATTTGCTATTTTCTTTTTAATTTTGCTAATTTTTGGCAGAAAAACTTCAAAAATACAAAAAGCAGGTGAAAAACGGTCGTAATGAAAAACAAAAAATATGGGGATGATCAGTGACTATAGGACAACCTATGGTACAGTGGGAGTGCAATTATGAGACTAGAGCGGAAAGCGTGTTTTAGCCAGGTTTTGACCGAAATGCCAAATTTCTGGTAAACAGAGCAAATGGAGTCCAAATCAAGAAATTTTTGAGCTTAAACCGCATCTTGCAAGAAGATAGGAGCACATGTCAAATTTCATGAAAAGTGGTTCGGGGACCTCCATTATAAGAAATTTTCACCTCATTTTTAGCTCATTCTCACTATTGACTTTGTGGAAAGAGCTTCTACCACCTAGAGCGGACCGACCTTCCAGCAGCTTCTATGACGCACACGACTACCCGCCGAGCTCCAGACATGAGAGGTAGGCTCACCACCTTGAGCTTTTCGCGCATGTTTGTCATTATGTCGCGAAAACTAGCGTAGGGGTCACACACAAAGCGGGCGGTAGAGACCTACAAGTAGAGACGGCGGCCTAACGGCTAACCCAAAAGCAACAAGACTTCATCGACAGATTACCCTGGCCTAGGAGACCAGTCCTGGATGTCTAAAGGCAGTAGAAATCCATTGGGAAAAACCCTAATTCCTAGAAACCCGCAAGAGGCCACCAAATGGAAAATCGGCGAAACGGCGACCAAATGCTACCAAAATTCATGGGTAGGAGCATCTCGACATGCTTGACAAGTCTATGTGACCCGCATGACCAAAAAGTGACCCGATGCGGCACTAAACTTCAGAAACAGCATCAGACACACAAAGCGTCAAATTGCTCTTACGGCCAAACCGCAAGCCCGTTTGCCACCAAACGTCACGAGCGGCTTTCCTAGACCATCAACAACCAAGTCCTATGGTGGTAGACCACCACAAATCATCAAAGGTATGTAAACGCAACCACAGGTGCTTCTATAGCGACAAATTGCCAAATGAAGCTCCGGTGAAGCCAAAGTCGACAAAACCATACGGCAAGGATCCCCAAGGGATCGGGAAGCTATGGAGACCAACATCAGAAAATTTCATCGCCAAAAAGCACTCCAAAAGTCAGAAAACGGCTCGGAGGCTCTGAAGTCCACACAGGGAGTTATTCTCTATCCATTTGACTTTTTTGTTGAAATTAGGCTCAAAAGGGACTCAGGGGGACCAAGGGCAGGCACTAGGAGCACCACCCATGAAAAAATCATCAAGAGACATCCTACGCGTAGGATGTCTCAATGGCACTTTTGGGCACAGACTCCAACATTTTTCATCATACACATTTTTTGAATGACATTTACAAGCTATCCACCAAGTCTCATCACATTTGGACCAAAATTGACCTCATATGCATGAAAAAACGCAAAGTTAGGGCATAGAGGCAATAATGGGCCATAGACCTACCAAATCTTGTCCAAATCACATGAAACTTGCACAACATATTCCCCAACACATCACTAACCAATCTGTGTGGTCAGAAGAAAAAAATGGTGAAGTAGACATCCTACGCGTAGGATGTCTATTTGACTTTTTGACCTGCAGAGGATTTTTGTTCATTCCAGATCCAATCACCTTATCATCAAGAGCTCATATATCAATTTTGAAGCCATTCTAATCATTTTTGACCCCCAACACCTTCAAGATACACTTTTTTGAGCCCAAAAACACCACATAGGCCCTTACTAGCATCAATCCTTGTCCAAATCCAAATCCAAGAGCATGGCCATGTTCCATAGGCCAAGGACTACCCACATAACAAATTTCATGACATTTTGATGAAAAAGACATCCTACGCGTAGGATGTCTCCAGCATAATTTAAGCCTTCTGTGCAAAGAGTGACATCATGGGAGCCAATACCATGGTGCAATGAGTCCATATACCAATTTTCAACCCATTTGGACATCAATTGCTACCTATCATGGACTTTCTACCCAATTTGTGACCTAAAGCCTGAATCAACCCAAAAATCCACTTTTTGATATCCAAATCCAAATCCAAGCATATAGCCATGTTCCATGAGCCATGCACTACCAGCATGACAAGTATGAACCAATTCTGATGAAAAAGACATCCTACACGTAGGATGTCTAAATGAAAAATTTTGGCCAGATTTGCACTGTGAGCACATGCACAGCTTCACAAGTTCCTTTTAAGCTTTATTTTCAATTTTCAAGTCATTTGGATAAGTAAAACTCAGTTTCGTAGCTAATATGGAAAAAACGCTAACTTTGGACTACTGAGTGCAACAGGATCTATGGCAGCCGCGAAGTCACCGGCGAAGAAGAAAAGAATGACCATCAAGGATTACCTGGAGGAAGTGGAACCCTTCGTCATTCCAGAAGGAACACTAAAGCCCACAGCACATGGATACAAGAAGATCTGTTAGAGTCCAACGACCTAAAGATCTACCAAGGAGTGTTCAAAGAAACTGAAGGCAATGTTATCGAGCTCCCAATGCTGCCGCGAGAACTCAATGAGTTCGTAAGAAGCAAGATGGCCGAGTAGTTGGAGAAGATTGATCTCCACAACTACTTTGAAGAAATACCAGCAGGTGTGGACATAAAGAGAGTCTGGGAGTTTGTGACAACCATCAAAGAGGATGGAGTGGCCAAAGTAACAGATCTACGAGGCAGGCCAGAAACAAAGATAATCATCACTGAGCAGGTTGTAGCAGATGCACTAGACCTCTCCAACAAGGGGGATAGTGTAACGAAAAGAAGAGATGAGGTAAAGGTGTACAATGAGAAGAAAGGGAATTACACCTTTGAAGATATTGCCAACCAAAGAGTGGCAATCATGAGCCAGTTGTACAACCAATACTTCCACATGTGTACGAAGAGGCCACATAAGTATAGAATGCCGCCAGGTGCAATTGCCACGATATTTACTTGGGCAATGATGAAAGGCACCCCAAAGATAATCAATTATGCGGCGTATATACATGACAACTTAGTAAAGATGGGTAACAAGAAGCCAACCTATATTGTGCCAGGAGAACTAATCACTAAGGTGATTTATGGGGCACTACACGCAAAAGGAAGGTGGCCTGAACCCCCATCTCAGAACGACTGGTTGAGGCTAAAAGAAGACGAGCCCCAAAGAGCACCAAGGGTGGCTACAAGACTGAAAAGACGGCTAGAGCCGGTTCAAGAGGAGCAACCGAAGCAAAAGAAAGGAAAGAAGGAATTTACCCAAGTACCTGCAAAAGAAACAAGGTCACAAAAGGCGGCAAGATTAGAGAGTGTAACATTTAATGGCCTAATAACTTATGTGTAGCGGAAATTAGCGTGAACATAGTGGGCATTTCATTAGAATAGATTCCTAATGAGAATTACAAGAGTGCTTGGGTGGAGAGAGCAACAAAAAGCATAACACCTAGTTAGATAGCATCAACAATACTTTCAAAAGAGAGAGAAATTAAGCTATTGACAACAGTTGAGGACTGGATTTGCATGGAACCGGTCCCCCCTCCAAAAAGCTTTGTATTATGGTTTCTCCCATCAAGAGAGACATTGTACAATACAATTCTTTGTGTTCCTTCAAAACTAGCTAGTGCAATGAAGATGGAAGCTTCATGAACTAAGCAAAACACTTAATCAAACACAACTTGAATTATCCCCGTTCTCAGACCCAAGACCTCACACACCTTCGAAGATGGTGAGAGCTAGCAGGGTATGAGAGTAGATTGAGAGGAAGAAGGAGTATCTTACGAGAAAGATGTAGATCTCCTCACATAATCACTCATATTAGCATAGCTTAGCTTAGTAATTAGCTTGGTAGAGAAGATGAGCATGCATTGAAGCTTGGCTCTTGGTTGGATTTGCATCCACATGCCAAGAGAGTGTTGATGTAGGCTTCTATCTCACAAGCTTGGAGTAGGTGATGAGCTCTCCATTAAAGCTTGGGAGGAGATAGAGTATTCTTTCTTCACACATGGTCAAGTGTGAGTGTGTGTGTGTCAATGCCAAGCAAAAATCAGCCCCCCCTCTCTCTCTTGGGCGAGCCCTTCCTGCTAAATTGGTCTGGCTTTTGCCTCATTGGACCTCCCCAAGTCAAGCCAATGGGTGTTAAGCAACATAAGTGATAGCCTTCTGACATGTGTCCCCCTTTCCCCTTTTGTGAGAGCTTTAGGTAATTGAATAATTAAACTAAACTCTCATTGGACCCCTTTGCCTCCTGGCCAATAGGAATCAGGCAAGCCATTGGGCTCCTGAATGCTCATTGGACCCCTTGGGAGACTACCCAATAGTCTTCTAGGAGACTTAATTCTCATTGGTTTCTTTTATTAAATGTTTTTAAATTAATTAAACTAGATTTACTCTAGCTTAATTCTCATTGGTCCACTTCAAGGGTCTTCCAATAGGAATTGGGCACACCTTGTGGGCATCTGGCCTAGGGAGCTGACATGTGTCCCTAATTCCCTTTGTGTAAAGGGAGCCTGTGTGTGTGTGTGTGGCTTTCTCTCTCATCCCCTACTAAATGGGCTCGCCCCCTCCTTTATAGGCTTTGAAGAAGACTTTTGTACACACACTAAGCATTCAATTTTCCCTAGGGTTGACCTTTGGACACAACCTTTGAATTTTGGAACCTTAGCATTTTGGAAGTCTTAATGGGCTGAACCTTAGGGTCTTTTTAGCCCATTGTTGCACATGGCTCTTTTGCAGATGGCCCCCCCTTTTGATCCCTATTTTCCCTCCTTTGGATCCCTACTATGGCCGGTCTGCTAGCTTAACCAATATTCTAGCTTTTTCTCCCCTGGTACCTCCCCACATTAAATGATCAGTTTAATATGAGAAAAGCATTTAGGAGAATTAGATATTGATTATTATGACAGAGGCTGATGGAGAGCTTCCGAGCAGAGAGAGCCCTCAAAGGTGATTTAAGTGAACTCCGGAAGCCATCTCTAGAAGCTATGTCGGGATCATCCCGAAGAGTGCAAAGGGACAGATTCGAGGACTATATCAAGAACTTTGAGATTCTTGATGCCGCATCAGAGAATATACCGCATGTCCCTTTCACAAAGGAGGAAGTGGAGCAAATACGAAAGAAACTGCTAGATGAGCAAGAGAGCCAAGAAAGAGAAAGAAAAACTAAGGCAGATAGGGATTTAAAGGGCAAGCCTACATCTCTACTGGCCAGCCCTAAACCCAGTCCACAGCCCTCACCACCGCCCTCACCACCTCCTAGCAGCCCTCCACAAGAAGATAAGGAGGTTGAACACAAACTAGAAGAACGGGAAGAGACCGAGCAAGAGCAGAGTCAGGAGCCAAAGCCAAAGGAAGAGGCTAAGCCTCGAAGTGAGCAAAAAGAGTTAGAATATTCTTATCACAACTTTTTGGACCTGCTAGCTGCAGGATACACGAAGGAAGAAGCCGCCACAGTCGCATTCGACTTGGCGAGCACAGGGCCTAAAGAACAAATGCAAGGCATCATGCTAGTGGAATTAAAAGAAATTGCCACAGATACAGTGGACCTGCACCCGCCCTCCAACGACTGGGACG
Organism: Adiantum capillus-veneris; assembly: GCF_014529385.1. NCBI lineage: Eukaryota > Viridiplantae > Streptophyta > Polypodiopsida > Polypodiales > Pteridaceae > Adiantum > Adiantum capillus-veneris. The sequence goes on from NC_140937.1 coordinate 17,531,670, forward strand.
TGGTGATGACCAAGCTAACCGGGTTGAGAGCGCAATCCATGGCTTAAGAAAGAGAGATGGCAGCTCTCAAGGACACTGAAGTGAAGATTAAGATGGAAGTAGATTCTCTACAAGGACAAAGCCAAAGGCAGAAAGAGAGGGAAGCTGAGCTACAGGCTAGCCTAGCAAGGGCACTGCAAAAATGCCAGGCAATGGAGGAAGGCTTGGCTCACAAAGTACCCACAATACCTAATCCACTTGGTAGAGGCACCGAAAAATATCAGAGACAGAGATGGCAGCTCTCAAGGACACTGAAGTGAAGATTAAGATGGAAGTAGATTCTCTACAAGGACAAAGCCAAAGGCAGAAAGAGAGGGAAGCTGAGCTACAGGCTAGCCTAGCAAGGGCACTGCAAAAATGCCAGGCAATGGAGGAAGGCTTGGCTCACAAAGTACCCACAATACCTAATCCACTTGGTAGAGGCACCGAAAAATATCAGAGACAACCTCAGCTTTTGTCCTCTACCAAGGATCAGGACGTGGAAAGCGCAGGAAATCTTGCAAAGGAGCCAACTCACTTGGCTGAACTACCCTAAGCTGCCGGGCTTGAAGGCAGGTGAGAGAATAAGTGTCCAATACATGGCGAAAACCCTAACGGGCACCATCAAGTTGTTCACTGGCTCACATGACCTTACATGCATTATGATGAAGAAAATCTGCAAAACCCTCTTAGAAGTGTTTGAGACTTTCAAGCCAGGCTAGGTGACCGACAACATCTTTTTCTTCCAGGATACTTACAGATGCGCTTAGGATCTGTCTGGTCAGTCTTCCAAGGAGGTGATACATACAATGTATCAGAGGATAATGTTTCTACCATCCTATCACCTCCAGGCTTTTGAAGAAGCGTTCTACATAGGCTTCTTCACAATAAACATTGACATTTTTGGCCCGACAATGATGAACCTGCATGCAAGATACGAATCACTGCTAAAGATGCGAGAAATGATACGATGAAGAAGCAGATCAACGGCCATGTCGGGGACGACATGAGCAAGGAGGGGGGGAGTGTTAGAAGCTGGACACACCCCACGGCAACTAACTACTCGGAAGATTATTATTTTTGTAATTATTCATTCATTTAGGAAAACCCGATTTTTCACCTTGTAAATATTGGGACTTACAGAAGTTTCCAAATTGTATCCCAGTTTTGATAAGTTAGATTGAGTAGATGGTTGATTTTGGAACTTTAGGGTTTGAGAATTGTAAGGTATATATACCACTTTTTGACCTTAATGAAAAACCTTTTGTCATTTTTAAAACAAGTTTTGAAGTCTGTGAGTGAGTGTACTGTGTACGAGAGAGAGAGGGTGAGCTTCATCTTGACGCTACGTGTGCACCGATGGTCGGAATCGAGTGCTGAGAAGTGCAGCGTGTTTCCCCTGACGAGAGGTACGCGCCGATACCTACATTGCGCGCGTACGGTCCGGTTTTGCGAGCTCCTTCTACGAGCTTCATCTGGTGTTTGGGTGAGCATACGTTGTCCGATTTTGCATTGCAGCATATCCACGCGTTCACATTGAGTAGAACTACACATTAGGCACTTTAGATTTCGAAAACGAAGACCTGTAGATTTCGGCCAGACATCCTGCGTGATTTTGCACCGGGTGTTTTGGGTTGGGATTTTGGTTCATAGACCTTAGGGAGAGCGACCTATTGGTGTTAGTAGGGTCTCCTTCAAGCTCTATGGTGTTTCGAGATTGTTTGATGGGTGTTCGGCTCTAGAAAGCATTGTAGGAAGTTTCCTCTTATGCACTCTTGAAGGCTGTGACTTAGACAATTGGTAGAGACCTCTGTAGGATTTAGTTAGGAGTCGGTCGAGTGTAGGTTGTAGGTTGACACCTTATGCTTGCTTCCACGCGCCTGCGGGTCAAGCTTCGTCCTTAGCTGACATTATATGTTAGGTGAGTTCTCGCTGTGCTGACGTCCGTCGAGGCGTATCCGTCCAACAATGAGCCCACTTTCTATGTTTATCGATGAGATTAATTTTTTACTATGTCATAGATACACACGTTAATCATGGCCATGAATGTGCAAGGAATGGCGGTAGTCTTTAGTATATTGTAAAAGTATGTGCCCATGGACACCATGGACAAAGATCCTCAATGACTCACAAACCCTCTCTGGGTGCTAAAAATAGTACAATCTCATTATAGCTCCCAACTTTTACCTAAAGTTAGTTTTGAGATAGCATCCAATCTAAAAAGAGCTAGTAGAAAACACTAGTTCCTTAGATGTGAAAGGATATTTTGCCTCATAGTATAAACACTAGTGTCTACTTTGTGATGGAATTTTGCCTCATTTTTAACCTAGGCTCCCATATTCTTGGTAACAATAAGCTCAAGTTTCCATAGATTGCATGCTTCCTTTGTAGCTCATGTTGATGCAATGAAGAGCTTCTCTCCACTCCACTCTCATGTATCTTCCTTGGAGTGCTTGCACTTCCTCTTTTCCATATGTATCAGTGTGTGTGCGTGTGGCACTTAATATACCTAACTGTGTTGTGATGAGAGATGATCTCCTGTGTATATAAGTAATATTGCTTCCTGTGTTGTGTGCCCTTGAGATGCTCCTTCATTTGCTTCATCTTTATGTGAATTATTGCATCCTTATATTCCAAAAATTAGTATCAAAGCAGGCTTTGATATCACAAGCAGCATTGCTAGTACCCTCTTGGCTCACTTTCTCACATCAAGATGATATTTGGTGGGAGCATTTGTTGGCCAATATGTAGGCTCATAAAGCT
>NC_140937.1:17539450-17609450 GCF_014529385.1 Adiantum capillus-veneris
TCAAATTTGAAAAAATAATGCCCTTCTGTATAAATATTTCTGTAAGTTTCAAGAACTTTAAATACCCTTCTGTTGAACTCACGTGATAGGTTACATTTTTATTAGGTGACCTCCCCGGGGATGCATCTCATCTGGAGCTTTTTGGACAATGTTTGCGTTCTGCTTTACTTTGAAGCTTTACCCTTATGTAGCTGAGTTTTTTGGTGGGTTTTCCTCGCATCGGGGTTTCCCATTTGTAAAGCAATAACAAATGATTTACAAAAAAAAAAAGTGTGTGTGTGTGTGTATACATATACATACGAGAATATATGAATATGTATATGTATATTTGTGTGTATGTGTGTGTGTGTCTATATATATATATATATATATATATATATATATATATATATATATATATATATATATATATATATATATATATATATATATATATATATATATATATATATATATATATACATATGTTACCATATACATGTGGTAGTGATGTGTGTGAACACACTAGGACCGCCGGGGCATTTTTTCCCTCTTTAGGAGGTTTTTCCCCCCGAGCATTGTATATATGCCCATCACTTTAGGGCTATCTATCTATTCATTGCACACTAAGTAACACACTCTCTATTGTGTGCCTTGAGCTTCCTTCATCTTCTCCAAGCTGTGTGCGTTTCTCTGCAACCCTAATTCCAACAATTGGTATCAGAGCAGGTTGCGTCCTCCCGGGCTTAGTCGTCAACTGCTCCAGCACACGCCTGCTCACTTTCTCCGATTTTAGTGAAGTTTGGCAAAGCGTCCGTAGGTTGACAAATATTTTGGGTGAGCACGTAGAGCTCAGTCTGCTCAGATTTCTTATTCGGGCTCATTTCCGCCTCCGTTCCCACTACAAGCAGGTCTGGCAGGCAATTTTGTCATTTTGTGCAAAATTTCTGTCAGTGTCGTTTTTTGCATAATAGGTGCCTTATAGTCTTCTACGGTTTGTGCTATATAGCACGTGTTGTTCCCACATCGTTTCTCCTATTTTCGGGCAGTTTTCACAGCAGGTGCAACATTACCATGGCTGACAACAACACATATGTGTTCAAGATGTTTGCTGCTGAGGATAGGTTGGATGGGGACAATTACCCTATGTGGGCTTATACGATGCAACATGTTCTTGTGTCAAAGGGCGCCTGGAACATTGTGCAGGGCATTGATGTTTGTCCTGGTTCTGAGGATGTAGGCGATGTTGAGGATGTTGCAGGTCTTGCTGCAAGGACTGCTGCTATTAGAGTTGTTTTGCCTATGACAGAACAAGCTAGTTGGGATGTAAAGGATGTGCATGCTCATGCATTGATGTGTTGTCTGTGAAGTGCACCATTGTTCCTCACATTCGTTCGGAAAAATTTTCAAAACAGGCTTGGGATATTCTAGCAGGTCTTTATGCAAGCCGCAATGAGGCTAAAATTGCTTTGCTGTGCGTAAAGAGTTGGAATCGAAGATTATGCATGAGGAAGATGATATGGACACTTTCCTTGCTAGTGTCAAGGATATCAATGAGCAACTTATTTTTGCAGGTGGTCATTTTAGACAGCTCCCTTGCGCAGACTATTCTTGATGCCTTACCAGATTCTTACCAGACTTTTGATAGTACTTGGAGACTTATGACCCAAGGAAATCCTGAAGTTGTCAAGTTTGATGCATTATGCACATTGCTGTTGCAAGAGTTAATTTCTAGAAAAAACAGGACTAGGCAGCGTGCAATTGAACAAGCTTTTATTGCTTCTCAGAGAAAGGGTGGTAATAGCAATACAACCACTTCGTATGGTTCTGCTGCGAGTGGAAAAAATTCTGTTCCTAATGCTTTTGCTGGTAGCAATTTGTATGGAAATTCTGGTGATAAGGGCAAAAAGAAAATGCGTTGCCATTATTGTATAGCTAATGATCACTTGATCAAGTCGTGTCCTAAGTTGAAGGCCAAAGAGGCTAAGAAGAAAGAGGGTGGTTCCACTGCAAATGCTGGTTCCACTACAAACGCAGCCATTGTTGAGTCTTTTGTGAAAGGAGATTGTGTTGCTGATGTTGATACAGAATGGGCTTTTAGTGAAGAGTGCACTTACAATCCTGCTGTTCATGATGCATGCATGTCAGTTGCTGTAGATTCACATGTATGGTATTTTGACAGTGGTGCTACAAAGCACATGACCTCACATTGTGAATTGTTCACCTCTCTCGAGTTTGTCCCTCATGGGAATTCAGTCACTTGTGCAAACAATGCCTCTAATCTGGTTGAGGGAGTTGGAAAGATTGTGCTTACTGCTGCAAATGGTAGTTCCTTCACACTTGTTGATGCATTTTATGTACTTGGGATCAAGAAGAATCTCTTATCTGTATCCACACTTGCTAGACTTGGACTTGTAGTCAAATTTGTGGATGATAGATCTACAGTCCATGATATCAGTTTTGGTGATGAAATTGTTGCATCTGGCCTTTTGTGCTGTGGGCTGTATAAGCTCACTTTGTATGACAAGTGTGGATAAAATTTTGCAAATGCTGTTGAAAATTCAAGCGCTATTTCAGATGCAAAACTTTGGCATGCACGTTTTGGTCATCTGAATTTTGCCAGTTTTCTACGTTTGCAGAAATCTGATATGCTTACTTCTTTGCCGCCTCTTGAAGCACCTATCAAACATGTTTGTGAAGGCTGTATTCTTGGTAAAATGCAGCGTTCTAAGTTTCCAAAGTCAAAGTAAGTCAGTGGATTTTTCCTTGGCAGTGAGAGATTTTCTGTCAGTGTTTATGAGCACTTTGGTTGAGATTTTCACTTGAGATATTGTCCAAATACAAACGAAACTTTGCCAAAATTTTGTCAAAATCCTTTGGAAGAAATTGAGAGAGTAAAGATGGCAGAAAGTTCAACTCAAGTCACACAGATTGTTGGAGAGAAGCTGACCAGAGAGAACTACAACATATGGTCTTACAGGATGGAGAACTTTATCATGGGTAAAGGTATATGGGATTACATTACAGGTAAACAAGAGTGTCCCGAGGTTGGTTTGGAACCAAACAGAGAGAATGTTGAAGCACATAAAACATGGCAAGCAAGAGTAGAAGCTTACAAGAAGTGGATCGAGAATTCAAAGAAAGTGATGCATTGGATTTCACTATGCATTAGTGACTTCTTTATACCACATGTGAAGAAGGCTCAATCTCCAAAGGAAGCATGGGAGATACTAGCAAGAATGAACAGCTCCAATACAGAACCACGAAAAGTTCACTTGAAGCAAAGGTTACATTGTGTATGGCGAGGAAATAGATCCATATCAGATTATGTAACAGAGATAAAGCAAATACAGGAAGATCTTGCGAGCATTAATGTTGAAGTTCCAGATGATGACTTAGTTTCAGTGACATTAAATGGTTTCGGACCGGAATACAAGTCATAGGATACATCTATATCTGTTCGAGGACACATGCCTGATTTTGAAGAGTTAGTAAACCTTTGTTTGCAAGAAGAGGTGAAGTTAGGCAAGTCAGGTCCTTCTACATCAAATAACAATTCCAGAGATCACGTTTTTTTACTCTAGAGGTCGTGGAAACAATAGAGGTGGAAGAGGAAACTATGGTTGTGGAAACAATGCTGGAAGAGGTCAATATCAAAACCAACAAAGTCAAAGTTACAATGATTACAGCCAAAGAGGCAGGGGGAGAGCCCGACCTCATGGACGTGGAGGTGGACGATTTGTACATCCTCAAAGAGATGGATATTGTAACAGATGTGGCATTTATGGTCACTTTGAAAGAGAATGTTACACAAGGCTAAATCAAAATCGTGATCGTGGTGGAAGAGGCCGAGGTTATGGCAGACATGGAGGAAACTTTGCTGGATACAATCCTCATGATCAAAATATATATGAGAATAGATCAAGTAGACATTTATTTCCTATGGAGCATGTCGTTGGAAGCATGGTGGAGCCACATCATACAGATGATTGGTATTTAGATAGTGGTGCCACAAATCATATGACATATCATGGTGAATGGTTTGATAGAAAAGAGAAGTTAGAAGAGGATGAGTTTGTCGCTACAGATGATGATACTATGCATCGGATTACGCATGTTGGTTCAGTTCCATTGCTAGAAAAAGACGGGACATACAACACATTGGGAGATGTTCGATATGTGCCTTCAATCACAAAGAATTTAGCATCAGTTGGACAGATGACAGATCAAGGGTTGCAAGTCCATTTTAATCGTTATGGCTGCTTCATAGAGGAGTTTCACAAAGGCAGACCAGGCAAGATGTTGGCACGTGGAAGAAAGAAAGGTCGCTTGTTCTCATTGGAAGCTGGAGATCCATGTTTACACAGTTGTATGTATGCAAACAAATCAGTCACTCAAGATGATTGGGCACAGTTATGGCATAAGAGGATTGGTCATGTCAATTTTAGAAGACTAAAGCATATGCAATCAAATCAAATTATATGCGGATTACCAAAGTTTGGCAGATTGAATTTTGATAATGTTTGTGAAGCTTGTCAATTTGGAAAGCAATCTCGTTTACCATTTCCAAAGGGGGAGAATTAGCCAGAGTCCTTTGGAAATTGTTCACTCAGATATTTGGGGACCTTGTGATCATGCTACACCAAATGGTTGTCGATATTTTATCACATTCACGGATGATTACAGTAGAATGACATGGGTTTACTTTCTAAAGGAAAAGTCAGATGCATTTAAGGTATTCTTGGAGTTCAAAGTTATGGTTGGGAAAGAGAATGGTTGTCAAATTAAATGCCTACGTACAGATGGAGGGGGAGAGTACATGTCACACAGTTTTGATGATTACTTACGTGAACAAGGCATAAGAAGACAGATTACTTGCAGATACACACTACAACAAAATGGAGTTGGTGAGAGAAAGAATAGAGTCATAGCAGAGATTGCAAGAGCCATGATGAATGAGATGAATATGCCATTAACATATTGGGTTGAAGAAGTTCATACAGCAGTACACATTATGAATCGAACACCAACAACTGCCATTCATAAAATTTCACCTTATGAGAGACTTTATGGGATCAAGCCAACAGTTTCCTACATGAAAGTTTTTGGATGTGTTTGCTATGTTCATGTGCCAAATGAAGCAAGAAAGAAGATGGAGCCAAAGGCAGTGAAGTGTATATTCTTGGGCTACCCAGTTGAAAAGAAAGGTTACAAGTGCTATGATCCTATGACAAGACAAGTTTATGTTAGTAGAGATGTCAGATTTTGTGAGCATGAACCATGGTATAAACCAAAGCCAGTGATGATAGAAGATGAGTATGAAGAGCAAGAGAATGTACGTCATGTTGTTGATAAGCCAGGACCATCAATAAGAACTATTTCAGGACCACATATGGCAGAGGAGAGTACATGAAGTGTCAACCCATGGAGTGGTCATTTGCGAGATAAGAAGCAAGACGAGAAAGGCAAGAAGAAAGTGGTTGAGGAGAGTTCTGGAGATGAAAGCCTCGATGAAGAGCATGGTTTACCACATTTGAGGACACCTGGCAAGCATATTGAGAAATATGTACCCCCATATGAAAGAGTTGAAGAGAAGAGTGCACCACAATTGAGAAGATCAGAGAGGGTGCATTATCTAGTTGATAGATTGACATACAACGGTTACATGCGTACACATTATGCATACATGGTTTCACGTGTGCAACATAAAGAGCCTACATGTTTTCAAGAGGCAATTGGAAAATCAGAATGGGAGTTAGCTATGGATGATGAGATGGATGCTCTTGTGAAGAATGACACTTGGGATTTGGTTCGCTTGCCAAGTGGAAATAAAGCAATTGGTTCAAAATGGGTATACAAAGTCAAGTGCAAGTCAGATGGTAGTGTGGAAAGATACAAAGCGAGGCTTGTTGCTAAAGGTTATGCACAAACAAAAGGTCTTGATTATGATGAGACATTTAATCCAGTTGCAAAGATGACAACAGCCAGATTGGTGATAGCAATGGCAAGTATGTTCGGTTGGAAGTTATGGCAAATGGATGTCGATAATGCATTTTTGAATGGTGACTTGGAAGAAGAAGTTTATATGATACAGCCAGAGGGTTATCAACATCCCGAGTTTCCATATTATGTGTGTAAGTTGAAGAAAGCATTGTATGGTTTGAAGCAAGCATCTAGAGCTTGGTGTGAAAAGATAACCAGATTCTTGAAGAAGATTGGATTTAAACAGTCTACTACTGATCACTCATTGTTTTTGAAGCATGTTGATGGAGAGATCGTCGTTATTGTTATCTATGTTGATGACTTGATTCTCACTGGAAGTCATGATGAGAAAACTTTGCATGTCAAGAAGAGTTTGTTGAGAGAATTCAACATGAAGGACCTTGGTGAGTTGATATATTTTTTGGGAATTGAAATTGTCAACACTTTATCAGGAATTTGGATGATACAAAGACAATACGCATTGGATATGCTTGAGAAGTATGGAATGACAGTGTGCAAACCGGTTGATACACCTCTTGATCAAAATGTGAAGTTGTTTGATGATGGACATTACATTGAGGATGTCACTATGTACCGCAAGATGGTCGGAAGCCTTATTTACTTGACAATAACAAGGCCATATTTGAGTTATGCAGTGGGTGTTGTGAGTCAATTCATGCAAAAGCCATATAAAAGTCATCTTGATGCAGTGAGACGGATTATGAGATATGTGAAAGCCACTATCAGTTATGGAATGTTTTATGAAAAGAATGGAAAGCTTTGTCTTGATGGTTACACAAATGCAGATTGGGCAGGAGATTTTATGGAAAGAAGATCTACAAGTGGTTATGCATTTTCCATTGGAAATGGTATGATAAGTTGGAGTAGCAAGAATCAATCAACTGTAGCATTATCAAGTACAGAAGCTGAATATCGTGGAGCAGCTTTGGTAGCATGTGAAGAGTCATGGTTGAGAGTACTTATGGTAGACTTTGGTTTTGACTATCTTGACAGTGTCATTATATATTGTGACAATATTAGCAGTATCATGTTGGCAAAGAATCCAGTCTACCATGCTCGCACTAAACACATTGAGGTACATTATCACTTCATTAGAGAAAAAGTTTTGGCAGGTGAAATTGATTTGGTGTATGTGACGACAAATGATCAAGTTGCGGATATATTCACAAAAGCTCTTGGAAAGGAGAAGTTTTGCTACTTTCGTGAAGCATTGGGAATCCATCATATGCAAGCTCATTCTGAGCTTGAGGGGGAGTGTTAAAGAATACGATGTTAAAGAATATGTCCATTGTGCTATGGGCGGCCGGACACTGACTATACTATGTTGTAAATATACTTTGGATAATAGTTCAAAGAGAAGAAGAGAAGAGCAGCACGTTGAATGGCTGCTGCAGGGTAACGATTGTGTGTGTGTCTCAATGTGTGTTGGTGTGTGTGCGTAGTCTTCTTTCCTACCTTCTCCATCACTTGCGCACTCTACAGTGTGTGTGTGTGTTTGTGTGTAGTGCCGCGGGGGCCTGCACTAGCTAAGGAGAGAGAGAGAGAGTGCGGAGATGGCGGCTGCCTGCAGGGCATGCGCACAGTGCGAAGGAGAGAGGGAGAGGGTGTGGAGGGGGGGGGGGGGGGGGGAATAGAGAGGTGTATGTGGTTCCAAGCACCCGCGAGGGTCGGGGGTAGGTGTGTGGGCATGAGAGGGAGAAGGCGGGGCCGCCTGCTCTGCCAAAATTCGAGGGGGGGGGGGGGCATAGTCAACATGAGACAAGAGGGAGGGAGAGGATGAGTTAAGAGAGGTTGTGGTGGTGGCTGTTGTTGTACAGGTGGTCGAAGGATCTGGACCGGTGGGATCGGCCCTGGTAGCCTAGGTGGTGGTGGTCTTGCTCTTGGAGGAGAGATCTGATTTTGTCTCCCCCCTCTATTGAAATTCTGCCTCCTTGGATGTGGGCAGTAGTACATACTGTTGGGGTATAAAGCCCAATGTGGTCGCCCAGGTAAGTGGGCGGGCCGCCAGGTATGTACACATATTCTTTTGTAAAAACCTAATAAGAACTCACTATGCTCTACACATTACAGTAGAGCGAGTTCACCATATCGCCATGCTCTTCTTCTCGCACTCTCTCTCGCGTCGCACTTCCGCTCGTACTCCTTCAACTGGTATCAGAGCTCAGATCGAGGCTCGGGGCAGCACTGCAGGAGGCTAGAGTCACCAGCTCAGATTGGAGTGAAATTCGACAGGCGAAGACACGGCCCCAAATCTCATGGGCAAGCCCTAAGGGCTCGGTGTGCTCAGAATTTCATTCTGAGGTCATCTCGGTCACCGTTCGGCTTCGGCAAAGGTCTGCGCAGGCCATTTTCGACTACGTGGTCTCGGCGGGTGCAGATCCGACTCTGCAAATTTGGGGTTTTCGGCATACGACTGCAGGTGCTGAGGATATCGACACTCCCAGAGTGTTGATTTGTGGCTGTCTACACATCGAAGGACGGCTCACAGTTCTTGGAGGCGTGTCACATACGACACGGGCGCATCTACACACAGACTGTAGGCGACATCCACTAGTTCATCAGGTAGCTTGTGTTTGCTGCTTGATATTCCAGATTTCATCCTGACATTGTAGGTACTTCCACATGGGATGTATTGTCAGAGATGATGTATGTCTGTTGAGGGTTTGCTGGCTATGAGTCACGCAGCAAACAACCGCCGCAGCGGTTACAGCATACAGTGGGAAATTTGTGGATGTATGACTTTGTGGGAAGTCTATGTACTGTCAGATTTACTGTAGCCTTTGTTGAGGGTCGAGTGAGGTTTTATTGAGCTGGGGGATTCTCGAATGTTGAGATCCTTTCGGTGATACAGGTCTTGGAGCGATCCCTCGAGCACCCTTAGATAGGCAACTAGGATGTATTGACTGTGAGTTAGACAGTTGGGATTGCATCTTTGCTTTACTGCTGTTGAGGCATTGTTGCAGTCTATGCTTATAGGACAGTGACAGGACAGTGAGAGACAGTACAGGTGCAGGACAGGTTTACCCGCATCTTACAGTGTCAGAGAGACAGTGTTTTTTGAGCTGTTTTTTGGTCTGTTTTTGAGTACACCAGAGCCATTTTACAAAGGAGACTCTGCCAAAATTTATGCAGAATCTGAAGCTTTCTTGGTTCATTTGACAGGTTGATATTGGTTCAGAGGTCAGTTTACAGGGGAAACTCTGTCGAATTTTTCCCAGGAAAGTAAACCACTGTGAAGTGTAGCTATGGCTGGATCACACGACACTGCTCTTTACAATATCAAGAAGCTGGATGGAACCAATTTCCCATTGTGGAAGAAGCAGATTTGGCATGTGTTGGTACAATAGAAGCAGATAAAACCTATAAAGCTCAAGGGGATAAAACCAGAAGATATGGACGAAGATGAATGGAGCGAAATGGATGAATTGGCACTTTCTACCATTATGCTGACTTTGGCAGAAAGCGTTTACTTCAATGTAGCAGACGAGATGTCGGATTATCAAGCATGGTTAAAGCTCAGTGATCTTTATGAGAAGCAGAGTGCAGCTTCACAGGTATACTGGCTTAAGAAGCTTGTTGACTTGAAGATGAAAGAAGGGACACCTATGTCCAATCATTTGAATGAATTCAACACAATCTATAGTTAGTTGTCAGCTCAAGGTGTCAAGTTTGATGAACCTGTTAGAGCTATGTTCCTGTTGATCACATTGCCGGAAAGTTGGGACACTTTTCGCACAGCTTTGAGTAATTCTGCACCTCCAGATGGTTTGAACATAGCAGGTGTAGAAGGAAGTCTGCTTACTGAAGAAACCAATAGAAAGACAATGGACAAAGGCAAAGGAACAACCTTAGTTGTCAGGGGAAGGACCAAAGAAAAGTACAAAGGTGGAAAGAGGAATCAGTCTCGTAGCAAGTCCCGCAGTGCTAAAGGCAAGAGTGACATAGAATGCTACCATTGTGGCAAGAAGGGTCACATGAAAAGAGACTGCAGAGAATGGAAACAGAAAAAGGCAAAGAGAAAGCTGAAGACCATGTGAGAAGAACAAGTCCTCAGTGAAGATTCAAGAAATAAATGTGACAAACACTGTTGCAGAGGATGACAGTCTAGTGTCAGGAGACATCTACTTCTTGAAGAATACAATGGACTCAGCTCTTCTTACAGCATCTGATGGAAATGCACTGAGTGACTGGATTATAGACTCAGGGGCATCACTTCATGTGTCTCCAAACAAGGAGTGGTTTACCTCTTATGTGACCACTAAAGATCATGTTCGGCTAGGCAATGGGCAGACATGTGAGATCTTAGGTATTGGAGATGTTCAATTGAAGTTTCAGAATGGCTCTTCTTTCACGCTGAAGAATGTGAGACATGTTCCCGCAATTACAAAGAGCTTGATCAGCACAGGTTTACTTGATGATGCTGGCTACGTCACCACTTTTGGACAGAACATGTGGAAGATATCCAAGGGTTCTATGACAGTAGCACATGGAGTAAAGTCTGGAGGACTTTACATGATTTATGTATCAAATGTCTTAAAAATGTAATCAATGTAACCGAGCAGCCGAACGTTTCTTTGTGGCATAGCCGGTTAGGACATATGTCCAAGAAGGGAATGGAAATCTTGTCTCGTTCTGGTTATTTGCCTGGCTTTTCATTTAATGATTTTGAATTTTGTGAACATTGTCTGTATGGTAAGCAAACACAACAGCCACATAAGCATAGAAGCAGTAGAAGAGATACACAGTTGGCACTTGTTCATAGTGATTTGTGTGAACCTATGCCTAACCTATCTCTAGGGGGAGCTTCTTACTTTATGACATTTATAGATGATTACTCGAGGAAAGTATGGGTTTACTTTCTCAAGTACAAGGATGAAGCGTTTAGTGTTCTCAAAACGTTTGTGACACTTGTGGAGAATCAGAGTGGCAAGAAGCTTAAATGCTTACGCACTGACAATGGTGGAGAGTACGTTTCAAAGGCCTTTCAGGACTTTTGTGAGTCATAAGGTATAAAACGTGAACTTACTGCTCCTTACAATCCTCCTCAAAATGGTGTTGCTGAGAGGATGAATAGGACCATACAAGAGAAGGTCAGAAGTATGTTGTCTAATGCACAACTGCCAAATGGGTTTTGGGCTGAAGCTGTATCAACAGCTGTTCATCTTGTAAATAGATCTCCTAGCAAGGTTTTGCAGAAGGATTCAGTGCCAGAGATGGTATGGTCAGGCAAAATGCCCTCATACAAGCATCTCAGAGTCTTTGGCTGTGAGGCATATACCCACGTTCCAAAGGAATTTAGGAACAAACTTGAGCCAAAGAGTAGAATGTGCATCTTTCTAGGCTATGGTAATTCTGGTGAGATGGGGTACAGACTTTGGGATCCCGAATCCAGAAAGGTTGTCCGCAGCAATGATGTTCACTTTAATGAATCCAAATATCATACTAAACCAGAGAGGGTTGAGGAGATTAGAAGAGTTGTCTTCCAAGAAGATGGACCTGCACGTGCAAGACAAAATGTCAGGGCTCAAGAGGAGCAAGGACATGATAGATTGGAACCACAGGTTGTGGCTGAGCCTGAGCCACCTATTGTGCGTAGATTTGGATGTGTCACGCGACCTCCTGATAGGTTTGTTCCATCTATGAACTATGTCATGTTGACTGATTGCAATGAGCCTTCATGTTACAAAGAAGCAGTGCAAATGAAGGACTCCGGGAATTGGCAATTGGCCATGCAGTCAGAGATGACAGCTCTGCATAAAAACCAGACATGGAAGCTAGTTAAATTACCACGGGGCAAAAAGGCTCTACCCTGTAAATGGGTTTACAGGTATAAGATCACCGCTCATGATAGTCAGCCAAAGTACAAAGCAAGGCTTGTTGCCAAGGGCTTTAAGCAAGAACAAGGCATTGACTTTGATGAAGTCTTCTCTCCGGTGGTCAAGATGACTACATTGAGATGCTTTCTTGCATTGGTTGCCATATCAGATTTGGTGTTGCACCAAATGGTTGTCAAGACAGCGTTCTTGCATGGTGATTTAGATGTGGAAATTTACATGCAGTAGCCAGAAGGGTTTGTTGAGAAAGGCAAGGAAGATTGGGTATGCCAGTTGTTAAAGAGTCTTTATGGCTTAAAACAATCACCGAGGGCATGATACCATAAATTCCACAAGTTTATGCTTTCTCAAGGCTACAAACGTAGTGAGTTCGATCACTGTCTATATACAAAGAAGGCTAAGGATGGCAGTTGGCTGATCCTTATTTTGTATGTGGATGACATGTTGATTGCTGGCAAGCACTTGGAAGAAATTTCAGCTTTGAAGTCAAAGATGGCAAAATCGTTTGACATGAAAGACATGGGTGAGGCAAGTCATATACTTGGTATGCGCATTGAGAGAGACAGATCAAAGAAGTTGATTTGGTTATCTCAAACAGAGTATATTGACAAGGTTTTGCAACGTTTCAATATGGAGAAGGGAAAGGCATTGAGTGTTCCATTGCCACCATATGTGAAACTTAGCAAACAAGATTGTCCCGTGTCTGAGGAAGAACAGGCTGAAATGGATAAGATTCCATATGCGTCTGCAGTGGGTAGTTTGATGTATGCATTGATTGCTACTCGCCCAGACATTGCATTTGCAGTGGGAGTAGTAAGTCGATACATGTCAAACCCAGGCAAGAAACATTGGGAGGCAGTGAAAGGAATATTGAGATACCTGAACGCTACAAAGAGTATGCGTATATGCTATGGGAGTCAGGAGCTAAGTGTAAAGGGTTTTACAGACTTAGATTATGCAGGTGACTTAGACAACCGAAGGTCTACGTCAGGGTATGTCTTTACATTGGCTGGTGGAGCAGTATCATGGCGTTCTAGATTACAAGATTGTGTTACTCAGTCTACTACAGAGGCTGAATATGTTGCATCATCAGAGGCATGCAAAGAATCAATTTGGCTTAATCGACTAGTAACAGATTTGGGAATCAAAGAAGAGATGCCTGTGTTATATTGTGATAGTCAAAGTGCTATACAATTGGCTCGCAATCCAGTTTATCACTCAAAGACAAAGCATGTGGATGTGAAGTATCATTTCATAAGGGAAATGCTCGAGGATAAGCAACTTCAGCTTGTCAAAGTTCACACCACAGAAAATACTGCTGATCTACTTACAAAAGGACTTCCCTCAGAGAGCTTTGCCCATTTTCGCAAGCAGTTAGGTGTAGGGTAGTACATCACTTCTCTACATCTCTTGTATATTAGCTTGTATAGTAGCTTCTCTCACACTTAAAGTACCACATTGGACTTTAAGTGGGAGGTTGTTGGGGTATAAAGCCCAATGTGGTCGCCCAGGTAAGTGGGCGGGCCGCCAGGTATGTACACATATTCTTTTGTAAAAACCTAATAAGAACTCACTATGCTCTACACATTACAGTAGAGCGAGTTCACCATATCGTCGTGCTCTTCTTCTCGCACTCTCTCTCGCGTCGCACTTCCGCTCGTACTCCTTCACATACCATGGCCGTCTTCCCTGCAATTGTAGCAGTGGTACTCTTGGTTTTGCCCTCGTTGTCCTCTACCTTGTTCTGGATTCCTGACAGGTGCATGCCCTTGCTGCACCAGATGCATGGATAAACTCTCTAGTTGGGCGGTGATGCGATGTAGCAGGTCTTGCTGCTCCTCTGATGCCTCTTGCGGTTGGACTCTATGACTGGCTGTTGTAGTCACTGGGTTTGGTCGGGCCGAGCTTGTTTCCTCTGACTCGTTTACTCTTGCTTGCATGCGCAACTTCTTGTCTTTAAGGTGGGCTACTTCTATTGCCAACTCATATGTTGCAGGAAACCTTCCCTTTACCTTCTCTCTAAGCGGCGACAACAGACCAGCAATGAAACGGTCCTTCTTTAGGAAATTAGGCGCTCCTTCGCCTTCCACCAGTGAGGCAACCCATCTCTCCCATAAGTCCACAAACTTGGACTCGTAGGTGGCATACTCTAGCAGACTTCCCTACTTCAATTTCGTCAGTAGCTGCCATAGATTCTTTGAGGTTGTGCCTCCACCAAACCTCTTTACAAAGATAGCCCGTAACACATCCCATGCATTCTTGGTAGCCTAGGGAAATGCATTATACCAGGACTTGGCCTCTACTTTCATCAGTAGAGAAAAAATTCGAAGTCGTGAAGCGTCGTCATCTTTGTTGGAGATGACACAAGCAATGTCGAAATCATCCAAAAAGTCGGTGGTTGAGATCTTCTCCCTTCTTTCCACTGAACGTGGGGAAACAAACACTTGCCATGGTAGTGACTTAGGAAATTACAAACCTCTTTTTGTTTATTTTCTTTTAGATTAATGACAGTAGTGGCTTATAACGGCTTTTTACAGGGTTGGATGGATAGGTTAAAACAGGATAAAGATAGAAACATTAAAGGAATGGTGGTAATCAATTATGGGGGATTTCTCCTAGTACCGCCGCACCGAATAGGTACACGGATTCTTCTGTTGGTAGAAGATTTTCCTATCTACATAGATATTCACATGCATATGCTGCAGGAATATGAACGGGAATGCTGTCGGCCCGTTTTCCATCATGCACAGAGGGTGGAGTACTTACTTATACTCTTACCGTGCCAGTGTTGATGAGTCGACACATCCACAGGAGGTCGTCACCTTTCATGGGCTCTACCTTTCCTTCGTCGCTCAGTATGCACGGGGTGATGGTGACGAGTCTGATCACTCCCAGCCTCTTGGCTAGTAGCAATTGCAGATAATTTCCGTAGTCGGCGTGTTGCATGAATTCCACTCCATTCAGCTGTAACTCATCTCCAACCCACTGGGTTTCACCCGTGGTGGAGAGCTTCTTCAAGATAAGTTGTACAGGGAGAGGAGGAAGACCCTCTACCCGTCTTCCAAAACAGCGAGAGCAGTAGCCGAACCACTCTTCCTTAGGACATGGGAATCTTCTTACCACTTCTTCGTCAGAATTGTCAAAGTGGAATGGTAGTACTCACATACGTCGTGCAAATCGGTAGGCGATCTTCTGCCGCTTAGCTTCGGATGACTTCCTCTTTGGAAAGCTGGGTACAACCCGGCTCTCTGAGCTTGAAGCACTTGCTTGGCCAGATGCTTCTCCCTTCGGTGTCATGTGTTTCCAGACTGGCTTATCTTTTCCTTACCTTTGGCTCGAGCAGCCCCTTTAGGCCATTATGGAGTAAAGGTTATAACTTTGACTGCACTTTCTTTAGGGAAGAGAGGCCTCACCATTTTCTTTCCTCCTTTGATGTGGATGACTTCTTCGCGATGAATGTTGATGTAACGATTTCAGCCCCTTCGCTCCCTTCGTTGCTAGCACTCATTAACAGTGTGTTTTGGTTGACAACAGTGATTGCACTTCATAGACCTCCCACCTGATGCTCTCAACTTGTGGTTAGAATGAGCAATACGAGATGGAAAATTTACCTATTGAATACTGACGACACTGCAGCCTGGCAGTAGTACTTCAATGAAGGCGGCTACTGCCTCCTTAGTCTCCTCTTCTACCGTCCTCCAGTTAGAAAATTCCTTCAGCCATTCGTCCATGATTGATGGCGTGCGTCACTTTTAGCATTGTAAACTAAAGGTTTCTTAGAAGCCCTCCTCCGTGGGGGCACCAAATGACGGGAGCAAAGCGACGCCCGAACCCCGACGACCTCTAAAACGTCGGGGGCCGATGGCACGCCTCGAGCCGATCACGGTAAAGCGAACAGGGGGGGCATCACCTAGCTTTGAGACGCTAGGACGCAGACCATGGTGATGTGAACACCACAAACTTACACACACACACACACACACACACACACACACACACACACACACACACACACACACACACACACACACACACACACACACAGAGAGAGAGAGAGAGAGAGAGAGAGAGAGAGAGAGAGAGAGAGATTAGAGAGAGAGAGATTGACAAATTATGAAAACCCTTGAGGGTGTGAGGGAGAATTATTTCTGCAGTATTTACAATGACCTTCCTTTCGACGAGACGGCACACCGTGGTGATAGAGAGGTAGGGAGAAGAGATGGTGAAACTACTTGGTGTGTTCTCTAAAGACGACTTGATGATTGTGAAACTTGCTACCAAGAACATGTATGTGTGTGTGCATCGACCATTGGAGTCGAGAGGTGGACGTAGCTCCCTTCACATGGTGCAATTCCCAAGGCAAACCATCACACAAGTCCCCTCCCCGTGAAGCCGATAGTGTCAATTCTTTCCACTAAAACTCTACCAAGTGCTGACCTCTCAGGAACTGCCCCCCTCCGATAGTGACCTCTTAGTGCCCTTTTATAGGTGTTGGCTGCTTGGATTAGGGTAATCCCGGTTTGATCAGGGTAAGCTAATCGGGGAGACAAAGCAAGGCGGTGGGCCTGATGTGGTTGACCCTTGCTTTATCTTGGGAGTTATTAAAAATGAAAACCTCTAGGTGGGCCTTTGTGACCATCACCTAGAAAGAGGGAATTTACAAATTGGAAATTTTACAAGGCTTGGGTGAAAACTGAAAAAAATGATGATGATAACCTACGGTTTACTAAAAATGGTGTCGTGGTTGCGTGATGCCGACGAATGGTGTGTTGCCGGTACGTTGGTGTAGCGCGTACATCTTTTCGGGGTCGGCTGGGGCATGCCTTTGGCGCCTTTGCTCTTTTTGTTGTCAGTGTCGCGTGCTTTGGGCCGCTTTCTTCTGTGGATGGTATTGATGCCGATGGATCGTCCGTTTTTTTTATTTTTTACTTTTTATAGTTCGGTGTGTGCTTTTATGCCTGTGTGTGCTTTTATGCCTGTGTGTGTATGTATGTATGGGTGGGTAGGTGTGTGGCTATAGGTGTGTACGTACGCGTGAGTGTGTGTGTGTGTGTAGTGTATATGTATATGTGCGAATGCGTGCATGGGAACGGGGGAGGGGACTATATATATAAATATATATATATATATATATTTTTGTTAATTTTTTTGTAAATTATGGATCTGTAACGTAGAGGCGAGGGAGGAGATGGGGTGAGAGAGGGGGGGTGTGTGTGTGTGTGTGTGTGTATGTGTGGGTGTGTGTGTGTGTGTGTGTGTGTGTGTAGTGCCGCGGGGGCCTGCACTGGCTAAGGAGAGAGAGAGCGCGGAGATGGCGGCTGCCTGCAGGGCGCGCGCACAGCGCGAAGGAGAGAGGGAGAGGGTGTGGAGAGGGTCGGGGGGGGGGGGGGGGGGGGGGGGGAATAGAGCGGTGTGTGTGGTTTCAAGCGCCCGTGAGGGTCGGGGGTAGGTGTGTGGACGTGAGAGGGAGAAGGCGGGGCCGCCTTTTGCCGAAATTCGATGGGGAGGGGGTGTAGTCAACGGGAGACAAGAGGGAGGGAGAGGATGGGTTAAGAGAATAGGGGGGGATCCAACCATGGGAGTAAGAGAGAGAAAGAGCAAGGGGTGAGGAGGTAGGGAAAGGATAAGGGAGGGAGGAGGGTGAGAGAGATAGAGGGAGGGAGGAAGGTGAGAGAGATAGGGGGAGGGAGAGAGAGGGCTTGCCCTAAGGCCCACGGGGCCTTCCTAAAGGAGAGAGTGAGAGAGAGCTAGAGTTAGGGCTAGGTGAGGGAGGTGAATATTAGGAGGTGGTCCGCCAGGAAAAAAATAGGGACAGGGGGGGGGGGGGGGTGGTATGGCGGCCCGCCGGGGCTGGGGTGTGGACAAGTAGAGAGAGGGAGGGAGAATATTTGGAAGAGAGAGAAAGAGAGAGGATAATATCTGTGGCGGCCCGCTGGAGGGTGTGACAGAGGCACCAATGCACCTACCGAGCTGGGTGATGCAGCGACAGAGTAGGAGAGAGAGAGAATATTGGTGGAGCCGGGCAGTAGGAGAGAGAGGGATTTGTCTCCTGGTGGTAATGGAGAGATGTGTGGCCAAACTGGCGGCGCCCTGCTAGTGGTTAACCTTGGAGGGGGGGGGGGGGGGGGTATGGTGAATGGTAAGCGCGTCTTTTTTTTTGGTTTTTTTTTTTTCTCTTCTTTTGGTAACAAGCCTTCCCTTCCTTAGGGTGTGGTTCTCACGGTCACGGTTTCGAAAGCCGACCATCACTAGGACAACTCCCCCCTGGCGATGTGGCCATTATCCATAATGAATTTACTCACCAAGCCCATTTTATGACTTGGTCGTTGAAAGCTTTGAGCAAGTTTTTGTGTTTGAGCACCATTGCTCAAACTGCACATCTTGTGTTCCTAGTGCGTAGATCCCTTTATGCACAGCGTTTGGCACTGGCTTCCGTGGTAAAGTGCTTGCCCAGATAGGGATACATGCTTCCGTTGGCTCAACTGACTTAAAGGCCATAGCACAGTCCCTCTTGACTGGGGAGTTGCCTTATGCGCAAGATATGCGCCAGGAAATGGTCAAGAAAATTATGAACTCCTCAGATACATGATGTAAACTCACCTTTTTGGAAGTAATAAATACTATTCCGAATTGTCTCTTTATCTTGTACATTCTTCTAAATGTGATTTGCCAATCTTGAAAACTGTTGTAATTGGTGATATGTTTCAATAAGCTGTGTCTTTTTGGCTTGAAGTAACAACACAACAGAAGTTGGATGCACATGATACTGGGGAAAGTATAAAACACATTTGAGTGAGAAAAAGTGGTTTCTATAAAGTAATGATGCAAAGCCAGTTGCTTTCAGTTAATTTATGTTTTTTAAGTATCCTTGGGGGTAGGGAAGCCTACCAGGTGCCAAAAAAAGGGTGGCCACAAGGGTACGCAAATGGCCCATCCATCAGTTTTGGATGGCCCATTTGCACGCCCTTGTGGCCACCCTTTTTTTGGCACCTCGTAGGCTTCTCTACCCCCTAGGATACTTAAAAAACATAAATTAACTGAAAGCAATTGGTTTTGCATCATTACTTTAGATGGAGCCTTGTGGCCACCCTTTTTTTGGCATATGGAGCATATGTTTGCACTCAAGGACACTAGAAAATGTGAAATCAACTCTAAATTTAAGTTTTCAAGCACATTATCACATGCTTTAGCTCTACCTAATACACCCCTACACCAAAAGGTCCAATTACATTGGACATTTGAAAAATCTAAATTAATGTTGCATAGACACTTGGTTTCACAATATGTTAACTTTTTTGATATCCTATGGGGTAGTCAAAGCTTGAAATTGCCAAAAAAAGGGTGGTCACAAGGCTCCATCTAAAGTAATGATGCAAAACCAATTGCTTTCAGCTAATTTATGTTTTTTAAGTATCTTGGAAGGTAGAGAAGCCTACGAGGTACCAATTGATGGATGGGCCATTTGCGCGCCCTTGTGGCCACCCTTTTTTTGGTACTTGGTAGGCTTCTCTACCCCCCAAGATACTTAAAAAACATAAATTAACTGAAAGCAATTCATTACTTTAGAGAAACCACTTATTTTCACTACCTAATACATCCCTTCACCAAAAGGCTCAATTGCATTGGACATTTGAAAAACCTAATTTAATGTTGCATAGACACCTGGTTTCACAATATGTTAACTTTTTTGACATCCTATGGGTAAACAAAACTTGAAATTGCAAAAAAAAGGGTGGCCACAAGGGCCACACATGGATAATAGACACAACTGTTGATCATATTGTCATTGCAAAGTCATCTCATTACAAAGATAAGGGTGTGCAATACAAAAAGAGGGGTAACTTTAGCTAATGCTCAAAGTCTCGTCGCAATCAACGTGCAAGCTGCATATCTTTTGGCTGTATTGTCACTCGCTCTGCATGAATGGCACATAGGTTGGTATCTTCCAACACCAAAATGATGTGGGCCTCTGCAGATTCTTGAATATCCTCTAGCGCTATTGCTTGCATTCTATATTGATTTCCATAGCTTTGAAGCACCTTCTTCACTGTGCGAGCAAAGGGGGCGCGCCAAATCAAAAGCTCTGTAGTCTTCTGGCAGTGGCGGATTTTTGCGAATGCCCTTGCTATTTTTTGGCACCGCTGCGGTTGTCTTGGGGGCACTTGCACATTTGCTGGCTGGCGGCGTTTAGGCTTCTTGAAAAAATTTACCTTGCACCTGTTTACATGCTTAGGGGCTGGATTTGCAGCCTCTTCTGATTCATCCTCTTCCCTTGTCTCCTGATCTTGTGATGTGGGGAGAGCTCCTTGGCGTCGAGGCAGTGTCTTCCCCCCAACGGGCACCCGGTGTGTGCGCGGTTTATCAGTTCGCAGCCATGGTGGCTCACTCTCTGATTCAGTGTCTGTATGGACCACCCAAGTCCTGGATGGTCCTGCTTGTGATTGGTGATGCGGCGGCTCCTCCCTATCGGACTCTGTTGTTTGTTGGGCCTCTTCTTCTCTCTAGCGATGGGCATGTTGCTTCATTCTTTTTCTAGGTGTTTTTTCTTGTGGAGGTGGAGATTCAACAACCTTCAATGACTCTGGTGCCCTACTACCATGCCCACTGTCAGAAGAGTTCCTGGAACGGCCAGGTGTTCGTGGCCGTTTTCTTGTGCCTTTAACACTAGAATGGTAACAGGACACTTTTATGTCCTTGGACACTTTTGTGTCCTGTTAAGTGACCGTTTTGCTTGAATTATTTGAAGAGTATGAAAATGAATTTCTAGGTACTATATATCCACAAAGTTGCCTTATGAGTTGAAAAAAACTTGGCATTTTTTTTTGAGTATCGATCTCACCATTAACCTTACTCTTGCACAACATTTTTGAACCTAAATTGTGTGAAAAAACAGGTCCTGTTTTTGGCTTTTTTTCAATTTTTGGCAACTATACCACTCTAAACTTCATGTTTATAGCCGTTTTTCGGCTTTCCATAATTGCCATAGTAAGCTACCTCACCCTATCAAATCACTCAAAAATTTTGGTTATCCCTACGATTTCACTGTACATAGGCGTGTGTGAGTTAGGGGACTTTTCCCATATCTTCTTAAAAACCCTTAATTAGCTAGTCATTGGGCTAGTTGAGCTAAAAAAATAAAAAAAATAAAAAATATAAGTATATTATGGCCCATTTGTGTGTAAATATTTCATTGTATATAGGACCTAAATAAAAGGATTTTTCATAATTATTTTGGTATTTATTTAAATATTTATACTTAGGTGTGTGTTATTTATGCTATGTACATTGACTCACTATTACCATATTTTTTCTTACCATTTTGCATACTCTTTATTCCTTATAAAAAAATTTCATGCAAGCTTGTCTTATTTTTGGTGTAACTCCATCCCAACAAAAATCCAAAAAAACTAGTTCTATTTATGTGTATTATTTTTCACTATTGTGATTTTTTCCTTCCTACATCTATTCTCTATTACTCTCATAAATTAGACCATAAAAAATATTCATCTTTTTATGGTAGACTTATAATGAGAGAGATTTATTTTGACCCCTTTATATTTTTTCCACCTATATTATTTATATTTGACATGTACATATTTTTTTAGACCCCTCAATATTTGATTTTCTTAGTTGTACTATTCATTTATATCATGATCTCAACAATATCTTCAATTATAGACCTACCAAATAAGGTCAAGGGTATGTGGAATGCATGCATGCACCATGGGGAGCTCACTCTTGGAGGTATTCAAAAGAATCATCCAAAGAAGGACCTCACAAGGACCTTGTGCAGTGGAAAAAACAGTCGGTTTTGTTGAATTTTTAAAGATCACATGCTCCCCGAATTTGAAAAGGTGATACAAACAAAAATTGTAGCTCATGAGCTGAACTTTCACCTCAAATTTTTTCATATTTTTTTGAGCTACGAGCTGTGAGCTATGATTTTATTGGTGGACCCCAGTTTGCCCATGCTATGCAGCCACACTCCCTCTTCCACTTTATCATTTTCCTCTTTCACACACACTCCTCCCTCTCCTTCCCACTCCCAAACCTGCAACTCCCATGTCCTAATTCACCCTCTTCACCATTGCCACATCTCTCACACCTCCATAGCCTTCATCCTCCATTTCTACACCCTATGTGTCTCCCTTTCTCTCTACATATATGTCCATATTACCATACTCTCTTCAACTTTGTAAAGAACTTCAAAAAATCAGAAAAAATCCAAAGATAACCTCTGCAAATGAAGGATTTTATCATGAATTTTCCAAGGTTTGAAGATAACATAGCTTCATCGACACGCGTTACTTCGCCATGTTGACCGCTTGTTCTACCGGTGCTGTAAAGAGGTGAATGTCAACTTCTCTAAGCTTTAACCTTGCTTTACAAGCTTAGTCACTACACGTGAACGTAGGGTCCAACTCTTAATGACATGTTCATTTAAAAAATAATAGTTTTTTTTCAAAATTAGTTTGAACAGGGCCCTTTTTAAATGGGCCCTTATAAATATTACATGCTCTCATAAACCACTCATTTCTTAAGAACAAGTGAGCTCTTACCAAACAAAATGGCGCGCACCAAACAAACCGCAAAAGAGCATCCGCCTGCCAACAAACACACCCTCCAAGGATGTGAGAAGTCGGCATGGCTTAACACTAGAATGGTAACCTAACAGGACATAAAAGTGTCCTTTCAGGGTTTTGGAAAAAAATTCCAAAACCATAGTAGATCCACTCATTTTGAAAAATCCTTTCATGAGATTATATATCAATAACTACTACATATGGAGAAAATGAGAAACTTGTAATTTTTCTCATCCCTTGGTCACTACAAGCCTCCAAAGTTGATGGACAAGTGCATTTTGCCTAAAACAGCAATTTCTTACGGCTGATTGCATATAAATAAGAGTGGACATTTTTGTAGGGCATGAGATAAAATGCCCCATTAACTTCAATGGGTTGGTGACCAAAACATATGGTTGATTTTACCTCACTAATTTTTTTTTGGGCAAAAAAAAAGGTACAAAAAAGTTGCATTTTTGCCATTCTACGGACCTATCATCAACGTTTCTATAGTCACGCTCAATACACATACTATATACATGTTTTCTTAGTTCCCTTTGGGCCTCTGGATTCAAAAGGAGCCATGGAGCATGTCAAAAGGATAATGGATCTCTTACAATTGGAACCTTGGGGGCAATGATAAAGTGCTAAATATAGCAAACATGAAAAAACTGGGTTTAGCATTATGACCTCTAGAAACCCATAGAAACTACTCAATGTCTAGCCAAGTTTGTAGTCTATGATTAGATATGGTTACTACCTACAAAATACAAACAATTGGCCTAAGAAACTAGCAATATTGAGAAAGTTATACTTGCTACTCTAAAGTGTATCGTAGTCTTCAACAATCAAAAAACTCAACCATCATCATATACTATGCTATATGGCATATTAGGTCCCCCAAAACTCAAGGAAGATTAGCTTTATGTTATACATTACACCTACACAATCAAAATTGAATTTGGATATCAAGAAAGCCACCCAAAAAATCATAAAAGTGCTAATTTTGGCCAAAAAAACAGGATTATGCAATTCTTGTAAATTGGTCATAACTTTGAATTTTAACACTTAGGTCTCTCTACAAGCATCAAAACATGTTGAGAACTATGAAGGCCTAACCTCTAGCCATCTAAACCTCACAAACATTGAGGCGGTCCGGGGCGGGCAACAAGAAGAGCTGCCTCTAAACACCCTTCGAGGCTCGCGTGCTGCTCAATTGGGGCTGGGGCAAGCACAATCAGAGACAACAACAACCCACAGCCAGAAACCAAACAAGAAAAGAGGCACCACCTAGTTGTAGATGCGAACTAGGACGCACGTGATATCTCCTTGTACTCAAACGCACAAAGAGAGGGGAATGCAAGATAGCCACACACACCAGACACAAACATTCACCACGCCAGAGAGAGGTAAAGAGCACAAATCAACTTGAGAAACTCAGTCTTAGCCTTAAAGACTAGATGCACACAAAGCTTGATGAGAAATAGAGAGACAACACAAAACTTGACCTTGTTGCCAATACACAAATTGTCTTAGGGTCACAGGATCCCTCTCACCGAGCACCCTCTTACAATTGACCTTTTAGGCAAACAATTCAACAAGCCCTCAAACCACCAAGCATGAAATGGCACAACAAACTTCAAGGACAATATACCTTCAACCACCTGATGAGCCAACTTATCAAGTCAATTTGGAGAGAAGAGTCATAGTTGCAGCATACAATTGCACCCAAAACTATAAATCTTATTTATGCACAAGAGTAAGGCTACAAGTGTGGTGAAGAGTATGGCATACACTCCACTCCTCTAGATGGCATAACTAACTTCAAGCTTCTTCATGCACCTATGTGTAATGATGGAATAGAGCACTCACGATGCACACACTCTACACAACTAGGCTTGAAGGGTGGTGTGTTATGTGTTGAGAATGGTGTGGTGTAGTGTGATCATGTGATGATTTACAAGGGAGAGAAGGGCTCTATTTATAGGTTTTAGAAGCCCCGATTTGGATTAGGCCTAATCAAGTTTATTTGAAGGAATAAAAGATTATGCATATTTTTATATTTTTTAATGAGGGTGGGTCTCTCTTGTCCTTTGAGTCACATGGATGTGGGCTCAAGGGAAGAGAATTATTGAGGATGAAAGGAGAGAGGAATTGAGTGAATAATTTGGGAGGGCCTACTCTAGTAGAGGGTGCATTTTACAATAAGGTTAGTGGTTAGTAGTTAGTAATTATCACTAAAAAATATTTACAAAGTCATTCACCAAATGGTGAGATATATGATGAGAAAAGAACCTTTGTCAAAGTACCGAGCTTGTTGATGATACTTCTCAATCCTGGCACGATTTCTCGTAGATTATTGTCTTGCATTCGTCCTTTTGATTCATGTTGACTCTGCAAAGCCTCTTTTCGAAGATACTCAATAGATGCCAATATCATCTTTTGAGAATCCTCAATTTTGGAAAGTTTCTCTCTGATGTATACCTCACTCTCTAATCTCTGCAAGTTTGATGTTTTTGTCTCTTCTCACAATTTCCATAGTATCCCACTTTCAATCTCCAATGCAGAGCTTAAAGTTTCAACCACATCCGTAAAATCCACTTTGACCCTTGTCGCACTCTGAATCGCCACCATGCAGCATGCTTGGTAGGACCTTGCGACATTTGCCACTTGTTGCTATGCTCTTGAGACTCCATT
This sequence comes from Adiantum capillus-veneris, assembly GCF_014529385.1. NCBI lineage: Eukaryota > Viridiplantae > Streptophyta > Polypodiopsida > Polypodiales > Pteridaceae > Adiantum > Adiantum capillus-veneris. The sequence goes on from NC_140937.1 coordinate 17,564,526, forward strand.
TCCACACTTCAATAGCAATCTTGGATTGTTGCGCATGCTCCATTGTGAGCTTACAAGCAAATGTTGTGTGAAAAAACCAGTTGAACATCTCCTCCAAATAATTGGATTGCACCATTCCACCACCATGTCGAGTATTTTTGAGGTACACTCCCCTTGCTCGATAATGGTACTTCTCCATGCCTTGAGTGCTAAAAATTTCAAGAGATCCATACTTGTGCATAAAAAATGCACCATGTGCAAATAAGATATGCTGTTCACATGAGTAAACAATCCACATACGCATAAGGTGCTTGGTGACTGCATCCTTAATGTGCTTACCTCCAGGTGATTGTAGGTAGAAATCACATCCTGGGTATTGAGACAACTAGTGAGAAGGTTGACTCGATCATCTTGGCTTGTTCCACCGCATGCCTCCTGGATGAAGTTTCTAGCAACCAATAAAAATAAATGTTAGAAAATAGTGTGAAGTAAGAATGCATCATGCAAGTCAAGACCAAATCACCTTGTAGTTGTCACTCGTCGTTTGCGTGCTCCACTCGAATGTGCAAGAGTTTCAATGGATGAATACGTGCATTTGTGTTCCCTTGCATCAAGGGGTGTTTCTTTCAAGTATGTGATGGTGTTGGCAAGCTTCTTAATGTGGGACTCCTTTTCTTGCATTTGTTGTTGAAGAGTTTCAACCACCCTCTTTGAAGACGCAACACTCTCTTGTAATGCCGTCATCTTGAGGTGAAGAGCTTGACATTCGTGCATCCACATATGCAAAGAAGCACCTGCACCCATACAGAACCGCTTGCAATAGCCTAAAACGCCTGCTTCTCCCCTCCCAAGAAATTGAAGAAATATCGAAAGGCTATTAAAGGATGGATGGAAGTGGCTCATAGGATCGGAAGGGTACAAATGGCCATCCACCCAAATGTCAACACTGGTCTCACAAGCAGCGCGACGTTCCTGTGATGACCTTTGATCACCCTCACTAGCGGTCTTCGGTGCAAACACCATGGGTAAGCGAATATGTATGCTTTTGGTGTGCGGAGTATGTGGTGGTGGAAGCAAACCATTTGTGATGTCCGTGAGCACCATGGAAGCTATTGCGTGAGGAAGCAAATGATGAAAAGATAGAGGGGGAGGGGTAGGGAGATTGAGGAAGATAGGAGGAGAGAGGGAGGGAGGGAGAGATTGGGGAGGAGGAGGAAGGTAGGGGCAGGGAGGGAGAGGAGAGGGAGGGAGGAGGGAGGAGGGAGGAGGAGAAGAGAACAAAGTGTTTTTTACTTTTTGTGGGAAAAGATTTTTGAAAAAATGGACTTTTTAAGCTTGTGGGTTAAAAAATGGGTCAAAAAAGATTTTTGGATATGTATATATGTTGGGAGGGAGTTTTAAGTAAAAAATAAACAATTTTTTTTTTAATAAAAAAAGGTCAAATTTTGACTCTTAGTGACCCACGCTTTTGCTGATGTGGTCACACCCCTATGCTTCCTTCACTTTAAAAAAGCTAGAGAGAGAAAGTAACCCCTTAGGTCCACATCCTACATTTGTCTAAAAAAAAGGCTAGAAAAGCCTACTCAAAACTACCTTCTTCAATGCCCTTGCCCCCTTAACCCCACACAACATTAGACTTAATCCCTGGGATTCCTTACAAGGCCCATGCAAGGTTCATATTTCTCATAATGGACCGGAGGCTGTGTAGGTTCAGAGGGGGTGGATGTCGTGCAACTCCGCTTCCATGACAAGAAAATGAGCCAAGGGATGCAATTAGGTTTTATTTGAATCCTACATGATTATTCAACAATAATAAGGCTTGCTAACAAGCCAATTTTAAGCTAAAAATATGCCAAAATCGGCTCTAAGGGCCAAAAGATGTCTTGGTAATGCTAACAGTGAGTATGCTTAAAATGGTCATAAGTGGAATTTTATTCATCAAAGTTGTAGTACTTGAAGTGCTCTATAGGCCTGTCTTTACGGCTCCGAGCTACATATAGGAAGTTATGTCAGTTTCAAGTTGAGTCAGTAGCACATCCGTACCAGATTGGGCAGCTGCTGATAAAGGGTCAAAGATGCTATGAATGCATGGGCCTGAAGTGCTCACTTTGAGGAGCCTGTTGGTCTTTCTAGTTTGTCAATCGGGGTTCCGGTTGTCAAGAGATGGCTAGTTTAAGTTTCACCGGAGGCCAGTTCCGTACCACTCTGTTCGCCTCAATCAGTTGTTCATCTGGCCATTTTTGAACTTCAGCTAGGTTCTGGGCAGAATGGTCGGATTGGAAGATGTGCCATCAGAGATTTATGGGTGCTTATCAATGTTCTTATGAGAGGTGTGTGAAGAATGGAGTCAACAGGAGTTGACAGCGTGTGAATCGAGATCCAGAGTGCGGAGATATGGCTTATTGAAGTTGGCCAGGATGTATGCCAAAACTCGGCAATGCTTTGGTTGGTATTTATGCCAAGTATGGTGTTTTTATGAAAGCCACTGCCAGAAGATGCTTTAGACGATATGTATACTAAATGTGGTGCCCAAGTGTGGTACCCAAGGGCCCATAAACAATCGGCCGCCCACAATGAGGCTCAATGGCCGCCTGGGAGCAAAGGCAGGCCACCCAAGCCAAACGGTATGGCCACCCTAAAGAGTAAAAGGGTGTGAATAGAAGAAAGAAGAAGAGTTGGAGCATGGTGAACAACGTGCAGGCACCATGGACGAGAAAGGAGAGCTCGCCTCGGGCGCCATGATGCACAGACAACGATGCGCATGAAACGAAAAAATCTCAGCATGCCATGGTGCCACAGTTTGGACCTATTTTCACTGGGTTTCGTGCATGTTGACCTCCAGCATGCCACGTCAGGAAGGGGTGTTGCCATTAGTAACATCGCTAATGGGTTGGCCGGAAATATCAAGAAAACTTACCATGCAATCTCCCAAAGTGGGTTATTATAAAAAAGGAGGAAGCGGCTCTCATTAGTTCTTCTTTTTCCTGCTTCTTCTCACGGGTACAAGCCAAACCCCTTAGATAATCCGAATCCTAAGATGTTAAGCCACTTAAACCAAAACTTCCATAACCGCTCTTAAGCTAAGAACCGCTCCTAAGAAACAACTCCATAGCCTAAACTAAGCCTGCTAAGCACGTCCTAATCCGAAACTCGATAGCCGCTTCTAAGAAAGAACCCCATAACCTATACTACATCTCTTAAGCCCATTCAAATCCGAAAACTAAACCTCCAAAGCCAATTGAATCCCAAAAACCTCCCATGACCCATGATAATCCTAAACTAAAGCTTATTAACCATGATAATCCTAAGCTAAACCTCTCTAGCGATTCGAATCTTATTCAAGCTCATTAATCCTAAGCCGATTTATCATAATCCTAAGCCAAATCTTGATATCCATCGTAATAAACCGATCATAGGCTAAACTCCATAACCAACTCTCATGCAACAAGCTCCCATAGCCATAGCCGAAGAGAAGAACAGGCTCTTTCACTCGGCTTTGAAGCAGCAAAGGATGAATGAAGGAGAGAAAAATCATCAAGATAATCTTGGTAGGCCAATTAAGGCAGGTGAAGCCGATGTAAGGAGCTTAAAACTCCATAATTAACATTTAACTTAAGCAGTGGTATTGTTCATTGTCATTTTTGGGTATTCAAGTTTCGATGGTCCAAGCTGTCTATTTCACGCTTTGTCTACATTGATTGTGTCTGCTGCAACTCTCTTCCTTGCACCTCTCACAACCAGAGGCCTCGTGCCTTCCCAGCTCACCTTTCGAACAAAAATCCCCCGATATTGTGTCAATCTATTTTGATATGTCCATCATTTTGTCTGTGCAACTGATGTTCCTAATTGAGGGAATAGAAGACGCTCATAACGTAGTATGGTATTTCTCCGGATGGACTCACCTGATTGCTGCAAATGAACTAGTGTTATTGCTATTATCTGATCTTGATCATAAGCCATGGCTGATGAAGTGTAAGACACTGCTTAAGACAAGTTTTTTAAGAAACTTGCTAAATGGCTCTAGTCTATTACAATGCTTTTCGAAAGTAGAAAACACCGATCTTATATAGACCCAGATTACAACCCCTACCTAGTGACTTTCCGTACAAAAAACCAACTCTTCTTACGTGTTCCTATTGGGTCCCAGAACAAATTAACTCACCTTTGATTTTTTTCGACTTATGTATATCCTAGAAACTTACCAAACCATCCTACCTAAAATGGTCTCTCTTGAAATATTGTGGATGTTTTCATCTGCGATCAGACAGAGTCGGAGAATAGTCCTTATTAGGATTTTTTTTATCACGCATCGACTTAGCTAATTTTGTCTGATATTTTCAAACTGTCTACTACTTCCAATTTACTGGATCTTATTATATCAATATTGGCAGTAAGTGTTGGGGAATTTTTGGTAGTTGCTTTTTTAGGAATTACTTAAACTTGGTTTTTTTGTTGCTTTAAAAACCCTAAATAAAATGATGTTGACCCTACCTTATGACACCTGGTTAGCGTTATTTTTACTTCTAACCTACTACAATTTTGCCTGTACTACCGATTCTGCTTCACGCTACCCTTTGCAAGAGAAAGGAGTGTGCCCGTTCTGAGGCTTCTGCGCTCACACTTCGTCTATCTCTATGTGCTTCCAGATCTTGTGTGAATACAATCTCTGAGACAGGGGCTGCGAGTAGCGATATTGATGGCGGGTCTTGCTGGCAGAGGTCGGGTCCCATCCGATGCGGCTTGGCATGGATCTCTATTTAATCCTCATTGCATTGGACTAGGTGACTTCTTTACTCACTTAGCAACAAATGTGTTGTATTTTTCAACCTAATATTTCATTACATCTAAAACTATTAAGATTACATCATGACTAAAGTTAAGGAGAAATTTATGGAGGATTCATCATCTACTTCGAGTCTACAGGTGGTGAGAGGCGGAAGTGAAAAATAGACCCGGTGGCCTCTACACCAAGACTATGCACAATGGCCTCATCATGGGGGATACACAATAGGGGCACCACCTAGCAAGATATGCGGCTAGGACGCATACATATACACAATGAAGCATGCCATGGAAAACAATTTCAAGATCCATGCCCAAATGTGGAATGGGGTGGTCGGAGAATAAGGTGAGAGGAGTGGTGAATGAGTGAGAATGGGCTTGCTACTCGTGCATATTAGTAAGGAAGATAATGAGGTAGGGAAAACTTGCGAATATGCTCACTTATCATACAAGAGGTGGCGAATCCGCACACCTCAAGATGGAAGTAGCAAGATGATAGGAATATGAGAGGGAGAGAGAGAGTGTGTGTGTATGGTGGCGAATCCGCACACCTTTACATAAGCAGAAAAAAAGGCAAGGAACAAGCATATACCATACTCACAATGAGATGTATCCAAAGCGACACAAAGTATGGCACCAAGAGGGAGTGTGTTGATTGCTTGAATACAATAGGTAGCGTATGGCAGGAAAATGAGAAGGGGACAAGATCGTAGGAGGCATAATGGAGAGATGGGAGTTGATGGCGAGGAATATCATGAGTGTGTCCACCCTTGTTCTTCTTGAAATTGTGCCTTCAACCCTTAATTACAAGTGGTGTGGAGGTGTGGTGCTCATCTTTTGTGCATGGTGATGGTGATGATGATGGTGTTGTGATTATGTGATTAGGGTTCATGCTACAAGCATGTAGCACAAGAGTGTGTATGGATAGGTGTGTGTGTGTGTGTTTTTTATTTTTATTTTAAAGTGAGTTCTCATGGCCTCCTTATATAGGGAAGGAGGGGAGGATTTAGCAATATTTCTATTTGAGGTGAGTGTCCCACTTTGGTGACTAGGAAAATGGGGTGCATGTGACTGTGGCTCCCATCTTGTCTCCTCGTTATTTAAAATACCAGAGTCAATAGAGAGAGAAGATGAGAGAATGTGGGTAGGATGTAGAGGATAGGAGATATTTATAATAGTCTAGCTTTGGCTAGACATAAGCTTATTAGGGAGAGAAGAGAGAGGTAAGAAATTTACAAGAGAGATTGTCAAAGGTGGATAGTTGTTGATGAGGATGGATCCTCCAAAAATGGTGATAGAATCACTCTAGACTTGCCAAGACCTCATTAAAAGAGCCTTGTCTCTTGTAATCATGCTTGAAGACTTGTAGAACCATAGCCATTCTAGAGGGAAGAAAATTGGGGATGGCCTGTGTCACCATTACACGAGAAAACTGGGGTCCACTACAAAAATCATATCTCCGTGTTCATAACTCCAAAAATTCTGAAACAAATTGAACTAAAAGTTGAGATCATGAGCTACATCTTTCATGTTGAACGCTCCTTCAGATTCGGGGTTCTTATCTACTTAAAAAAAATCAGCCAAATAATGTATTATTTGTGGTTGCAAAGGTCTTTTGGTGGTTCCCTTTGAGTGGACTTTTCTCTTGCCTTCAAGTGTAAGCTCCTTCATGTGTATGAAAACATGACCTAGAGTCTTGAAAAGATTGGCAATCATCTAGATGGAGGTATTATTGAAATTTGAAAGTGGGGTTGAGGTTTGAAAATGAAAACTAGTGAATAAAATATTTGGTAGGGTGGATTAATATATATACATGAAAAATATATTAGAAAATACTAAACTATATAATGTAATTTATATATATTTAATATTTAAGGTCAAAAGAGATATCAACAAAGAAAGCTTACTTATTTATGCTACATCGTGATTGATTAGCATAAGTCTTATTTATTTAATAAAGGCTAAAACTTTTGTGAAAAAGGGAAGAAAAATAAAAAATAACTTATATAATAGGAAATATTTGGGTAAAAGGGCAAAGATATATGGGGGGGTTCCCATGCATGGAAAAGCTTGCCTCATTAGCCCTCCCCCGAAGGCTAGAGGTATTCATGCCTCTAGCGTTGTACTTGATTCTTCTTCAATTGAGGAGGAGGAGTCTCCCTCCTCGGGGATTTCCATCATAGGTGTTTGATCAAATCTCAAAAAGTATTGCTTCAACCTCCATCCAGTGACACGTGTTTTGTGGAGCCTACCATCTGCATCCATCAATTCGTAACTGCCATTGGCATAGCGCTTTCTAATGACAAATGGCCCCTCCCATCTGGGTGAAAACTTTTAATCCTTCCTAGTGTCAAATCTGTTATCATACCATAGGACCAACATACCTTTCTTGAGACCTTTTGCCCTAAGTCCCTTGTTGAAGGTAAGTCGATGTTGCTCTGCCTATGCTGCATAATAGTTGATAGCATCTTCTCTGTCTAGTTGAAGCCTCTCTAGATCAAGAATGTGGTTGTGGAGATGAGCATTAGGACGTTCCACCTGCCCAGCTAGCACCCTGAGACTAGCCAATTGTACTTCAATGGGTAAAATGGCTTCCTTACCAAACACCAAGTGATATGGTGTGAACCCAAGGGATGTGCGAAATGAAGTGCGATAAGCCCAAAGTGCAGCCATAAGATGCTTGTCCCAATCACTTTTGTGATTTTTTACATGTTTAGTGATGATCTTGCAGATCATACCATTTACCTTTTCCACCAAACCATTGCATTGTGGGTAGTAGGGAGTTGAGTGTCGTCGTGAGATACCTAACTTCTCCATTAGCTCTCCTATAAGGTCTCCTCTAAAACCTGGTCCCCTGTCAAAAATTATTTCAAGAGGAGTGCCAAAACGGCAACAAATTTTTTCAAATACGAACTTAGCCACTTCCTTAGCTATAATCCGGGTGGTGGCAACTGCTTCAGCCCACCTGGTCATGTAGTCCACACCCATGATGATATAAAATTTACCTGATTGGCTCCTTGGCAAAGGCCCAATAGCATCAATTCTCCATTTCTCGAATGGTCCATATGAGATTATAGGAGTCTGTGGCTCATATGTGAGCCTCCTATCCCCTGCCTTTTGACATTCCTTGCATGTTTTACACCAATGATGCACATCCCTATGTAGACTAGGCCATACAAACCCGGCTTGTAGAATCTTTCTACTAGTGATGTCAAGTGCAAAGCATCCTCCGCAAACACCATCATGGAAACTTGAAATGATTTCAGTGATCTCTCTAGAGAGAGGTACACGCCTAAGAATTTGATCCTTACCCTTTGCAGTAGAGGCCGTCATTGATAAGGCGGTATTTTGTTGCCTTGCGCACAAGCCACTGCTTTTGGCCCTTAGTAAGATCCTTAGGACACTCTCCTGTGTCCAAGTAACTCATGATGTCAGGCATAGCATTGCTACCTTGGAAGAGAGGCAACTTCAACTTGATAGCACCCACCACTGAAACATCTTGCAACTTCTCTCTATCTAGAGCATTTGCTTCTTGATTTTCTGCTCGAGGGACATGATGTAATTGTACAACTTGAAATTTCCCTAAAAGTTCCTTGACTTTGCGCAAATGGCCTAGCAAGCTATGATTTTTACAAGCCCAAGTTCCTTGTATTTGCTTTATTAAAAGCATGGCATCACCAAATACATTTAATCATTGAATGCCGTGTGTCACACACCACTCTAACCCAAGAGTTAAGGCTGCATATTCTTCCTCATTGTTAGAGTGAGAATCCAAGATATTTCCAATGGAGAAAACTTTATCCCCTTGCTCATTGAAGATGACAATGCCTGCTGCAGCTTTGTCCACTTTCCTCTTGTAGGCTCCATCAAAGAAAAGAGAGTGAGCCTCCTCTACCTTAGGGACTTCTAGTACGGGTGTAATATCTTGATCATTTGGCTTTATCTTTAGCTTCTTTTCATAGTGGTGATGAGTGAGAATACCTCCTAGACTGGCCCTTGTGGAGTTCTCCACTTGCATTGTGTAGTCAAACTCTTGCAGCCTTGTGAGCCATTTGGAAATCCTAGAGGAAGTATCCATGTGCTGCATTACATAAGGAAATACTTCTTCCATTGTTAAGATTATGAATGGTCTAGACAATAAATAAGAGCGAAATTTGGTGGTAGAAAACATTAATGCAAGCACCATGTGTTCCACTGCCGTGTATCCCTTTTCTGATGGAGTCATCATTCGACTAGAGAAGTAGATAGGACGCATGAAAGAAGTTTGAGGATCCTTTTGCATCAATACAGCCCCAAGTGTGTCATTGCCCACACTAGGGTGTGCATCATTTTTTCACTCATGACGCATATTTGTGCGCCACCATCGACGTAGATATTGGAGATGTGTTGCCCTTTGATGTAAGCATTCATCACTGGTAGTATGTCATCTAGATTCCTCCCAGAGATAGCCCCAGCTATCTTTGGCTTTGGTCGTCTCGTGCTAACCATCTTTGTCCATTGTCTCCTCACCCTAGGTGCTAGGTGGAGTAACTGGGGCCAGGTGATTTTTGGGCCCTGTACAGAAACATCTTGAACCAAATCATATGGTTTAGAACATTCACCCAAAGAGAAATCTACAATGTCAATTTTACGTCGTGACTTGGACGGCTTTTTGCTAGATTCCCCTTTAGTCTTCATCTTTTCTTCCTTTTGGGAAGATTCACCTTGCCTAGCGCGTTTTACCCCTATGGCATCTACTCCTTTAAACTTGGTCTTACCTTTTGCTACTCCCTTGATATCCTTCTCCACTTTCTCCTTTCCTTTACCTTCAAGACTGATGACGCTTACTGTTTGATGCCAACTAGTGGTGGGGGTAAGGGTGGAATGAGAGGTTGTGGTGGTGGTGGTGGTTGTGGTTGAATGGGTGGTTGTAGGATTTGCATGGGTGGTGCTTGTTGTGGTGCCCTCGGTGGTGGTGGTCTTGCTCTCGGTGGTGAAACCTGGTTTTGCCTGGCTCCTCTGTTGAAATTCTGCCTCCTTGGGTGTGGACAGTAGTACATGCCATGACCATCCTCCCCACAATTGTAGCAGGAAACCTTCCCTTCACCTTCTCTTTAAGAGTTGGCCATAACCCAGCCACAAACCGATCCTTCTTTAGGAAATCAGGTGCCCCCTCATCCTCTCTTAGCGATGCAACCCATCGCCCCCATAAATCTACAAACTTTGACTCATATGATGCGTATTCCAGCATACTGCCCTGCTTCAACTCTGTCAACAATTGCCATAGCTTCTCTGATATTGTGCCCTCTCCAAAACGCTTAACAAAGGCTGCTCTTAATAAGTCCCACCGTTCCTTGGTTGCTTGTGCCAAGGCATTGTACCATGATCTTGCCTCCACCTTCATTAGAAGTGGGAAGATGCGCAAGCGCGAAGCATCATCATCTCTCGCAGAGATGACACATGCTATTTCCAAGTTGTCTAGAAAGTCTGTAGCATCCTCACCCACCTTACCAGTAAAGGTTGGAAATGCTACACTTGCCATTGTGAGAGTGAGAAAATTAACTCGACTTAGAAATATTTTTTTTTAATAAAATAAATAGAGATTCAATACATGGGTGCTCGGTAGATGGAAAACATACTATACAAGGATGAAAATAACTACATCAAAAGACACTTCATGATTAATCATAGGGAGGATAAAGGGTAGAGAAGAGGTGTTTATCTCTTGCAGTCGTTCTCTACCAAACATGGTTGTAATGATCTGGTGATAAAGCATCTTGCGGTCCAAGATTACTTTGATTGATTGAATTCATTGTGGTGCATAAGTTTGGTTCCTTGCAAAAGGCTGATGCGCTGGGTCCATCACATGATAATTCGAAAAGGCTCTCTCCTTCGTGGTGGAAGGTTATAGTCGGAGGTGTAGAGCTCTTGGTAGTCGAGGTCAAATTTATAGTACCACAGGACAAGGTTGTCTTCGTCTTCTAGCTCTAGGACTTCCCCTCTAGCAAGCTCTTGGAAAAGCTTGAACTCTCTCTCTTTGAGCAACTTCACTTTCCTGCAAGATAGAGTGCCATCTAGTGTATACACAGGTGTGATGAGGTAGGTGGTGAGTCTTACCACTTGTATTAATCCAAGTTGGATGGATACATAGCAAGCTGTAAAGTCATCATCATAGCCTTATTCACAAGCAACACCCCTTGAAGGTGGAGGGTCTTGTCTTTCCGCCAAGCAAAACCTATGTCAAAGACCTTATCGATGACAAGCTCCGCCACTTCACTCGGTAGACGACGTAGAATCCATGCTGCTGTTTCTAGTTCCTGGCTCATGAGATGAGAGTGAGGTATAGAAAGACTTTGGAGGATTTACCCTTTTGTTTTGGAGACGGGGTGATTGTCGGTGCTGGAAAACCCTTGAATCTTTTGGTGCAAGGGAGAGAGAGGGACCACGCGTTCATAGTAGCTTCCTCAAGTTGTGAAGGCTTGTTGTGGATGTAGGTGGAATAGGTGGCAAAGATGGGGACGTAGATGTAGAGAAGCCTGGTGCTACTTGAAAGCCTACCGTTGTGAGAACGCCTGTGCGGATGTCGAGGGAGAAAATGATGGCCTTTTCTTCACTTTGGGTTGCACTCATGTCAAAGGTGCGGTTTTTGGCTACAATGTGAGCATGATGCATCTTGTGCCTTGCTTTTACGCTTGCGGGGATGATGAGAAATGTAAACAATCTGAGTAGGGAAAGAGGGTCTTACCACTTCTTCTATGCTAACAATACAACACCCTGACAAGAGTGTCTTGATGACTTGTGTCAAACTTGCTTGAAGCTCCTCCTCTTCAGTGGTCCAATTAGAGAATTCAAGAAGCCACTCGTCCATGAAGAGAAGTAAACATGTCAGCCTTGTAAACTGAAGGTTTCAAGAGACCTCCTCAGTGGGGGCACCAAATGAGAGGCGGAAGTGAAAAATAGACCCGGTGGCCTCTACACCAAGACTATGCACAATGGCCTCATCATGGGGGATGCACAATAGGGGCACCACCTAACAAGATATGCGGCTAGGACGCATACATATACACAATGAAGCATGCCATGGAAAACAATTTCAAGATCCACGCCCAAATGTGGAATGGGGTGGTCAGAGAATAAGGTGAGAGGAGTGGTGAATGAGTGAGAATGGGCTTGCTACTCGTGCATGTTAGTAAGGAAGATAATGAGGTAGGGAAAACTTGCGAATATGCTCACTTATCATACAAGAGGTGGCGAATCCGCACACCTCAAGATGGAAGTAGCAAGATGATAGGAATATGAGAGGGAGAGAGAGAGTGTGTGTGTATGGTGGCGAATCCGCACACCTTTACATAAGCAGAAAAAAAGGCAAGGAACAAGCATATACCATACTCACAATGAGATGTATCCAAAGCGACACAAAGTATGGCACCAAGAGGGAGTGTGTTGATTGCTTGAATACAATAGGTAGCGTATGGCAGGAAAATGAGAAGGGGACAAGATCGTAGGAGGCATAATGGAGAGATGGGAGTTGATGGTGAGGAATATCATGAGTGTGTCCACCCTTCTTCTTCTTGAAATTGTGCCTTCAACCCTTACATGGTGATGGTGATGATGATGGTGTTGTGATTATGTGATTAGGGTTCATGCTACAAGCATGTAGCACAAGAGTGTGTATGGATAAGTGTGTGTGTGTGTTTTTATTTTATTTTATTTTAAAGTGAGCTCTCATGGCCTCCTTATATAGGGAAGGAGGGGAGGATTTAGCAATATTTCTATTTGAGGTGAGTGTCCCACTTTGGTGACTAGGAAAATGGGGTGCATGTGACTGTGGCTCCCATCTTGTCTCCTCGTTATTTAAAATACCAGAGTCAATAGAGAGAGAAGATGAGAGAATGTGGGTAGGATGTAGAGGATAGGAGATATTTACAATAGTCTAGCTTTGGCTAGACATAAGCTTATTAGGGAGAGAAGAGAGAGGTAAGAAATTTACAAGAGAGATTGTCAAAGGTGGATAGTTGTTGATGAGGACGGATCCTCCAAAAATGGTGATAGAATCACTCTAGACTTGCCAAGACCTCATTAAAAGAGCCTTGTCTCTTGTAATCATGCTTGAAGACTTGTAGAACCATAGCCATTCTAGAGGGAAGAAAATTGGGGATGGCCCGTGTCACCATTACACAAGAAAACTGGGGTCCACTACAAAAATCATATCTCCGTGTTCATAACTCCAAAAATTCTGAAACAAATTGAGATAAAAGTTGAGATCACGAGCTACATCTTTTATGTTGAACGCTCCTTCAGATTCGGGGTTCTTATCTACTTAAAAAAATTCAGCCAAATAATGTATTATTTGTGGCTGCAAAGGTCTTTTGGTGGTCCCCTTTGAGTGGACTTCTCTCTGGCCTTCAAGTGTAAGCTCCTTCATGTGTATGAAAACATGACCTAGAGTCTTGAAAAGATTGGCAATCATCTAGATGGAGGTATTATTGAAATTTGAAAGTGGGGTTGAGGTTTGAAATGAAAACTAGTGAATAAAATATTTGGTAGGGTGGAATAATATATATACATGAAAAATATATTAGAAAATACTAAACTATATAATGTAATTTATATATATTTAATATTTAAGGTCAAAAGAGATATCAACAAAGAAAGCTTACTTATTTATGCTACATCGTGATTGATTAGCATAAGTCTTATTTATTTAATAAAGGCTAAAACTTTTGTGAAAAAGGGAAGAAAAATCAAAAGTAACTTATATAATAGGAAATATTTTGGTAAAAGGGCAAAGATATATGGGGGGGTTCCCATGCATGGAAAAGCTTGCCTCAGTGGTTTTTTTTGAAAAAAACTCCTTATGTTTTGTGGTCTAGCACTATAGAATGGGGCTTGGCAGTATGGCTGAGAGAGATTGATAAACTGCTTTTTTATATTTTGGGTATGTTGTTCTCCGGCTTATGGAATGTGTAGGTAATGAATATTTGCTTAGATTCTGGGTTGTTTCATGCAAAAAAATCTCTAGATAACATGTGGTATCTCATTGGTATCTCATTTACTTGATATTGATGCACTGCCAGATATCGTAAAAAGATTGAAAAAAAATAACTACCCAATGATATCTAGTTCTCATTTTTAGCTTCATTATGGTTGCTTACTGCTTTCAAATACCCAAAGGCTGGTTGGTTTTACTACTGCACTAGCTTGATCAAGTGCTTACCATTTATAGCTGGTAATTTCGACATGTTGTAGCTTTGGATTATCTCGCCTGGTTTTTGGGTTTTGTGCCCCTATGGTAAGAAGATCTAGGCTATACTGTTTTAAACTCAAAAATATACTCACATTTCATTTCATATTAGGTTTTTTTTTTTTTTTTGCACTACAAATCGACCTGCTTGATGTCGGTTACAAAGAATGTGAAAACCTATATTCTTTAGCTTGGTAGTATACATTTAACATGGTGTAATGGGATTATGGTTACTCTTTGGCTAGTGAGAGGGGGACTGTGGTAAAATACTTCGATTGATCTCTGGTTTTTTTTCTATATCTCTGGCTGTTACTGTTTGGGCACTTTCTTGCTGGATTCTTGGACTTGCCCTGCTGTGCTGTTGTGTTTCAGGGAATGGCATTTTGGCCTGCACTATAAAAACATAATTTTTAATTTTTCCACCCCTTTTTTCAAAATGAAAAGAAAAAATCTGCAGTTCCTGTTTAATATTGGGTAAACAGCTGGATGGGATTGATTTTAATACGTACTCGGTGAGCAAGGATAAAAACAGGGATTGGTTACTGGCTTTATGGAAGATCATGTCAGCACTGACATAGGAAGAGAATCAACTGTGAATAATGATGGAATTTGAAAAGATTAAATTGGTTCTTAATTCTAGTAGTGGTATTATAAAAAATCCATACTCATGTTTCAGATTCCTCTTAGTTGGTCAGCTGGTCCTGGACCTTAATGTGTAGTTCTGTTGTGGGGTGGTTTAGATTTCGCGAATATACTACTGAGGTCTTTTAGGCTTTGAAAAGGAAACAAAATCAAGCTCCAACTTTGTTCATACATAACCATGTTGTCCTTTATCTCTTCAAGAGGTGTTTTAGCCCTGAAAAAATAGATATCTGGTCTCGAGCTATCTTGTGCTTGCTCCTATGGGGTAAAATTCTCCCTGATCTGTTAAAGAATAAGTTTGGGTTTTTTTCTAAAAAAGCTTAGGTTTTTGATAATCTCTTTAAAACTCTTTTAGCTAAGGTTAGGAAACAAAAAAATCTATAAAATAAATCTGGAACTAACTTGATATATAGTAGCTTTGTGGGAATCTCACTCTCCAGATTAGATTGAAAAAAACCAAGGACTCTTATTCTGTTAAAAAAAAAAAACAAAATACATGTAGAGGACTGTTTGTTTTTTCATTGCCACATGGATAACAACTGGGATGCCCAGCATCACCTGCATACGGTCACGTGCTAACGAATTGTTTTCTTTTGGCTACGGGTGCAGGTGAGGGCTACCTTCTTTGATAAAAACATTCGGTTGTAAGTGGTTGATGACATGAGGCTTATCGTTTACATTGAAACAGCTTCTCCCCTGACTTTGGGATTACTTTCTCCCTTGTTATACTCAGTTTTCTTCACTACCTTGTACAAAATTTATTCTCAACAGCAAATAGATTATTGTACAAATCCATTGTATTTGCCTAGAATTTTTGGTCTATGAACAAGTAGTGTTCGTTTGCTCGTATGTATCTATTTAGAAATGCTACACACACAATAAATGCAAAAGAGAGATAGACTTGTCTTTCTCTCTTAGACCTTAGTACTTAGCACCTGTTATAGTATAATTTATTATATTATAATAGGCAGGGGTGCTATCACACAGTCGCAGTGGTCCCTTTTTGACCTGATTGGTGAAAGGTTGCTAGCACTACCATCTTATTCTAACTTCTCTCTCTCTCTCTCTCTCTCTCTCTCTCTCTCTCTCTCTCTCTAAGGTCCGCTCTTACTTTTCATTTCACTATTTTATAAATGTCTGTCCACCAGGTCACTGAAAAACTTACAACAAGATTGAAGATCTGCTCTAACCCTGTTAAAAGAGCTTTGATTTTAGAGAAATTATGACTTGCTAGAGAAATAGAAAATGTCTTTCCTAATATCTCGCTTAGGATTAGGCCCTATCTTCATAGGGCTGTAAAACTCAAATCAAAGTTACACTTTGTATATGCTCTATGTAACTACGATGCTCATCCAAGATGTGTTATTCTAACCTTTGTTTTTGAAATCTTAGCAGATTATCTCTCTTTCCCAGGATCTTACTCTTCCTTTGGAACCCCTTTCCTTTGCTTCCCTACTTGTGTTGAAATTTATCCAAGATAGCGATGCTTCTGCTTTAATTTTGAAGCATCAAAAGATTCTAATTTATCACTTGTCCAACTTATTTCCTTTGACCAATGGGTGAAAGTTCTCGCTCTCCTTGTTAAGAATAAAACTGAGGGCATCAACCTATTGTTGGAAATTTCCTCTAATTTGACTGGTCTTTCGAAAGCCCATATTCAGGGCTTAGCTTCCTTCTCATCTAAAGGCGATGAACTATCCAATCTTCTCAAAAAAATTTGCGGGCTAAGTCCCATCTTTGTTACTGCTCCCTCTACTCCAGTAGTCCCTCCTCCTAACAGCCTCTTTTGTAGAGATGCTGCTGCTTTGGAAGCTATGAAAGAATTTCAAAAGGACCTTTGTTCACTCAATGAGGCTTCCCTTTTAGATATGCTACTGAAAGTCTCTCGGGCTTTTCCTTTTTAACCATCACAACAGATTGAAGTAGAATCCTTGGGAGTAGAGCACAGACTTTGGTTGTTCCCAAAATAGGGGTTTCTTGCTCCCATTTCTATGGAAACTTGGCTCTTCCTTGCCAACTTGGCATCGGCCACTATTGAAGAATGCAAGCTTAAAGTTCTTAAAGGGATTCAACTCATGGATAAAAGAGAGTTGATTAAAGCTCCTTTCAATATGAATTTTCTTGATGACAAAAAATGTGGATCTAATACGGGTTTATATGCAAAAACCAAAGGTGTGATGACCTTTAGTAAAAATAATGCTGAATACTGTACAGAAACGGTGTGGAATGTGTTCAGACCTTACCTTAAGTGTGCATGTAGATTTTTAGATCCTAAAGCTGCTTGTGAGTTGAGTATCATCTGGTTTGACCATGCTATTTCGTACGCCCTCAACAATCTTCAAAATATCTTTCCTGACAAAGCAGAAGAATTTCATCTTTCCCTCTTTTGTTTGTGGCTTGGTGGACAAGCTAGGGATCTGGTCTTAGCTCAAATCACCTTTATACATTACAGATCGATTATGTACGACACCCTTCAAGAGCTGGGTTCTGAAGGTTGTGGCACACTGTTAACCACTTATGGAAGCTATAAAGGAATCAAAGAGATGGTTGGGCAAATCAAGCCTAATATTGATGATGAGGATACTCAAGTATCAAAATGCCCTAACACTCTTGTCCCCCCGTCGGATTCTTACACCTCCTTCTTGACTCCATCCTCTAGTGATTCTATTTTTAGAAGAGGGAGGGCTAGAAGTTATACTAGAGGCCGTGGCAGAAACCTGCCAATCCAAAATCTTTTGGATATGTAATGTGCAGGTACGAAGGAACGCCTGTGGTAGACTGCATCTACCTCCGATGGAAGAAGCATGTTGTAGCATTTTTACACATTGCTTGTTTACTAGCAAGATTTTGGAATTTGTTACTCCCCAATCTATTTTTACTGAATGCTTTAGACATGTTTTTGGACCAAATCTGCTGCTAAAAGATGTGATGTTTGGATGGAAGTACTTGCCGTCGATAAAAAATCTTACTTATTTGAATGATTTCCTCCTTAATGAAGAAGTCCCTGTCTTTGACTGTCACTTGTTTCCTAAGTTCTATAAGTCGTTTACTTACTTATATTTACATGTTTGTACTTCTAATTTAGAAATCATATCTGATAGACTTGTGAGGAGCCTCTTAAGTAAAGGCCTGAATCATATTCCTCCTTTTCCACTAAACCCTCAACTTGCTACGTGGCTCTTCTTGAATGCTTGGCTGGCTTGCCCTTAAAACTCCAACTGGAGGTTGATGTTCACTGTATACTTATCTCTACACTGAAAGATATTTTTTGGAAAAAGATCAGTCTTATGCCGCATGAGTGGCTAAGTGTTGAGACTACTTGGGTGACTCCCAAGATTAAGACTTCCTTCTCTAATATTAAGGAAAAGTGGTTTATTATAGGCCTAGATAAAGCGACTAACACTGCTTCATTTATCTGTAAAGAACTAGCTTTTGAATCTGCCTTATCCAGACTCAACGGTGTTGACTTTCTTAAACTTGATACCTCACCTCCTAGAACTTCTACACTTCTTTATGATGAACTGCCAAAATTTGGCTATTGTCCCATCTCTCTGAAAATACCTGTACTCTTTCCAACTTATAAAAATCATAAACATAAATTAAGATGGATCTCTGATGCATCAAATAACGTGTTTTCCCGTATTATTAATGACATCACCTGTTGCTTAAACTTTATTCTACTAGAAATAGAAGCTATTTGTGCCATCAAGCGTAAAGATCTAAGACCATTTGGAAATTTAGATTGCTGCCCTTTTTGGATTGTAAAAAATGCAGCGGATGTTTCTATTAACCTCCCAAAAAATATTTTTTCTATCTTTACAGTAGACATAACACAATGCTATGAGAATATTCCTCTGACAGGATCTATTGGTCTATTTAATACCTTATCTAAACTGACAAAGTTAGCTTTTTCCCACAAAGTGACACTTGGGTATACATGTATGTCAGGACAATGGTAGGACCAGTCCGGGCCAAGGGCCAGGGCCAAGGGCCAGGGCCAAGGGCCAGGACGGACACGCAGTCAAGGGGGTCCCTATATTTAGAAGGCCAAGGGCCTATATAGGGCATGGCTGGATGGTGATGAGCATGTTCAGTTCCCCTACCCTTTCACTGGTATCAGAGCTCAGGGAACGAGGAGAGCGGAAGGGGAAGGGAGGTGAGGAGAACACATGGCACAACATGGTTGTTCTCTCTCTCTCTCTCTTGCCTACACGAGGCTATGGCGTCGTTTTTGTGGTCACATGGCCATGCATGATGGCAGGGAAGCAAGGAACGAGCCATGGATGAGAAGAAGCCCTGATTCCGAGCACGAGATGCCATAGGCAAGCACACTTATGGACCCGACAATGTGCTGGACGACAGCCTACATGTTTCTGCCAGGATGTGCGTGATAGAATTGCTCCATAGCCTTACGATTTGGAAGTGCCATGGCGGGCTTGATTTTGAGCCAAGCAGGAGGTGGGAACGGATCTTTGGTACAACAACAGAGCTCCATCGACCTTCATCGATGTGCATGATATTCGTGTGCGTGGATTCAGGCTGAGGAGCACTTTTCACTACTGCCGCGGTCTGTTCCGAGCCAGGCATGCAGTCCTCTCTCTCTCTCTCTCTCTCTCTCTCTCCCCAGCGCGCAGTTGCGGCCACCATCGCCGTAGCTTATTTGCGCCCTTTAGGGCTGCCGCTTAAGGCCGCTGCCCACGAGGTTGGCCGCCCAAGGGGTGTCCACCAAGGTTGGCCATCCAAGGGGTGCCCAAATGCCCAAAGGGGGCTGGGTGCGCGCCCAAGGGGAGCCCAAGTGTGCGTCCAAGGGGACTCCCCAAGGGGCTCGACACAAATAAAAGGGGTGCCAATTGTGATACACCAGTGACTGTCCCACTACCCAGGGGAAGTCCAAGGGGCCACCTCCTTGAAGGGTGGAAGACGTGAGGGTTCCTCAAGGTAAGGACCATTCCGCACGAGGGCAAAGAAGTAATCAAGGGTTGAAGACCAAGTGGCATTGATGTAGGCTACAGCCGCGTAGGAACGATTGACCTTGAGTATGGACACACACGGCTTAAAAGGTTTGCGATTTCATGATCTTGCGATTTTCATAGCTTTATGTATGAAATTGTATTGCATGACTATGTCACTGTGTTCATCTCGGCCATGGTGTCGTTTGCAACTATCTATGGGTCACGTACGACCATGGTGGTCATTACTATACTTTGAAGTAAGGAGAAAGGCTCCAACAAGGATAATCCATACAAGAAACAGGTAATCGGCAAGGCCGGTCATTTAGTACAATGCCCAGAGGTTGACAGGAATCTTTCTTTCAAGTTGAAGTTTTGAATTGCAAGCTTGGGGTTGCAAGTTTGCTAGAGCATGGCTCTAAGGCAAACTCTTCCGAATGTAAGTCGATCAAGACATTCCTGAATGGTCAAGCATGGATCCTTTATCTATATATCAAACACAACATGTGGTGCTACAAATCCTTGCGATGGGGATGATGTTTCGAGTTTTGGCAAACCCGAAGACACATCAAGAACTTGTCAAGGACAATGAAAGGAACATATGTTGACTAGAAGCACATCAATATTTATGTGAAGCAAAGCTTCAATTTGCACACCCCGCATTGAGTTTTTGAAAGTTTAAACTATGCTATGAGCATCGAAATTTTGGAACTTTGCAAGGTGTCTGTGATTATTTCCATAGAGGTTAGGATGAACCAAATTGATAGGGTTAACAACCACAACTCTAACTTTTTCTAAATTCATGGCTACAAGCCATCTTCTAGCAAGGACACACGAAGTCAGGCTGAAGTTCATCCTCAAGTGGGCTTTTACTTCAGAACTTCATGATCACTAGCCAGAGCAAGGTAAGCAGGTTAGCAAATTTCGAGTTTTCTTTGTTTCCACCTTTACTTTGGCACAGCTTGTCTGTTGTGCACACAAAGTGTTTTGATAATTGTTAGGAGAAGCATGGCTTCTAATCTACGCCAAGTATTACCCTTTGATTTGCGATCAAGGGCAATAACACACAGGTTTCGCATTTGGCACAATAGGGATATAAGTTCACATTTTACGTCTACCAACGTTGAATTGTGATGTATCCATGCCTGTTCAAATGGTGCACGGCACATATAGGATCAGCTCACTTTGTTGAGACCATCAATTTAGCCAAGGGATTATCACTTATGTTTTGGCTCGACATGCAAAGCATGATAGTCAAGTCGAAGTTATTTCACCTCGCTCATTGTTTACGCTTCCGCTACAACACCAACTACTGTGTCAATGACAATGCACAAATATTGAATGTTTTAAATGCTTGAATAATACTTAATTCACGGGCACAGTGCCATCATTAAGTCAATTTATCTAGTCGCGATCACCTCCAAGGTAGGTGGGTCACGCTGTGACTTATGTTTTTTACTGCTTCTCTATGAGAGCGCATCGTGCAAGCAGATTGTTGTAGGCTTATAAGATAAGCTACAAGCCAAGCATAGTTTGCACAGAAGCATACGCAGAGCACACACACCACAATGGAATACAGGATTTTCCTCAGCCCAACATTCTTCCTCTCTCTATCCTTCCTAATTTTCTACAGGGATAGTGAAATTAGGCATGATTTTACCACACCCTTTCTAAGCCAATATGGTAATCTGAAGGGTGTATGAGCCAAGGTGCTCTAACTCTCAGCTAGAAAGTGTCCAAGACGCCACCCAACTTAGTCTTCATCAGTTTGTCGATTGAACACTAGTTTGTTATTAGCATAAGAGCTATGAGCCACACAGGCTAAGAGCCATTGTTAAACCTAGGGTAAGACCCAAATGTTGGCATTTCTTGGGTGATTGTTCTCTAGCTTGAACAGATCTACCCAGTGGAGTCCCCATTGATGTTAATGGCCAAGCAAGAGTCTTGCCATTACAGATGATTTAGGTGTTCTATAAGCACTACATGTTTTTTGGTGCAAAACTCGAGTTGAGTTTTTGTTACTCTTAACCTCACATTAGTTGATCTATACCACGGAGTCTAGAGGCAGTGAAAAGTTGAGACGGCATGGCTGTCCATAAGAGCTAGGCATTTCACTTATGTGGATCTCCTGCTCTCTCTATAGCACTACGACTGTCTATGGAATCCCAGTTTTGGGGTAAGACTCAAAGGGTGATTGCTACATCTCCCCATAGGCATTGAGGATCATAGTTTTATCTATCCCAGTTCTACTTTCAAGGAAAGAATCCATTAATCTACCATCGGGTAGCGGACAAATTCAACTTTTTAAGTTGATTCTCATCATTTTGTACACGGTTGGTTACCAATTGTGTAGTTCTACAACGGGTCTTACCACGGCGTTTGACTACGTAGATCTAATCCAAGGGCTTGGATTGCAAAGACAACACCCAGGGTTCCCAGTGCACTGTTGTTTGTTTTTTCAGGTAGGGGACGTGCTCCTCTCCATTTGAATACGGGTAAGTGAACATTAAGTTCAAATCTCCAGGTACGTATCTATTGAATTGGTGTTATTCCATTTTTAGTATGCTTTGCTTGGTTTTTCAAGACGTTTAAGTACGCTTGAATGTTACAGAACCATGCCAAGGGCATGTCGGCACAAAGTATTTTGGGCCCAGTGTCCAATCTATCTTTCTGCCTTATGTTGTTACGAACCTACTTGTAGGGTTCAATTTGGCACATGTTGTCACATGGGATACAACATGGTCTAGGAACTCACGGAGTTCGGTTAAGCCAGTGTGGAGCAATGAATGAGGGTCCCTCTCACTCTTGTCGCAGAGTGTTTAGAGTTACCTCCACACATAGGTACATCTTGTACTTGACGGATGTTCTTTTTTATACATCCTCACATGAGACATATTCCACATGTGGAGAATATGAGTCTCTGGACTGACACTGGTGCCATTATTTCAATTATGTGTCACGACAAAGTCCAACTAGGTGCTGGTCAAATTTGTTTTCTAGACCATTTTTAGCACGACGTATCAGTAGCAATTTTAGTGGCCAAACAAATTGTTGAATACTTAGAATGACTTGTTCAGCTACAAGTATTGCTAAACAACATTCCAGATGGTTGTTTATACATATAGAAAGGCTATAAATTGTTAATGAAAAAGTTTCATTGTCTGTATCTAGAAGTGATCAATGTTTCACCTTCTATTGTGTTCAGACGTTTCAGCAAGGCTTGCAAAAGATTGCAAACTGAAAGTATTTAGTTTCTTACTATTTACATTCCTTTTTAATGTGTGCTAGGCGCATCACATTTGCCATAAATATTGGCAAGGATCACCATGGAAATACAGGTTCGGATCTGTTTTTTGCTAAATGCATGCACACTAGGTGTTATGGGCCCTAGTGTTTAGGAAAAGCTGATTTGGAACGGCATGCATATTCCTTAGGTTGTTGCTTATGAAGCATTTTGCACTCTATGTGCACTATCTCTATGCGATTACTTTTGAGTCTACTAATCACCAATAGAGGTCATGGCTTGGTTTGGGTGTTTGTGGATTTCTCAAGTTAACCACGATGGTTATTCCAAACATTGTTGATTCCTCAACAATGTTATATGCTATTGTGATTCCCCGTTTCCAGTCGTCTGGGAAGATTGTCTGTGAACCGTGGGGGAAACACACCTCAGTACTGTCAGTATCCAAGGGGATTGACATATTACAAAGTGTAATCTTGGGCTACAGGATATGCAAAGTGCATACATTTGCACCAATCAATCAAATTCATAAGCATTTATTTCTCTTTTTGGAGTTTACTTACTATCAGTTAACGCATGTTGCGACTAGGTAGTCTCTTCATGTATAACTCAGGTTTTCAACCTTGAACACTCGTTAGGGTGGGGTTGTTTACTGATGATGAAAATTGGGATCAAGTCAAGGACTTAAAATTGACTAATGAGTTATGTCAGCAAGTTACTTTCATGGAAAGTGACAAGAGGTACTCTTTTTGGTACACCTGTGTTGTGATAAACTCGTTTACCATGCTCATGAGCATTCTAAATGGAGTCTACACACTATGTTTGGATAGGAACCGTTACCATCAGATGGTTACAGATGGACAACAATGTAGAAAATCAAGATGTTACTCTTGGTTTCATTGAACTCCTACTGAACCGGGTTCCGCTCAAATGAACCGTTGGATCCATGTGGGATGTTACGGTAGAAAACATTAGGGTTCTTATGAAGATACCATCACTTGTGTTTTCACGGACGAAAAATCTTCTCCAAGGGGGGAGTAATGTCAGGACAATGGTAGGACCAGTCCGGGCCAAGGGCCAAGACGGACATGCAGGCAAGGGGGTCCCTATATTTAGAAGGCCAAGGGCCTATATAGGGCATGGCTGGGTGGTGATGAGCATGTTCAGTTACCCTACCCTTTCAATGTATCTCAAGAAAAAAGAATACAGGTTGGGTAAAAAAATATAAAAT
This sequence comes from Adiantum capillus-veneris, assembly GCF_014529385.1. NCBI lineage: Eukaryota > Viridiplantae > Streptophyta > Polypodiopsida > Polypodiales > Pteridaceae > Adiantum > Adiantum capillus-veneris. The sequence goes on from NC_140937.1 coordinate 17,588,573, forward strand.
GTCTACCCCCGTCGTCTTTAAAGAAGATGATCTTTATAGATATATCTTTTGGCTCCTTAATAGTGCTGTCTTCAAATAGGGATTACTTGCAACAAAAAAATTCTAGGGATCCCAATGGGATTTTCTTGCTCTTTGGTTATGTGTAATCTGTATCTTTGTCACTTTGAATACCAATGTCTTTTGAAAATGATAAGTGACCCTACCAGGGCTTTGATACTCACACACTTTGTTCATATGTTTATGTTTATGGATGACTTGTGTAGCCTTAACAATCCCATGTTCGAAGAAACACTTAGAGATATATATCCTCCCTTTCTTAATGTTGAACTTACATTCTTCGATAGAATAATGAGGCTTGATAAATAGGTTGTTTCTAGGACTCACTTCTTGATTATCGAGTTTAATCTAATTCCCCCAGTTTTGGGTAGTTTTTATACTCGTTTCTTCTGAAAAAGAGATAACCTCAAGCTCATATCTTCTGAATTTACAAAAAAAAAAAGCAATAGACCCTTTAAAAACTCTTTACACACCTGTCTTGGAATGCTTTTTCTAATAATGTATGCCTCGTCAGACTATTTTCCAGCTTTTGAAGAAATCAATACTCTTATTACCAAGTTTATCAATAATGGGCTTCTTAGAAAAGACCTAGTTGCATGTATCTGCAACTCTTTAAAAATGCATATCTGGTCCGACCTTAAGTTTGACCTACATAACTTAATTAGTCTTATTAAACCAGAATGAGCTACACTTAGGAAATTAATTTCTCACTTCGGGCTAGTAAATCCCTTTTCAAAAAAAATTTCTCTCTTTTTGAGGTAGTAGACCCATATTCTATGGGTCTACTACCTCTTAGAATATGGTGCCTAGGCATGGGAGGGCGCGGGCGCACACACACACAAGATTACATGAGTCCGTTCTCATGCTTCACTACATAAATTGGACAAAAATAGCCTGGCTTATCCAATATAACCCTTCTTTTTTTCACCTTTACATCTCAATTAAACCTTCCATTACATGATTACATAAGCAGTTGTCACAATAAAGACATGTGTTAGGACGCTCTGCCAAAGGAAGGATACGGCTGGCTAAAATGGCACTAAACTCCCTGGTATGAGGTGAGAAGTTAAAATATCCTCTTGGGGGTTGGCCAAAATGACAATAAAAAATATATCTTATGATGAGGAAGACTCTGCGCTAGCAAATATAATCGCTCGGAAAATCCACACTTCATTATATGTTCCACATAATAATGCTGCGGTCCTAAGCCTAGGACTTCCTTTACCATCACCAGATGGATATTATTCTTGAAGTGTTCTCGATCACATAAGGTCACCCGTGTCTATCTATTTTGATATGTCCACCATTTTGTCTCTACAACTGATGTTCCTAATTGAGGGAATAGAAGACTCTCATAACGTAGTATGGTATTTCTCCGGATGGACTCACCTGAGTGCTGCAGATGGGCTAGCATTATTGCTATTATTTGATCTTGATCGTAAGCCATGGCTGATGAAGTGTAAGACACTACGTAAGACAAGTTTTTAAAGAAACTTGCTAAATGGCTCTAGTCTATTACAATGCTCTCGGAAGTAGAAAACACTGGTCGTATATAGACCCAGATTGCAACCCCTACCTAGTGACTTTCCATACAAAAACCAACTCTTCTTACCTACTCCTATTGGGTCTTGGAACACATTAACTCACCTTTGATTTTTTTTCAACTTATGTTTCTCCTAGAAACTTACCAAACTTGGCCATCCTACCTAAAATGATCTCTCTTGAAATATTGTGATTTTTTTCATCTGCAATCACCCAGAGTTGGAGAACAGGCCTTATTAGGAATTTTTTGATCACGCATTGACTTAGCTAATTTTGTCTGATATTTTCAAACTGTCTACTGCTTCCAATTTACTGGATCTTATTGGTAGTAAGTGTTGGGGGATTTTTGGTAGTTGCTTTTTTAGAAATTACTTAAACTTGGTTTTCTTGTTGCTTTAAAAACCCCAAATAAAATGATGTTGACCCTACCTAATGACACCTGTTAGCGCTATTTTTACTTCTAACCTACTACAATTTTGCTTGTACTACCGATTCTGCTTCACGCTGTCAGGAGTTTTTTGGAGCAAGGGATTGCGCATATGTACATACACATGCATGGTGCATCGAATAAAGGATTGCCCATTTTCCATAGCCAGGTGGTTACGTGGGGCCCACATGTGTACAGGTAGGACAACATGTACATAGTGCATCGCTTTTCACTATTACCAGTACCAGTGTGTTTTTTCTACAATAATGAGGAGTTGATAGTGCGTAAAAATTCTCGAGGAAGCTATCCACGGGCCGACGACATGAGGTAAGCAGGTGCATCAGATGGCATCTAGTGGCGTCAGGAGGGCGAATGGGGTCAATACTTGCACGTGGAGAAGTACGGACACAACGTGGGTGTTTCCTTGTGATAATTATGCAGAAAGGTCATCATGAGGACCATATTTTGGGGCCACTTCAAGTGGTGGCGGGATGCATTATTGGAAAAATTTGAGTGCCAGGTGTGCGCATGGATGCAGCAAGGTGACAACTATGCACTGTGAGGTCAGTTTTTGGCCTGTTTGGGGTCCATTTGAGGTCATCTAAAAGACCAAAGGTGCCCAAGTAATAAAGCTAAGTGTGGGAACTGAAAAAACAGAGAGAAGACCAGAAAAAACGTTGAGAAGAGAGGAGGAACAACCGCAACTGTGTTTTTGGGGTTTTTGGAGCCTGTTTTGGCCGTAAACTGCTCATCCGAGGTCGGATTTGAGCACTTTGACATTGTAGACTGTGGTTTTGGGCCGTTCCGGATGCGATGGCGCTGTCCATTTTTCCAAATTCCTCACAGTTTTTTTTTTTGCTGTTTTGGCTGTGTAAGTTTCTCCTATGAGCGAAGCTTCTACTCCAGTTTGTGACTGTATCTGGCTTATTTTACCCATATTGTGTGAGCTATTTGCCCCATTGGTGTTGGCCCAAGCTCAATTGTATCTAAACATCAGAAATTTTCCTCTTCTGAGCTGAGTTTTTTGAGTGTGTGTGTGTATCTTTCTCTGTGTGGAGTGGATAAACAGACAGTCTCTCTCCTCTCACTCCATCGGTGTGTTCCCTGTCTCGGCCAGGTGTGTTGTGTAAGCCGAGTGGTGCCCCATAGTGTGTGTGTGTATCTTCCCAAGAGTGTGTGTCGGGTCATTATAGAGGTGTTCTGTGTGTTTCCATCCCGCTCACATTATTTTGGTGCCCCCACTGAGGATCTTCTTCGAGTACCTTCTGCTTCGAGCTTCAAGCTTCGAGATTCGGGATTACAGGTTGCAGACTACAGGTTACATGTTACAGGTTAGAGGGACAGGTATAGATACAAGTGATTCACACAGGTACAGGTAGCTGGAGTACAATGATATACTAGCAGTGGTGTCACTTGCAGTTGTTGTGGGTATGCATCATTTGGCGCCTGTTTGTTTGCATTGTCTGCTGGATTGTACGTTACTTGTGGAAACTGCCATTGTACGCCTTTGTGGATCCATATTTGGTTTTATTTGGCAGTCCCAGTCATTTCTGAGACTTGGTCTAGAAGATAGTCATTTCTGAGACTTGACTATACACGATTTGCATGAGCCTTCGTGTGAGGGTCGATAGCGTGAGGTTTTATTGAGCTGGGGGATTCTCAAATGTGGAGATGCTTTCGGTGATACAGGTAAATGGAGCACCCTTTTCGTGACCTCGCCATAGGCTATGTACTAGTGAGTCCTATTTGATGCTCGGGTTCTATTGTTAACAGTTTATGCATACATATACAGTCTATATTTTGGGTTCACACTGCTCTACTTCTGGGGAAACTCTGTCAAAATTTTTCCAAGTTATGATGGCTGGTCTTTTGGTCTTTTAAGCCATTTATGTTGTTATGATGCTGAAATTTTGGCAAAATCAGAGGATTAGTCAAGTGTGCTTTTTTGGAAGCTACATGGATGGCTTTTAATGGATAATCACGACGGACCTCAGTTCACTCCTTTTCATTTAACATAGAGAATCCAGATAAATGTTCATGTGTCCAGGAAGATTTTTTTCCAGCAGCGCATAGTCTTTATGTTCGGGCCAAGAAGATTAAGAGAGATACTGGAATGTCCTTTGCCTGTTGTAATTCTGATGATTAACTAGAATGTCCTTTGCCTGTTGTAATTCTGATGATTAACTATGAAAACTCATTTGATGTGCATGTGTTTGTCCTTATCTAAAGTTGAGCTCCATTGAAGTTTCTAGGAACTGAGTCAGTCAAAAAGTTTGGGTTCTTGTACGTGTGTTCGAAGGGGTTCTAAAAGAATCGTAACTTGGGTAGCCATGGCTTTCTCTTATCCGGAGTTTCATGGAAGAAGTGATGAAGATGTGGAAGACTTTTTGGAAAAGATGGAGGTTGCCTGCATTAGCAACCAGATTCATGACCCACCGCAGATGTTACGTCTTCTCCAAATCTGTTTGAAGAGTGATGCACGAGTCTGGACCAAAGCATTTGAAGAGGAGTTGCGTGCAGCGGATCCACCCGTAAGGTTGAGTTGGGACAATCTACGGCATGGGTTGGAAGTGGAGTTTGTGAAGATAGAAGATCCCGACAAAGTGTGGCAAGAAGTACAAGGTTTGGTGCAGAAGGAAGGTGAGCCAATAGATGCGTACATACATAAGTTTTCAATGGCATGGGAGCAGATGTGCAAGGCCTTAGCACCACAGGTACCCCCACCTGACATGATGAAGAAGGACAAGTTCTTAGCTGGTCTTTGGGAGAATATACGTTGGAGAGTGGAGCTAAAGAAGCCTAGGACATATGAAGATGCACTAGAGGTAGCAAGGAACAAAGAGTGGAAGCTGAGGAAAATGAGCCAGTTAGGGGTGGAGTCTTTTCCCATGAGGTCTGAATTTCAGCCTATAGACTCTTCGCAAGGTCGCATGCTAGGGGTTCATCATGAACCAGTGGTTGCTGTTACTCCTCAAGTTATGCCAACAGTTGTCACTACAACAGTGCAAGATGATGGGCTAAGGCAAGACATAAGGCAAGTGGTAGATTTGATGAAGAATCTCAGCCTAAACATGCTAGGTCAAGTGGGAAATAATCGAGGTCGAGGGAGGTTTGCAAATCAGCCAGGAGGTGAAGAAAGACCTAGGAATGGTGCTGGACAAAGCAATGGTAGGTTCTGGAGGCAGACGCCCACATGTTATAATTGTGGAGAGTTGGGCCACATCAGCCCACAATGTGATAAGCCACCAAGGATGGGGGGAGACATGAATCCATTGCCAAGACAGGTGCTAACTAGGTCCAATGATTATGGCATCGAAATTAAGGGAGATGAAGGAACCAGTGGATTAACCCAGGAGGAAAAGGGAAAGACAAAAGTGCTAAGTGTAGTCACCTTGGAGAAGGCATCAAAGCTAGAGGATACATTAGTGATGCCTATTGGGAAGAGGACCATAGAGGAAAGGAAGGAAGAAGTGTCCCAGGTCCTAGTAAGAAGAAGGGAAAGAGTCATGAAGGTGAGGATGTCAAGGCCAAGAGGAAAAGGAGAGCTCGTCGCAAGTTTCATGTTTCAGATTTTCCACTAGGGGATGGGCAATTAAGCTATGACTTGAAGGAGGATTTGATGAGCAAGAAAGCAGATGTTACTTTTGGGAAGCTTATAGAGATGGTGCCTAAGCTAAAGCGACAGTGGAAGAGGATGATTAACCCAATGGAGAAAGAGCCAGAGAGAGGTTCAGTGAAGGTGTTGGCGATGGATGAGCTACCAGACATTTGTCCAATGGTAGATGTGTGGCATAAAAGAAAAAACCTAGGACAAGGTTATGTGGATGGTGGAGCCCAAATATGTGTGATAACACACTCATGCGTTGAGAAGATGGGTCTTACAGTGAGACTGGGGTGTCAGGCTTTCGGATCAGATTGGCAAACCATCAAAAAGTAAAATGTTTAGGTGTTGTAAAGAGCTTAGAAGTGGAGGCATATGATGCAAAGGCAGTGGTTGATTTCCATGTGATGCCAGTGGGGTTGGGAGCATATCCTATTATAATGGGCAGACCATGGTTACGTGCAGTGGGAGCTGTTCAAGATTGGAGACGTGGTACGATTAGCCTCTATGGAAAGACAGGTGCCAAGAAGCTTTATAATATGGACACAAGGAAATGATTGGAGGAGCTTTATGAAGATGAGGATGAATCTAGTGATGAAGACTATTCCACAGTGTCTGATGAGGACAGTGATAATACTACCAGTAGTGATGAGGATGCTGATGTTGCATTTCTTTTGATGGGCAAAGGAATCCAGGAGTCTGGTGTAGTCGCATTTGCAAATGAGGTTGAAGATGAAAGTGAAGGGCCTTATGAAGTGATTGAAGAGCTGATGCAAACCAAGGTTGAGTTGTCAAAGAAGCAAGAATTGATGACACAAATGATCAATGGAGACCTCTCAGCTATGGAGAAGGAGATATATATGCACATGTTGGCTAGTTTTCCTGATTTGTTCATTACCTCATATGAAGAAATGAGAGGGTTCAAGGGCAAAGAGATGTATATAGAGCTGAAAGAAGGTGCTAAGCCAGTGCGAAAAAGGCTAAGAAGGATGGGTCAAGAGCAGATGGAAGCCTTGTGGGAAGAGGTGGACAAGTTATTGAAGACAGGGTTCATAGTCCCTATGGAGACCACAGAATGGGTGAGTCCAGTAGTAGTCAGTCCAAAGAAGGATGGGAAGTGGAGGATTTGTGTAGATTTTAAACCCTTAAACGCAGCCACTAAGTAGAACCCATATCCTCTTCCATTCATTGATCAGATCTTGGATTCAGTGGCAGGAGATCTTGGATTCAGTGGCAGGTTATGCGAGGTACAATGTGTGTGATGGTTTTTCAGGCTATTTTCAACTGAAGATTGCTCTTAAAGACCGCACAAAGACAGCTTTTATTATGCCATGGGGTTGCTATTGTTACACAGTATTGCCATTTGGGTTGTCAAATGGACCATCTTTCTATCAAGAGAGGGCAAATTGGGTATTGGAACCATTCATTGGTAGTTGTGTTAAAGCTTTTATGGACGACTTCTGTGTCTACAGCAGTAGGGCTGAACACCATGAGAAGTTGCAGATGGTATTAGCTCGATATGATGAATGTGGAGGACAACTAAATCCAAAGAAATGTCATCTAGCACAGGCAAGGGTGAAGTTATTGGGCCACAGGGTGTCAGAAAATGGCATTGAGGCTAATCCAGATAAGGTTAAGTCTATTATTCTTCTTCCATCACCTACGAGTACGAAGCAATTGGCAACCTTTATACACAAAGTGAAGTACATGGCACGGTTTATTCCATTGTCTTCGCAACTTCTTTATCCATTACAGCAAGTGGCAAAGCATGATCCATTGCAATGGGATAACAAGTGTGAAGAAGTGTTTCAAGAGGTGAAAGAGGCGTTAGGGGGGTTGTCAGCCATGCAGGCTCCTAATTGGGAGAAAGTGTTTTATGTAAATCCATCAGTAGGGGATGATGCCATTGGAGCCATGCTATTGCAAAAAGGGAAGAGCAGCCATTATATGAGGCCAATGTATTGTGCAAGCCGAGTGAAGTTGGTAGCAGAGAGAAAGTTCTCAGAAGTAGAGCTAGTGATGGCCAGTGTAATATTTGCTTGTCCACGATTTCGTCATTACTTGCTACCACGACCTTTTGTTTTCTTGACGAGTTATGCCTTTTTGCCACAGTTAATTAATTAATGGTACTAACATGTCAAATGTGGTCAAGAAATGGGTAATTGACTTGCAAGAGTTCGAGTTCTCTTTTTTAGTGGAAGACAATACAAGAGCTACCCTAGCCGATTTGTTGACCTACAAGGAGAATCCCCTTATTGTTAAGGAAGAGGTGGTGAGAAAGGTAGTTGAAGAAGTGCCACATATCAGCAATGCACATGTGTTGTTCTTTGATGGTTCATACAGAAAGAGCCATGATGCAGCTTTAGGGGGTATAGCACTTTATGATCCAGAGGGGAAGCTAGTATGCAAGAGAGGGTTCAAATTGGATGCTCATAGTAACAATGAGGCTGAATATGCTACTCTGGAAGCCAGATTACACATTTGTTTGAAGCATGGGGTTCGAAGGTTGAGCATAAAAGGTGATTCCTTGTTAGTGGTGAAGCAAGTGCTGGGTGTGTGGAAGAGCAAGAACAGCTCATTGAAGGAAATGTGTTTCAGAATTAAAGGTCTGTTAAAAAAGTTTGAAGCATGGAGCATCAGACACATTGAACGTGCTCTAAATGGAGAGGCACATGAAGCAGCTCAAAGCATGATTGGGGAGCTACTTGTGTTGAGGACCACTTTACCTCTTTATCATGGCCGGGAAAGTTTGGCTCAAGAAGAGGAGTTTTTGCTAACAGGAATCATTCCAAAGGAGATTCAGAAGTCTAAGAAGTATGGTTTTGTGCGTAGAGCATACAGATACAAATTGATTGGTGATGTCTTATACATGAAAGGGGCTGATCTCGTGTTGAGACGTGTACCTTGGAGGGAGGAGCTTTACAGAGTGTTGGAAGAGAATCATGAAGGCGCATGTGGCGGCCATTTTTCTCTAAAGATCACCTTGCATAAGATCTTGCAAGAGGGGTATGCCTGGCCTAGTTTGCACAAGGATGTTCACCATTGGTGTAGGTCTTGCAATAGGTGTCAAGCATTTGGGAAGAGAGTGTTGAAGCCAGAGCTACGAAAAACCATTATGGCGTTTGATGTATTTGAAAAGTGGGGGATTGATGCAATAGGCCCATTACCTATCACAAGCAGGGGCAAAAGCTACATTTTGACTGCAGTGGACTATCTCTCTAGATGGGCAGAGGCTATAGCAGTAAAACAGATCACTACAAAGGATGTGGCAAAATTTGTGTATGATGAAATATGTTGCAAGTTTGGGGTGCCACTGGAGCTACTTTCAGATAAGGGGCCTGGATTTAGAGCTAAACTGCTAGATTTTTTATGCGCGAAGATGAAGATTAGGCACCAGCATACCACTCCTTATTATTATCCGCAGTGTAATGGCTTAAATGAAAGATTCAATGGTGAGTTGGTGCAAATTCTTTCGAAAGTGACAGAGCACCAAGGAAAGAATTGGGATTTGGAATTGCCTAGTGCATTATGGGCTTACCGTACTTCGGTGAAGACAGGTACATGGTTTACTCCATTTCATTTGGTGTATGGGAAGGAAGCACTATTGCCTGTGGAGGTAGAGTTTCCTACAGTCAAGATGCTAGAGAAGTTGCTTGGGCCGCCTAGTGATGCATTCAAAGAGAGGCTCTTGCAGTTACAAGAGGTTCAGCTGGATAGGATGAGTGCATTGGAACATTATGGGCAGATGCAGGATAGGGCTTTGGCAAAGATAAATGAAAAGGTCAAAAGTAAGGGTATCAAGAAGCATGACTTGGTTTTGCGCTACAACAGTAAGCTGGACAACACCTTCCAAAAGAAGTTTCAAATGAAGTGGGAAGGCCCTTTCAAGGTAGTGGAGTGTTTCCCGAATGGTACATATCAGTTGGCTAACCTGGATGGGGTTCTACATAAGTCAAGGGTAAATGGATTGCGTCTTAAATTGTATCATTCCAGGTTAATGATGGTCGAGCAAGATGAGTTGTCTGTGGATCAAGCAGTGTTGGTGAAGGATGAGGAGACTTGTGACGTTGCGAGTCTCATATCGCTTTTTGCTGCTGCTGATCATGAATGATCTAGCAGGCTAGGGGATGGGCAAATTATGTCAAGATTTTTTTGGAGGAAGGGATTGCACATATGTACATACACATGCATGGTGCATCGAATAAAGGATTGCCCATTTTCCATAGCCAGGTGGTTACGTGGGGCCCACATGTGTACAGGTAGAACAACATGTACATAGTGCATCGAGTTTCACTATTACCAGTACCAGTGTGTTTTTTCTACAATAATGAGGAGTTGATAGTGCGTAAAACTTCTCGAGGAAGCTATCCGCGGGCCGACGACATGAGGCAAGCAAGTGCGTCAGATGGCATCTAGTGGCGTCAGGAGGGCGAATGGGGTCAATACTTGCACGTGGAGAAGTACGGACACAACGTGGGTGTTTCCTTGTGATAATTATGCAGAAAGGTCATCATGAGGACCATATTTTGGGGCCACTTCACGTGGTGGCGGGATGCATTATTGGAAAAATTTGAGTGCCAGGTGTGCGCATGGATGCAGCAAGGTGACAACTATGCACTGTGAGGTCAGTTTTTGGCCTGTTCGGGGTCCATTTGAGGTCATCGAAAAGACCAAAGGTGCCCAAGTAATAAAGCTAAGTGTGGGAACTGAAAAAACAGAGAGCAGACCAGAAAAAACGTGGAGAAGAGAGGAGGAACAGCCGCAACTGTGTTTTTGGGGTTTTTGGAGCCTGTTTTGGCCGTAAACTGCTCATCCAAGGTCGGATTTGAGCACTTTGACATTGTGGACTGTGGTTTTGGGCCGTTCCGGATGCGATCGCGCTGTCCATTTTGCCAAATTCCTCATAATTTTTTTGCTGTTTTGGCTGTGTAAGTTTCTCCTATGAGCAAAGCTTCTGCTCCAGTTTGTGACTGTATCTGGCTTATTTTACCCATATTGTGTGAGCTATTTGCCCCGTTGGTGTTGGCCCAAGCTCAATTGTATCTAAACATCAGAAATTTTCCTCTTCTGAGCTGAGTTTTTTGAGTGTGTGTGTGTGTGTATCTTTCTTTGTGTGGAGTGGGTAAACATGCAGTCTCTCTCCTCTCACTCCATCGGTGTGTTCCCTGTCTCGGCCAGGTGTGTTGTGTAAGCCGAGTGGTGCCCCATAGTGTGTGTGTTTGTATCTTCCCAAGAGTGTGTGTTGGGTCGTTATAGAGGCGTTCTGTGTGTTTTCATCCCGCTCACAACGCTACCCTTTGCAAGAGAAAGGAGTGTGCCCGTTCTGAGGCTCCTGTGCTCACACTTTGCCTAACTCTACGTGCTTCCGAATCTTGTGCGAATACAATTCTTGAGATAGGGGCTGCCAGTAGCGACCTTGATGGTGGGTCGTGCTGGCAGAGGTCGGGTCCCATCCGATACGGCTTGGCATGGACCTCTATTTAACCCTCACTACTTTGGATCAGGTGACTTCTTTACTCACTTAGCTACAACGTGCTGTATTTTTCAACCTAAGCTTTCATTACATCTAAAACTATTAAGATTACATTATGCCTAAAGAAAAGGAGAAATCTATGGAGGATTCATCATCTACTCCGAGTCTACAGGTGGTTTTTTTTGAAAAAAAATCCTTAGTTTTGTGGTCTAGCACTATGGAATGGGGCCTGGTAGTATGGCTGAGAGAGATTGATAAAAATAGGGATTTGTTACTGGCTTTATGGAAGATTATGTCAGCAATGACATAGGAAGAGAATCAACTATGAATAATGATGGCATTTGAAAAGATTAAATTGGTTCTTAATTCTAGTAGTGGTAATGTGCTTTTAAAAAAAAGTTGAAACTCATGTTTCAGATTCCTCTTGGTTGGTCTGCTGTACCTTAATGTGTAGTTCTGTTGTAGATTGGTTTGGCTTTTGTGAATATACTACTGAGGCCTTTTAGGCTTTGAAAAGGAAACAAAATCAAGCTCTAACTTCGGTCATACATAACCATGCTGTCCTTTATCTCTTCAAGAGGTGTTTTAGCCGTGAGAAAAACAAATATCTGGTATTGAGCTATGTTGTGCTTGCTCCTATGGGGTAAAATTCTCCCCGGTCTGTTAAAAAATAAGTTTGGATTTTTTCTAAAAAACCTTAGGTTTTTGATAATCTCTTTAAACTCTTTTAACTAAGGTTAGGCAACAAAAAATTTGTATGAGCCAACGACTGGGAAACTTGAGTTGATAGGACATTTCATTGATTGGTCTGAGAATTTGGAAGGGACCATAGTACCTTTTTGCTAACTTAGCATAGTACTTTTGGTGTCCCGTAGGATTCTTGGCGTCGTGTGCCTTAATCGAGCCTTGGGGAATTTAAGCAAGACCCAATCATTTTCTTTAAAGGCTAAGGCTCTTCTGTGCTTATCAGCAGTAGCCTTTTGTCTTTGCTGAGAGATATAGATAGCATCCTTAATCTTTTGGAAAGATTCTTGTAGGTCTCCGCTATACTCATCTGCAGCGAAGATCTTCCCGTGTACCTTAAGTAGCAGGGGACTTTTGGATCTTCCCTCAATTACCTCAAAAGGTGATTTTCTCGTGGAGGTATGTACAATATTATTGTAGGCATACTCCAGTAAGGGTAAGTACTTCTCCCATTGGGACCTTTGATGTACTTCCATTACGTAGTCTTTCAGCAGATCAAGAATTGTTAGGTTAGGTATTTCACTTTGGCCATCCGTTTGCGCGTGATAGGCCGAAGAGAAGTTTAGCCTTGTCCCTAAATTCTCAAAGAGACCCTTCCAGAAATTACTGGTCATTCTAGGATCTCTATTCGACACTATGGACATTGGCAAGCCATGACTTGAAGATTTGAGATATGAAGAGAGTTGCCATTTGATGGTCTTTTGATAGTCTTTTTGACAGGTATAAAATTAGCTTGTTTGTTGAACCTGTCTACTATCATCCATATTCCCGTATTCCCATGGATAGACTTAGGCAATCCAAAGATAAAATCCATGGATATGCTCTCCCATGGTGAATTAGGGATTGGCAAAGGTTGAAGCAATCCAGGTTGATTCCCTCTATCAAATTTTGTCTTTTGGCATACCACACATTTAGAAACATACTCTTGTATGTTTGCTTTCATGGTAGGCCAATAGAAATATGTTTCTATCCCTTTAAGGGGTGACTGAATCCCTCTATTCCCCGCATAAGGAGGAGCATGAGATTCATATATTACTTTCTCACATAGTGAGTTACTAACCCATAGTCTATTTCCATAGAGAAGATTATAACCATCTTGTAAAGTAAATGGTTCCTCTTTCTCCCCTAGTGCAAGGGCTGAAATCACATCTCTAAAATCGAGATCAATAGCGTACTCATCTATCATAGAAGATAGATCATTGTGAGTTGCTATGGAAACCGCATTCACTCTTGGCCGTCTTGAGAGTGCATCAGCTACTTGATTATGCTTGCCAGCAATGTGAGCAATATGAAAATGAAATTGCAAAAGGAAATTTGCCCACCTTATTTGTTTGTCAGAGAGCTTGGTCTGCATCATGAAGTACTTAAGGCTTTGGTGATCCTTCCGTAGAATGAAAGGAGTCCCCAATCAATAGTGCTTCCACGAGTCTAAGGCATGCAGAACTGCGAGGAGTTCCTTTTCATATATGCCTAGAGCTTGCTCAATAGGGTCGAGCCTTTGACTTTCATAGGATATGGTGTGCCCTTCTTGGAGCAAAACAGCTCCAAGGTAATCACCACAAGCGTCACATTGGACCTCAAATGGCTTTGAGAGATCCGACAGTGTAAGCACAGGTTAAGAGATAAGCTTTTCTTTAAGCTTCTCAAAAGCATTGTTCTCCTTGATAGACCATGTATACCTAAACATTTTTCTTTGTTAGGTCATGTAATGGTCCCGCGATTTGTGAGAACTTTTCTATGAAGCGTCTATGGTATGCACACATACCTATACAACGCTTCTTAGTTCATGGAGATTCCTGGGATTAGGCCATCCTTTATTACCTCTAGCTTTGATGGATCCATTTGGATGCCATCTTGAGAGATAATATGACCTAAATAATGAATCTCTTGTAAGAAAAACTCACTTTTCTTTCGATTAATATAAAGTTTATTCTCTCGTAAGACTTGAAATATTACCTGGAGGTCTTGCTTGTGTTCGTCTAGTGAATTAGAGTAGATGATTATATCATCAAAGAACGCTCCAGTAAAGATTGAATAGCTTCTCCATCAAGTGGTTAAATGTGGCTGGTGCATTGGTCAAGCCAAAAGACATGACAATGTATTTGTAAAGACCAAATGTAGTGCAAAATGCGGTCTTTACAATGTCTTGATCAACTAGCCTTATTTGATGGTAGCCATTTTTTAGGTCAATCCTACTGAAGTAGGTCGATCACTGTCGCTTATCAAATAGGTCTTCTACCCGTGGAACGGGAACCTATTCTTGATAGTGATCCTATTTAGTGCTCTATAGTCGACACACATACAATATGTGCCATCTTTCTTTTGCACTAATAACACGGGTGAACAAAATGGAGATGAGCTAGGCCTAACCATGCCCTTCTCAACTAACTCATGCACTTGCCGCATAATCTCCTCTTGTTGAGTGTGAGAAACTCTATAAGGAGGTTTTTTAGGCGGTGAACTTCCGAGAAGAAGTTCAATTGCATGGTCATCATTGCCTCGTTTAGGAGGTAATTCATAAGGGATGTCGTCAATAAAAACATCTTGAAATCCCTTGAGAAAATTAGATAACTCTAATCCTTGTGATTGTTTATATTTTCTTTTGTTAAAGCATTAGATTTTTGAGAATCTTTAACAAAAATCATGTACACGGAAATAGAGCTCTTTATTGACTTATTGAAAGCTTGCGTATGTACAATGGGTATGGTCTTACCCAACTCTTTGGCATCTATGTACATATCTTTTTCCCTGAACCTGCCTTTAAGGGAATTTAACATTGGCAGCCATGCGATCAAACCATGGTTCCTCATGCTTGAGATAAGAGATAAAGAAGTCCTCTTTGTCCACATAGCTTTGGACATGGAGCCTCAATTTCCCAATTAATGAAGTGACCGAAGCTTCTTGCCCCTTGAAAGCACCATTGACGGGTAGGACGTCTCCCATCTCATAGGCTAGGATGCCTAGCTTGGTGGCCAACTCTGTGGATATGAAATTGTGAGTAGAACTAGGATCAAAAAGAATAAAAGCATCATGTTCTCTTACCTTTTCCCAAGCATGGCATAGAGGAGATCCTTTGTGGTGAGCATCCTCTTCTTGGATTTCGACCAAGGTAGCTCTAGGAGGCTCATTTCTTGTATTCTTGTGGGGGCAAGCACGATAAGCATGCCCTTTCTCCCCGCACTTGAAACATCAGTTATCTTTATAACACTCAAGCTCTTCAGGAGAGAGTTTATTTTTGCCTTTATAAACTCCCTTCTCCTTAGCTTTGTTGTTGTTGGCATTACCTTTAGGAGACTTTTGGACATTGTCCTTCCCCGTAGGCTCATTGCTATGGTCCTTGTTCTCCATGGGCTTAAGTTTTCTCTTAGCCCCTTGTTGGATTTGTGAAGCCACCATGGTATGGTGTATGACCGCACATATGGTGTCTGGCCTTTGGGAGTTAACATACTCCACCATATCTTCAGTAAGAACCGCACAAAATTGTTGTTTTTGCTCTCAAAATTCCATCTTTTTGAAGCCAATGGCTTTGAGATGTAAGTCCCAAAACTTGTCTACATATTTGTGAATGGATTCATAGGGAGAGAGCTTCAAGATTCACCATTCGGTGAGTACTTTGTCTTTGGCATCGATAGCCAAAAAATGCTTCATGATGGAAGCTCTTAAAGCTTTCCATGTTTGTGGAGCTTCACCGTTTGCCTGTAGGCTAAACCACCATTGCCTAGTGGACTTTTGAAAATGCATAGTGACATGGTGTAGCTTAGAGGACTCAATGAAGCCCTTATCTCCAAACGCCGCATTGAATTGTTGGATGAAGGCCAAGACTTTCTCCATAGCACCAAAGGTACCATCGTAGGTAAGGAAAGACATGTTCTTTCCTCCCTCTTTGAACTTCTTGAGCTTGAATGACCTTTCCATGCGGCATAGGATTTCCTATGGACTCTTCTTTTTGGTGGTTTGAAAGTTGCACAACTACTTTCTTCAGAGGAGGAAGAATTTGAGGAGAATGGAGAAGAGGGTGATCTCTTTCTCGCCTTTTTCTTCCCTTTTTCCTCCTTGTCTGCACCATCGCTTTATTCATAAGAGGAAGAGGACGAAGAAGATGGAGAAGAGGGTGACCTCTTTCTCACCTTTTTCTTCTCTTGTTTTTTGTCGTCCGTCTTTGAATTATGGTGTGGAGAAGTGTGCGATGGTGTTCTCCGTTTAGGAGGTGATGGAGAGCGTTTTTCCCGTCGTCTTTGTGGAGCCATCTCTACCGAGGTGGCAGGAGACTCACTTCTTTCTTGCTCTTTCGGTGGGGGATCTACCATTGAAACTTGATTTCTCCTTTGGGAAGGAGATGTGTCGTCAAGCAGTAGATTTTTGAGCCCTTCGTACAGATCCTCTTCTTCTTTACGTATCGAAGAGAGGCCTCTTTTGGAAGTCTCGCAAGGAGGCTTCCTAGGTACTCCCTTGTCATGGTGTGGAGTTGGAGAATCCCATGAGCACAAGCTGCCGTTGCACTTCACTTTGGAGAGATGGATTGCCCATGGCTTGTTGAAGCCTAGAAACAAGGTAGTTAACAAGCATAGGGGCATCATTAGTAGCTTGCTCATAAGCAAAATCAAAGCTATCAACATTAATTTCACTCTTTTTACTATTTTCAGCCATTCTAACAAATTTTTAGGTGTACTTTGGCACTTCAAGGCCTAGTTGTTGCTCCTCTTTACCCCTTTATAAAATCACTCAAGCTACTGTACCTGTGGCTCGAATATCATTAATTGCAAAGAATAGAAGAGAGGGTCTGCCAGCTTAACCAATATTCCCCTGTACTTCCCTATATTAAATGATCAATTTAACATGAGAAAATAATTTAGGAGAATTAGATATTAGTTGTTATGACATAAAGTAACCTGTACTTGCCATGTAGTGGGTCTTTTCCATGCCTTGTGTGGACCATATTGACAACGAGCCGTATGTTTTGACAAAATAAGGACCATGGTTGAACAGTATGTGCCACATGGGAATAAAACAAAATGGTGAGTAGAGTAGGGATTTATGGAGCATATGTTGTTTGCATTTGGAACATGCTAACTCACTATGTAATGAGTGATATGTTACCCACCCCACCCTGCCAGTTATGTCTTCTTCCAATCTACCAAGGCTACTTGAAATGATGTGAGCTTCCTTTCGTCCCACGAATGATG
Organism: Adiantum capillus-veneris; assembly: GCF_014529385.1. Taxonomy (NCBI): domain Eukaryota; kingdom Viridiplantae; phylum Streptophyta; class Polypodiopsida; order Polypodiales; family Pteridaceae; genus Adiantum; species Adiantum capillus-veneris. The sequence continues at coordinate 17,605,600 of NC_140937.1, forward strand.
CTCAACGTAGTGGAATATTTTATCAAGTGATTTCCACATGTTTGCCTTGTGATTTTGGATTGCCCCACCACCAACATTGTCTTTAACCACTCTATGTAATTGTTTCCATTTGTTGAACATGTAGGGATTAAGACATGCACTGGACTAGGGGTGGTAGATTTGTCTACAAGGTTTATGAGTCAACAAGCTGCTTTGGGTCAGGTAAGAAGATTATAGACCTAGCTCATTCTTATTTGCAAGAGATGAGCATGCCAGGTCTTGAGACAAACAGAGAATCAATGAGGGAAAAGAGTGTTCAAAGATCTAGATCAATATTGGTGAAATACTAGAAGATGACAGTCACAGACCTGAGTATGTGATAGTCACAATGATGAATGGGCTACCTGGGAGTAGACAGGAAGGATTCCACAACTCCCCTCATGTGGTTGGAGCAAAAAGTGTTTCGGACTATGTGGGAAATTAGGCGTATTGAGCCTAGGAGAAAAATGACATGCTTTAGTGTTCTTGAAGATCATAATACAAGATTTGGGAGGTTTGTTAATGAAATGGCACCTTTCGTGAAACACAGAGTTCTTGCACCAAGCTTTTGGGGAAGGCGGAAATATCCTATAAGAGGATCCAATCCAGGAGGCATTGTCGAGGGGTTTGTATGGTTCTACAACAGTAGTAACACTCATACCTGGAACGTGGATGACCTGATTGTCGGTCCTCCAGGACATGCACACCTGGGACTTGGATTGTGGTAGAGGGCACTAATCTGCAACCATCTAAAGTTGAAATGTTATTGAACAATGGGTTTGTTCTTAAAGAAGCACATGCAAGTGTTGAGTGCAGCCACAATGTTAGAACATGTGGTAGCACACTGAGTTAATTTCGTCCAAAATTAGGGATGGCAAACTTATTAGATGGAGATCAAAACTTAAAAGAGATTTTTAAGATAGGATTGTGTAGGGAAGAACAATGGCGGCCAAATTAGTAAGGGAGGTAATCGTGGTCCCCAATGTATCACATGGGTTTCATGTTAGTACAATTGGGTCAGTGGAGAAAGGTGTTACGTATGCTGTCACACTTGCAGACTTTCCTTGGTGCTTGTGTGAGGATTTTCAAAGGTGTGATAGCAAACATGTTGCATATGTGCCTTGCAAGCACATCTTCTTTGTGTTTTTCAGAATCTTGGGTTTGGACTCCGCTGCCCACGAGTTTGTGCATCAATATTCACTTACAAAAGTAGCGTTGTTTCAAGATTTGGGAGGTTCTCTAATAGCTTCGTTTATGGAGTTCATGTGTTGACTTTTTGGGAGATGTGCATGCCAAATTTCTGGTGGACTATTTTGGAGAGGATCACCTAGAATTTAACTCTGTGTCAAGTGTACAATTTTTTGAATGGTTCTAAAATCTAAATTTGTGTCCATCGGTTCACAAATTTGTGGTACTAAAAATAACATGAATGGCATAATTATTTTCTTTCACAATTGTTTCTCTTGTGCGAATTTACCCTCGAACTTTCTCAGAATGTGCATTCGCTCGATTTTTTTTGCTCAGTGATTAGAAACTCTTATTTCTGCAGGCGAAGTCATTTCTGACAGCTCCCTTGTTTAGATTGCTCTTGACCAGTTCACATTTAAGTAGTCTCCATGACCCCCTAGGTTGGCCCTTGGCCTTACACAATTCACTTGAGATGCCATAACTTTAACACGCTCCCCTAGGTTTTAGGTCACAATTTGAAGATTATTTTTGGTATCTACACTAAAGCTTGTAGAAAATTATCGATCATTTTGCAATAATAGTTGTGAATCTAGATAGGATGTTGTAATTCTAATATTAGAAATACACGTAACCTCAAATTTATGAAAACAATATTCTAGTTATTTACTTGGTAAGCCTAATGTGTTTCCAAAAAAATAGGACTAGATAGCATGCAATTGAACAGACCTTATTGCTGCTCAAAGGAAAGGTGGTAACAACAATGTAGCCACTTCTCATGGTTCTTCTACGAGTGGTAAATCACCCGTTCCTAATGCTTCTGCTAGCAGTAATTTGTATGGGAATTCTAGTGAAAAGGGTTAAAAGAAAATTTGTTGCCATTATTATAAAGCTAATGATCACTTGATCAAGCAGTGTCCGAAATTGAAGGTAAAAGAGGCTAAGAAGAAAGAGGATGGATCAACTACAGGGTCCAATACAACTGCAGCTATTGTGGAGTCTTCTATGAAAGGAGATTGTGATGTTGATGTAGATGCAGAGTGGGATTTTAGTGTAGAGTATACTTATGATCTTGATGTCCATGATGCATGCATTTCAATTGCTTCAGATTCACGTGTGTGATATTTGTAAAGTAGTGCTAAAAGTCACATTACCTCACATCGTGATTTGTTTACCTCTCTTGAGTCTGTCCCTCATGGGAATTCAATCACTTGTGCCAACAATGCCTCTTATCCGGTTCAGGGAGTTGGAAAGAATGTGCTTACTACTGCAAATGGTAGTTCTGTCACACTTGTTGATGCATTGTATGTACTAGGGATCAAGAAGAATCTTTTGTTTGTATTTGCACTTGCTAGACTTGGTCTTGTAGTCAAATTTGTGGATGATAAATGTACGGTACATGATCTCAATTTTGGTGATGAAATTGTTGAATATAGCATTTTATTGTTGGGATTCAAACCAACTGGCCGGAAATCTACTAACTTAACCATTATACACTTATTCTTTAATACAACAGAATAAGGAGCTACAACAGGATAACGTTGCTGCACGCTCCACCCAAAGCAGGTCTCTCTCTCTTTGCTCTCGCACTTGCACTCGCACACGCTTCCCGTGGCACCTTCAAATGGTATCAGAGCAGGGTTTGTGCTTGCCATTTTTTGTGTCCACACGCGCGTGCACTTTTAAAAGTGCAAATGGGTTTCCGATTTTGGCAGCAACAAATTTAGCGTTCCAAGAGCGTTTCTAGTAGGTGTCCTGCGGTGTCACTCCCCTTTCGAAGCTGTTCATGCAGTCAAAAGCTTCATCCGAGCTACGCTTCAGGAGTTGTATTTTTCAACTTCACTTTTGCTAGAGGTACAGGTACAGGTACAGGTATAGGTACAGGTATAGGTATAGGTACAGGTACATGACATCGACAGTTATATATATATATATATAAAGTTGACTCAAGACTGCCAACACTGTGTCAAATGCACTTAGCCCTCTCTATACATGTCCTATGGAGAGGCCACGAAAAAGGGGTACTCCAACAACCTGTATCACCAAAAGGATCTCAACATTCGAGAATCCCCCTGCTCAAGAAAACCTCACGCTATCGATCCTCCCAAAAGGTTATGCAGATAAGAAATCAGCCTAGTCTCAGAAAGGGCCTCCGAACCAAGTCTCAAAAACAGTCAAGACTACCAGAAACAAGCCAAATTGGCTCCACAAAAGGTTCATATGGCAGTTTCTACAACTCAACGTACATCCACTGTCAACAATACTACAAGGTGCAGTATACGCGCTCAAACAGGCACCAAACAAAATGTGCAAGCAATAAACAAATCCTGCGGGGAGTAAAACCGCTCTCAAAAGAGCTTAAGCACTATCAAAAGTGCCAATACAATGCATATCCACATCAAGTACTCCCATTGAAATCTGTGTTGATGCTAAACACTGCAATCTGTAAGAAAACTGGATGTCATGTATGTATGCAAGAACCTGTGAGGAGATGGATGCCTGAAAAAATCCCGAGACAATGTCGATGCCGAAAAGTGCTCCTGATCAGCCCCTAAACACCATCTCAATAACCCATAATAGCCATAAAACGGCTATATACCATCCCAAAATAGTCTCTGAACAACCTGCACCTGTGTCATGTACCGTTT